>NW_016107432.1:3816815-3860659 GCF_001604975.1 Cebus imitator
TTTCCTGAGACGAGTCTTGTTCTGTTGCCCAGGCTGGAGTGCAGTGGTGTGATCTCGGCTCACTGCAACCTCCGTCTTCTGGATTCAAGCAGTTCTCCTGCTTCAGCCTCCTGAGTAGCTGGGACTACAGGCGCATGTCACCATGCCTGGCTAATTTTTTGTATTTTTAGTAGAGACATGACTTCACCTTGTTAGCCAGGATGTACTTGATCTCCTGACCTCATGATCTGCCCACCTCAGCCTCCCAAAGTGCTGGGATTGATTACAGGCATGAGCCATCCCGCCTGACCAGCAAGTTACATTTTTTTTTAAAGTTCAACTTAAATTCCACAAATCTTTGAATATTAGTGAGGAAAAGATTTTTTTGAAATACTGGGTTATCGGGAGGCAGAGGTTGCAGTGAGCCGAGATCGCTCCAGTGCACTCCAGCCTGGGCTAGAAGAGCAAAATTCTGTCTCCAAAATAAATAAATAAATAAATAAAACAAAATACTGTGCTATATTAAAATTTAATGCTTTAATACATTAAAATATAATTATAAGGCCGAACATGGTGGCTCATGCCTGTAATCCCAGCACTCTGGGAGGCCAAGGTGGGCAGATCACGAGGTCAGGAGTTTGAGACCAGCCTGACCAACTTGGTGAAATCCCGTCTTTACTAAAAATACAAAAATTAGCTGGGCATGGTGGTACATGTCTGTAATCCTACCTACTCAGGAGGCTGGGGCAGGAGAATTGCTTGAACCTGAGAGGCAAATGTGCAGTGAGCCAAGATCGTGCCACTGGACTCCAGCCTGGGTGACAGAGCAAGACTCCATCTCAAAATAAAAAAAAATATGTGTGTGTGTGTGTGTGTGTGTACGTACATATATATGCATATTTATGACAAATGCTAATATAATCTCTAAGGTTAAATACAGTTGCCAGTTTTTTGTTGTAAAGAGATTTGATCTGTAAGACAAATGCCCTGGAAATCAGCAGGGTTACAGGAAACCCATCATGGGCTGGATCTGTATCTTGAATGCCCTGGGTAGGTTCTCACAGTGCTTCGAAGGCAGGTTTTGGAGTGGTTTTCATGTATGTTTTCCCCATCTCCCATTCCAAGGTAACATAAATGGGAAAAAAAGAAACCACACAAAGAGGACACAGGACCCTACAGAAGATCTTGAAGCTGAAGACACACCCAGGAAAAGACTCAGGACGGACAAGCACAGTCTTCGGAAGGTAATTATGTTCCAGGTTTGCCTGACCCATCAGAGTGTGTGTCGCGTGACTCTTGGTGCCACCATTTTCCTGCACCTGCATGGGAGCACACATGAGATGCAGATGATGGTGCACTCAGTTCCTCCCAGGCTCTTATTCAGCAGAAGGCTGGCTTTTCTCACACAACCTCATTGAGAAAGGCTGCCTAACAAAGCAAGTTCTTACCCGCTAGGGATATTATCACAGAAACCAATGATATGTTCTTTTCCAAGAAAACAGACATCCAAATGCTTTGAGTAATACTTGTTTTTTAGATTATACAAAACCGTCATTAAAAATGACTTCTTGGGCCAGGTGTGGTGGCTCATGTCTGTAATCCCAGCACTTTGGGAGGCTGAGGCAGGTGGATCGCTTGAGGTCAGGAGTTTGAGACCAGCTTGGCCAACATGGTGACACCCCTTCTCTAAAAATACAAAAAATTATCCTGGCGTGGTGGTGTGCACCTGTAATCCCAGCTACTAGGGAGGCTGAGGCAAGAGAATCATTTGAATCTGGGAGGTTGCCATGAGCTGAGATTGTGCCACTGTACTCCAGCCTGGGAAACAGAGCAAGAAAAAATAAATAAAACTAAAAACCAAAAAAAAAAAAAAACCCATAACCTATCTATAGGGTTTATTATTCAGGGTGTAAGTAATGAACTGGCATGAAAGTCCGTTAGAGATAATGTGTTAACATGTCAATAAATAAAAAGTCAAAAATTCATTAAAGGCATTGAACCTAGATTTTATAGACTCATTTAGTTCATTAGTAATTCATTCATTAGTATTCCCATTCAGTATTGTTTACTGAATGGGAATACTAAACAAGCTGTGCAGGAAAAGGGCAGCATAGATACAAAGCCAGCCCCAGGTCCTTGCTTACTGCCAGATGTGTTTGCCTGGTACCTGCAGGGGAGTGAAACCAACCAAGGTCCATATATCTAAAGAGGCCCTGGGTTATTTTGTTTAGCATCTGGTGCCCATGCCTGTAGAAGACGTGAGCCCTTTTCCTACTGGAGTAGTACCATTTATTTCACCTGTCTCAGATGTCCAGTTAACTTTCTCATGAACTGAGACTTGACTTTGTACTTTGTTTGAATTTCTATTTAATTTGATGATAGTTTTGGCCGGGCGCAGTGGCCCACGCTTGTAATCCCAGCACTTTGGGAGGCTGAGGTGGGCAGATCACCTGAGGTCAGGAGTTCGAGACCAGCCTGGCCAACATGATGAAACCTCGTCTCTACTAATAATACAAAAATTAGGTGGGCATGGTGGCACGTGCCTGTAATTCCCGCTACTTGGGAGGCTGAGGCAGGAGAGTCACTTGAACCTGGGCGGAGGTTGCAGTGAGCTGAGATCGCACCATTGCACTCCAGCCTGGGTGACAGAGGGAGACTCCGTCTCAACAACGACAAAAAAAAAAAAAAATTAGTTTTGGCAGAGTAGTTGTATATTTGTAATTTTGAATAAAGCTTCATCCTTTCACTGATCTAAATTAAAATGCTTTTTAAATTTTATTTCAAAGAATGGAAAATAAATCTCACATATTGCTAAGTTGTAAATATGTGGACACTGTATCATCTATCATATTTCTTTACATTTGTATTTGTAATTGAGAGGAGCAGGCAGGCCCTGGCCCAGTTTTCTGGCCAACAGAGCATTCTTCTGGGGCACCTGCCATCAGGTGAGGTTGTTGAGTGATCAGGTATTCAGCAGTAAGCTAGGTCAGATTCACCTGTAGTTATTAAGGTTTGTAGTTACCAGGAAGCATGCACTTAATATTTGCTCTGGTCACCATTTTATTTTTATTATTTTTATTTTTTTTTGAGAGGGAGTCTTGCTTTGTCACCCAGGCTGGAGTGCAATCCCCGCTCACTGTAACCTCCACATCCTGGATTCAAGCGATTCTCCTGCCTCAGCCTCCCAAGTAGCTGGGATTTTAGGTGCATGCCACCATGTCTGGTTAATTTTTTTGCATTTTTAGTACAGACGGGGTTTCACCATGTTGGTCAGGCTGGTCTCAAACTCCTGACTGCAAGTGATCCACCTGCCTTGGCCTCCCAAAGTGCTGGGATTAGAGGCGTGAGCCACTGCACCTGGCCAGGTTACCTTCTATTAAAGCAGCCCTTTGCTGGCAATCATACTGAAACTGGTTGCTTTGAAATATTTGTGTAAACGATATACCTAAAAAAATGTGTGACCCTGGACACTCAAAATATCAAATTTACATTAAGTGGCTGGTAATGTTTTATTAGCTCTTATCTCAGGAGATGATAGCACATGATAAAAAGAAGTAGTGGTGTCTCCTTGGATCTGGTTTTTGTAAACCTGAGCCATATCACATATGACTCCCAGTGTGCATTGAGCACTTCTGACATGCTGGGCATTCACCTTTCACCTTGTCCATGATCCTCTGCGTCCCACCCCACTGCATCCTGTCTCACCAGCCCTGGTTCCAGGCAGATGAGTGAGACTGGGTATGAGTGCAGGGAGTCTGCCTCCTGGGGTGGCAAGTCTCCCCTGGGCAGCGCTGCTCTAGTGCTGTGGGGACAGGGCATTTTCAGCCACGCCCTTCGGACTCTCAGCCCTTAATAAAAGCTTCATGATCCCTTATCTTTATCTCTCTCTCTCTCTCTCTCTTTTTTTTTTTTTTTTTTTTTTGCTTTTCTCACTTGTGACATATTTTACTGATGATCGTTGTATATTAGGTGTATCTGGAGTTTGTCTAAAAAGTGGAAATCCTCAGTGTAGTGTACTAGTAATATTGGCCCTGACTTAGTAGGGCTGAGTCTAACTTGATTGGGTGCCTCTTGAATAGAAGGATCGATTTTTTTCCCATGTTCATGCTCTGCTTTGGGTTCAGTGGAGAGTCTAGGTGCATGTTGAATACAACTCGTATCAGGTGTCTTAACCACATGACTGCAGCAGGTCTTGGCGTGGCCCCGCCCACCTCGCCCTCCTGACAGATGCGAGAGCGGGAGGTGCGAAGAAAGGATCAGTCCAGATTGTGAAAAAATGTCTGAAATTGGGCAACCACGGATGACTTGTGTGTGCGGAACACATTTCCAAAGGAAGGAGTTTCTGCCACGAAACTTTTCAGCAACCTGTGTTCATTCACATGAGGAGATTTTTTTTTCCTTTCTTTTCCTTTTGTTGTTCTTTTTCTTTTTTTCTTTTCTTTTTTTTCTTTTTTCTTTTTTTTTTTTTTTTTAAATAGAGAGACACAATCACTGACAAAACGGCCAGAACAAGCTCTTACAAGGCCATGGAGGCAGCCTCCTCGCTCAAGAGCCAGGCAGGTAATGTGGTCAGCGCCCCTTCCTTCTTGGCTTCTGGGTGCTCAGGCTGGGCTGGGTGGGTGGGCTGAGAGTGTGAAAGGGGAAGGCTGGGACTGGTGATGGGGAACAGGGCAGGGGAGGGATCCACAATTAGCTAGGACCAAATAAAAAGGAAAGGAGCTTCTTCGCAGTTGAAAAATAAACTGTTTTAATGTGTATGTTGTTTTGAAGTATTTGGCTAAATTTTATTGAAGTTACTTTTTACTTGGCTCTATTATTTTCAATTTAAAATTTTACTAGAAAAGTGGTTTCAACCAGAAGTTTTCAGGGTTCTTTCTTGATGGTGCCAGTTGCTACTGTAGATTCTGTCACCCTTTAGTACCCTGACCCTCTGTGTATGTAAGCTCACTGTTAGGACGCGTTATTTATATTTCACATGCTAAAGAAACTAATAACTTTAAAAACAATAAGAGGGGAAGTCACACTTCCTTTTACCTTTTAGTTATCTTTTTGAAATATCTGTTTGCTCCCTTATTGAAGAAGTCATACCTTCTCCAACTGTTAATTAGAAAGGAAAACAAAACCCTGGGGGAGGAGAGTGAGTGGAGATTGGAAATGGCTCTGTTTTTCTTGTTTTGCATGAGGTGCTCGACTGGTTTTTAAACATCAGTTAAACAGACTCTTTTAGAAAAAAAAAACTTGTGAGCAATTGGACATTTGAACGCTGACTGATGATATAAGAGCATTGTTACTTTTAAGTATGAGAGTGGTATTGTGGTTACATGTAAGACTTTATGTTTAGAGATTTGTGCTAAACTTTTTATGGATGAAATGATATGTCTTGGATTTGCTTCAGAATAATCTGGCAGAGGGACATGGAACCAGGTGTGGATGGAGCCATGCTGGCCCCAGGTTGATGTTTTTTTGGGGCCAGGTAGCAAGGACATGGGGTTCATTGTACAGTTTGTCTGCTTTTGTTTGTGTTCAGATTTTCCCATGATAAGTTAAGCCAGAAGGACAAAGGAACTCAGAAGATTCATCTTTAGAACTTCAATTATTTGAGGGGTAATTTTAAAGCAGTAAAAAGATTGAGGATTTATGATTTGAAACTTTACAAACCAAAATTATTTTACAGCAACGAAAAATCTGTCTGATGCATGCAAACCACTGAAGAAGCGAAATCGGGCTTCCACGGCAGCATCTTCAGCTCTTGGGTTTAGCAAAAGTTCATCTCCTTCTGCATCCTTAACTGAGAATGAGGTAAAATAATAATAATAATGATAACCATGGCATTGGTATGAAGGCCATTTAGCTGCCCACGCTGCAGTGTGAGTAATGCTCAGACTTCATAAGCACAGCATTGGTGCCCACCGCCAGGGCAGGTGCTTTAGGGCCTCTTGGCTATCTCAGATTCATGAAATGGACAAACAGTGCACTATGTTAGTTTATTTGAGCACTTTTTATACACACACACACAGTGTGTACCTATACAGATATACTTCAGTCTTAATGCAGTTTCATAGTTCTTAAAATCTGTCTTAAGAATGTTTTGTTCTGTGTAGCCCTCACACTGTAAGAGTTCACATGGAAGTAAGTCTGCGTTGGTTCTGACAGGACACAGTGTCAGTTGAGCTGACATACTGGGTGGGGTGGAGGGCGACTCACACACCACACCTGATTCCTGTTGCTTCCAGACCTAGGCTCATGGAGGAAGCCAAAGATTTCTTTGTTCTCATCCATTTCATGACTTTGGTCCTTTAAATTCTGGCACATTTTCAGTTACTTGAGTGTTGAGGTGAGTCAGAACTACCATTGTAATATGACTCCTGTGTTCTGGACTTGCAGAATATATGATGGCTGCCTGCCATCATTATAACACGACACCTAGACTTCATTATCAAACCTAACTTTTTTGCTGTTGCCAAAAACAAAACAAATAGCCACAGGATGTAGGTGTGACACTTTTTTGTTCAGAGGTAGTTTTGGTTTCCTGATTTTTAGGGATTACCTTCTTAGATCTTTGGAGTTTTAATTTCTTGTCATTTGGTTCTCTGTGATGCTGTTTTTCTCATTGTAGACATGAGTCCTGTTTTTGTCATATTTAAGAGGAGATGATAACTGGGGGCCTTTTTGGAACAACAGGGTAGTGAGGCAAGGGATGGACAGGCAGCACTTCTGACCAGGTCTCTGCCATGGTCCCCAGGAGGGATATGCCTCAGTTGTTTCCACTCATTGGAGAAGGGTGGGCTTTCATGCAGGAAGGTCAGGGATCTGGGCAACCTGTGAGGGCTCAGAGAGCTCTGCGACTTGCCACCCTGAATCTTCAGTGATGGTGCAGATAGCGACTATTTCTCCAAGTGGGATTTTCTGCAGTAACTCAAACCAACTCGATAGTGGTCAAGACCTGCTCATGGATGGTGGGACTGGGGCTGGTTTACAGCTTGATACGTGTAGGTAACCAGGCATTTGTTATGTTTGGACACACTTGAGAAATTGCAGTAAGAATTATTTACTGAAACATTTAGGAGCTTACTGAAATATGAAAAGGCAAATTTTATACAAATTATTTTTCCTTTTTCCTTTCTTTCTTGTCCAAGTTCAGGTTAAAATCCTAGAAAATTAAATGAAAGGTTGTTTAAAGTTCCAAAGAAGAATATTAAACATTTTTCACTTAAGCTGAGATTTTTGCTTTAAAGAGTTTTTAATGAGTTGTTCTGTTATCATAATTTTGGTCCAGTTTATGCTTGAGTTGTCACGTAGTACTGCTGTCAGGTACAATAGAGAGAACATGGTGAGAACATGCTGAAGTCTTGTCTGTTATTCCTGATCCTACGTCACATTTATCGGAGGCTTTGATTTAGTCATGCATGAGGCCAGTGTAGCAGGGGTTGAGACCTGCCCGAGTCAGTGGAGCTCAGTCTCCCTGGCCTAGGCAGTTGTTCTGACCTTGAGAAAACTTAGATGAGGCATTTTATAATCATTAGATTTAATTTTTAATTGTTTAGAATGTCAGAAGTTGATAGATTGTTAAATACATTTATATAATACATATATGAAATTAATATACCTTCCTACATTTTGAAGGTGATGCATAGATCCCATAGTGTGCATCATGTTCCTTATATGAACACATTTAAATTACTAGGCCTTTTCCATTAAGCTACTTTTGTATGGTTTAGATAAATCTTCCATTAGTGTTCATTTTTATAGAATTATGCTGTTAAAGCAACTTTAGGTGAACAAATAAACTTGTCTATTATGTATTAACACGACTGAACTACAGTAAATGTTTGTAATGTTACCAATGCTGAATGCCTGCTAGCATATGAGGCAAAGTGTAGTGTTATAAAAAATACCCTGTCTACTGTTAGGCCTGATTCTGATACGAGTTAGGTGACCGTGAAGATTGCTGTTTGAGAGTCACACTGACACACCCCCGTTTGGGTCACACCTCCTTTGCATGTTTGTATTTACTCCCTTTCATCACATTTGATTGAAATAAGGTACTTTCAGAGGGTTGGTATTTCAAAACGTGTTAGGTCATGTTGTGGTTTAAAGTCTTCTGAAAAAGGTATATGTGACAAATAAAATTTTTATTGGAATAATTATTACATGGTACTACATCACCCCGAGGAAGAGAATAGATTAAAATTACACACTTGCATGACAAAGGCCTGTGAAGGAATTAATGTGATTTAAGTGTTTTGTAACTTCATTTTTTATTCCTTTAGTAGAGCAAATTCTTATTTTTTTCGCCTTCACTGGTAACAGCTTTTGTGGGAGCCCACACCAGTCAAGTTGGATTTGAACCCAGCTGCCCTGTACTGCACTTAGAATGATGTAATATTCCAGGATGCTGCTGCAGGTGGTGTATCATCGTACACACTCAGTGACATTTCTATCACAATCATTTTATGGAAGATGTGTGATAATCTGTTTTTACTGGTATTAATAAACACATACAATGAAGAAAACAGATAACAAATTTTAAGACCAAGGTAAGATACCTAATCAAGGCCATTTAATCAATCACATTCATCTCATAATAGAAACACGTTCATATTCCAGTGGTCAATGTAGATTTCAAGTTTAAAGGCAGGACCTTCAGTCAGGGACTGTCCAGAACTGCAGCGTCTTGCACGGAAGGGGTGGCCCTGTTAGAGTTGCTTCTCCTCTAGTTTGTAACTCACTGGATTTTTGTGGAAAGTGTCAGTGTCGGTACCTTCAGAAACAAACAGCACACATTAGGAGGAGTCCTCATCAGCTGTTCTCATTGCCAATGAGATATATTCAGTATTGTAGATATTACATTAATTTCCAACATAACAGGCAGAAGAGTTTTGATTCTATCTTTTTTTACTAAACAGTTTTATTATGACATTAGATACAGTAAATTTTTAGGAAAAAATGCCATTTACAGTATCATTGTGAACCATTTAACTCTTTTGATCCAAGGCCCTGGACCAAGGAGATACTGTAATCAGGTTATTTACACCAACTGCTGCATCATTTGCTTCTGTAGAGCATCAGCCCTCATGTTTCAATGTCTTAATCTTGGGGAGCAGCCTCGTGTCCTGCCCCAGGTGTCTGCATTTTTGCATGACGAGGAAGAGGCTTACTTGCCCTTCAGCTCGTAGAAGCAGAAGGTGTGTGTTCACAGTGCCATGTGAGTGGCCCACAGTTCATTCCCAGCAGATTCTTTGGCTGTGTCTTATCTTTAATGAACGTTTCTGACTAATACTTTTGTTGTAAACCATTAAGTAATGTAACGCATGTAAGACACTTAGGGTGCCTGGCCAGGACTCCGTGGTTTGGTATTGTGACAGTAATGGTTATAATAATAAAAGTGATAAAATCACCATCACTCTATTTTTATCCAGAAGTATACATTTTGCTTTGGCATGAAAAGTGGTCCTCTTGACTGCATTATACATGTGAGGATGAAATAAACCTAGAAGTGGCAGAACACTGGATCTGTGTGTGGCGCTTTAGGGTCCTGGACTGTGTGGCTGAGGGCTGGTTGGGTTGCTCTATTGGCTCTGCTCAAATGTTGCAGGATATGTATCCCCAAAGATGGCCTGGGAGCAATCTAAGCTATGTGCCTCCAAAGGAGATGGAAAAAGCTCAAGAGTAAAATTAAAATTCTCAAAAAAAAAAAAAAATCACTAAATTTAAAGATGTGGAAAAAAAAAATGGCGCTGGTTCAAGAAGCAGTCACCCAAAGTAAAGACTCTACCCTGAAAGGCTTTTGGCGAAAATTAAGGGACTTCGTTTGAAATTACAGCATGATGAATTTTCAGTGGGTAGCCAGCCAGCTAGCCCATAAGCAATAGACGCATTAGAAGTCAGCCAAAGCATAGGAGCTCCCTCTCTATAATGGAGAAGGTGAAACCCTCCCAGTGACCCAGTGGTGTCCAGAGAGGAGCATGACATTGGCATCAGCTAAATACCCAGGGACATATGGGGGAATGTGGATGGGAATGACAGTGTTTTTCAGCTAGGGGTGACATTGTTCCCTGGGGACACTGGGAAGGTGGGCAGGGGCAAGTGAACTCAGCACTCTGCAGTGAGAGAGGCAGTCCCACATATGGCAGCATTGTCTCACTTCAGATGCCAGGAGTGGGCTCATCATAGAGGAGCAGAGTTTTCCGAAAGGGCCATCTCCTGGCTTCCTGAAGGAGGTGGGGGAAAGGGCTGTTGCTTAAAAGAACTTAGGGAGGACCAGTGGCTGGCCAAGAGTACAGAAATTCATTATGCTACTAATTCAACATGAATTCCCTCATTTCATAAAAACCTCAAAATAACAATGGTATATTCTAGCCTTAAGACATTTGAATTGCTGGTTGTTGAGATGAATTTTGGTTGACATACATGGAACCATTTTAGTCTCATTTGACTCACTTCAGACCATCTTCCACACACCATGTCAGTACCTGGCAAGGGGAGGTGGCTCTCTAGCATAAAACTTGAGGCATTCACAAGAGGTGAAAACTTGTCAGAATATATAGAAGCTTAGATTGTAGCTATTCTAAAAGTGAAAGTACACCATTGTAATAGGTAGCATCTTGAGGGAGTGTACGTCTTCGCAATGGAAATCCTGCAGTGTTTTTCTAAGACTGATATGAGAGCTATTGGCCCATCAAGCCTTTTAGTTTCTGCTTCTGACATTGCCCCACCTGCTCTCAATTCATCTTTGGGCCTTTCTTCAGTGTTCATGCAACAGTTGTGTTTTTTCAATCATTCTGACTCTAGGTGTAGTTGCATCTTGGTGCTGTCTTTAGTATACAGTGTATCTCTTAACACCTGTATCTCCCAACTGGAAACAACTCTAGTGTTCTTAAGAGAAGGTTCCTAAAACCAGTAGGAAATGTAAGTGAGGTTTCATGACACACAGCCTCTCATATGGTAAAAGGCAGAGGGTGACTGTGTGTGATGTGTGGAGTCCTTAGATGGGAGATGGGGGCTCCTCTGTCCCCCTGTTGCCTCTCGGGTGGGTGGAGTGGTGCTTAGAGGATCTCCGAGAGGTCCCCACAGGTCTAGGGGGACCTGATTTTGTGATTTTTGTTTAAGTAGTTCACGCAGAAGCCTAGGGAGATTTAGAATGGGGTGCCCAGGGACTGAGGAAGAAGATGGGGGTAGGGGTGAAGAGATGGCCATTTGGAGAGGTTCATGTAGCTGGGGATGTCAACGGCTGAGCCCACCAGAGGAAAGGAGGGAGGATGCTGTATGAGAGCCATGCTGTTGGGAACAAGCTTGCCGCTTCTGTGCTGCCCTGGTCCTGGCCTTGGTCTTGCATGCCCAAGGTTTGTGCCCGGAAATGCGTGTGAGGCTGGCAGAACAAGTGCTGAGTCTGTCACAGAGATGTTTAAAAAAGAAAACTAAGATGATAAATTAGCATCTAGTTCTAAAACCAAAAAAACAGTGCCTGTGGATGTATGTAAAGTTAAGATGATAATGAAGTGCCCCTGAGAGGCTCTTGCCAGATGCCTGATGTGAGTAGGTGGCACCTGTGCTGGCAGGGCTGCCAGTTGTGCTTCTGTCCTCCTTTGCGTCCCAGCATGGAAGCCAGGATAAGCATTTCCAGATGAGGGAAGAGTCCTTGGCTCGTTTGATTCAGTTGAGTGGAAAGGGTTGCCTTGGCCAGGGCTCCTCTGATGGCTAATGTCAGTTGCTTTGTCTGGGCCTGAGACGTGCCCAGAGGGCTGTAAAGCTACAGATTCCCCTCACCGGAGAGGCTCCTGCCTATAGCGGTAGAGGAAAAATAAGGTTGTTATGACTTTGGCAAGCTTGCTTTATTTCTTTTTCATTTGACTTGTAACATAACTCACTTCTCTAACATATCTAGCCCTTCTAAATTGTTAATTCATTTCAAAGGTTCCTCTGGTCAGGTAGACTTTTGTACACAGACCAGGTGAGAGCCCTTTTGACCTAGTGTGAAATTGTAGCATTTTATGCTTTTAAAATCAATTGGTTCATCGTTTTAAAAAATCTATAAACAGAGTAATTGCTAACGCCTGTGGTTTGTCTTTGAGATTACAAAGCTAAATTATAGTCTTTTGCTGGATAAATTGAAGTAACTATCATTAGAAAAGGTTTCCCAAAATACTCTCAAAGCTGTTACTGGCTTCTTGTTAACTTCTAGAATTTTGGGGGTCTTGCTTATTTTATTTCATTTTATTTATTTATTTATTTTGAGACAGAGTCTTGCTCTGTGGCCCACATTGGAGTACAGTGGCACGATCTCAGCTCACTGCAACCTCCGCCTCCCGGGTTCAAGCGATTCTCCTGCCTCAGCCTCCTGAGTAGCTGGGACTATAGGTGCCTGCCACCACGCCTAGCTAATTTTTGTATTTTTAGTAGAGATGGGGTTTTGACATATTGGCCAGGCTGGTCTCGAACTCCTGACCTCGTGATCCGTCCACCTCAGGCTCCCAAAGTGCTGATTTTACAGGCGTGAGCCACCGCGCCCAGTGGGTTTTGCTTATTTTAAAAGAAATACGCTGACTCATATTCTAAGACTTTTGGTCAACGAAATTGATTTTGATCCCTTTGGGTACCATTTTTATTGGTTTACCTAGAACATTAGAAATTACCACTAATTTACCTGGCAGTGATGTAAAATTGACTATAATTAGCAGGTATAAAATTATCTGTATTATATTCGTCTGATTCCTGTACTGGATGAGCAAGGGACCTGCTTCTTTTGGGACATTGTCACAACAGCGTGTCTCTCCAGCAGCCCAACAGGCCTCATCTTGTTGGCTAGATGCCTTTGAACTCCATGGTTACATGTTAGGTCCACATTTATGGTTTTTCCTAGCCTACCTCTAGTTGTTGGCCTTTTTGCATATAACTCTCTGGTAATATTTTGAAGCATGCTAACCATCCAGGCATATAGTATTTTTAAGAAATGACTGAGGTAGGGTGTGGGTCCTGGTCCGGCTGACGGGGGGTTTGCTCAGCACCTGTGCCTGTGGAAGCAGGTGTATTGTGCGCAGTTTTGTCATTGTTCTCAAGTCCTTCATAGACAGTACACAACCTGCTGCCTGTAGCTGACCAGACCAGGCGCCTTCCCAGCACACTCCCTGTGGGATGGCCGCTGCTCAGGACACGGTGGGACAGAGTTGGGTTGAGAGGATATTTTAGACTCTTTTTACCTTTGACAAGGGCAGGCCTCGAATTGGGAGCAGCAGCCGCCTGGTCTCATTCTGGCCACAGGTGACACTTAGTCCCTCCTGCCACCTGCTTGGTGCTGTGTGGCTATACAAAAGCCTGTGCAGGTTAGAAGACGACGGTGGCGTGCAGCAGTGCTATGTGAATGGAGACTTCCTCTGTTCTTAGCAACTCACCCCCAGCCCTGACCCTAGAATTTAGGGGTAGCCAGGAAGGTTCTAGTCTGTGTAACCTAGAGAGTCATTTTAGTAAAAATTATTACGAACTATAGTATTTTAGATGATGAGTGACTTGTTTTAAACCTATTTTAATTCCACTTTAACATTTTACTGTTCTGTTAACTTGGAAGACCTGTTTGAGATTAGTCTTCATTTCAAACTTATTAAATCTGCTGAGCACAGGGCTGTTGTCATTTGTAAATGCAAACACTGTGGAGGCACTCCTCATCAACTTCCTTCTTTACAAAAGCATCACTTCAACATGAAAATTATGTCAGTTTATAGAAATATTTATTGTTCAAGGTCTGTAATTGTATTTCAAAAATGATGTCGTATTCAAGTTGTGAAGGGATTTGCTTTGTCAAAAAATTAAAAACTCAATGTGTATGACGCCACTCTGAAGAGTAGGGGACTGCTTTGCAGTCACAGAAGGTGGCATCTGACTGTGGCTCATACAGGTCACCCTGAAGGGCCATGTGCTTTTAGCAGTTGGCTGGAATGTGTTCACTAGGTTCCATTATATTTGGTAATATCTTGAAAAGTCCCTGTAATAGATCAAGGAGACTGCATTCCCTGCCCTGAAGGAGTGTATTTCTAAGGCAAATAGGCAACTTGGTACTATCTTATTCTGAGTAGAGAGTGGAGAAAGTATTTTCAGACTCAAGAAAACTTTGAAAAGTCAGTAGCTAAGCTGCTCGGAGCTCAGTGCTGCAGCGTGGCTGTGGTGGATGCGGGAAGCAACGGGAAAGTTCTTGACAGAATCTGTGTCCGCTCAGTCCCTGCACTGTTCTCTTTCCAAATGCATCCCGTTGGATATGGAATAGATCGTAGATGTTGTAGACTGAGATTTGGGACTGTGTTGGGACCGTACAGGTGAATGTGCCACCTCCACAAATGGCTTCTCCGAGTGAGTCACGTCACCTATGCGTGGAGGTGGAGCCTGCGGCTGGAGTAAGGCTCGCTGTGGGACGCCCTCGTACTTTGCTCTCCTTGCGGGTGGTTGCTGAGCCGAGAGCGTTGGATCCTCCCCGACTGTGGCTAGTTGTCTGTCCAGTGGCTGGGAGGCGGTGTGGTGGGAAAAAGTCGGAATCTCTGCAATCTGTGTTATGGACTGTACTATTGTAAGGTCGATATTCTGTATGTGGGTCTCAGACCCTGTCAGGAAATGAGCCTCATGTGTGTCGTTAACATTTATATATTTCCATTCAAAATATGTATTCAGTGTTTATTTCCTCAAAACAGACTTTGTTAATTTAGGAAATCTCTCCAAGTGGAAACGTGCTAACTTTTTCTGTAAATCTTAAATAAAAGGTGCTGTTCCTTCCTCTGATCCAGGACTGGTTTGTGTTTTCTGTCTTTCTCTCCATGCATTTTTTTCCCTCATTTTTAAAGCTTTTTGTTCCACCATGTTAAGGGAAGAGCATGGGTTGGTGGATAGCGCCGGGACTCTCTCCCCTGAGCCATGGGGAAGGCCTCTTTCTCCTGGCCTTGGTTCCCCCATCAGATGGGTCAGCTTGGACAACTGTGTGGGTGACATCTAAGTGGGGCCCCAGACAGTGTGGCTACTGCTTCCTGATGCCTGTTCTCCCCTGGCGCCCCCTCCAGTCTCATATCAGAGGTGCTCAGGCCCCCACTGCAGACCCTGTCCGTATCTGATGGGCATGTTAAATTTGAGGTTTAAACTCAGAGCACGTCAAGTGGCCCTTTGTGGGTGTTAAAGAGCAGGATGTGAGCTGCGGCCCTCGCAGGGCCCTCCCAGCAGCCTCACAGTGACAGAGCCTTAACATATGCACGGCTCTGATTGGCGTTCATGCTGCTAGTCCATCTTCCCTGAAAAGGTGAGGAAATCAAGGCTAAGAGGCTGCATTTTCTTTAGACTTTGTACCGTCAGGAGACATATCTAGTGATTAGAGAAGAGCGGCTCTCACCTGTCACCACCCACTGTCACCACCCACAGTCGCCAGTCAGAGCTGATGAAAGCCCTTGGGAAAAGCCCACTCTGGCCGGGCGCAGTGGCTAATACCTGTAATCCCAGCACTTTGGAAGGCCGAGGTGGGCGGATCATGAGGTCAGGAGTTCGAGATCAGCCTGGCCAACATGGTTAAACCCCGTCTCTACTAAAAATACAAAACTACCTGGGCATGGTGGCGCATGCCTGTAATCCCAGCTACTCAGGAGACTGAGGCAGGAGAATCGCTTGAACCCAGGAGGCGGAGGTTGCAATGAGCTGAGATCATGCCATTGTACTCCAGCCTGGTGACAGAGCAGGACTCCGTCTTGGGGAAAAAAAAGCCCACTCTAATACTACTATGAGGTCAGCAAACACTTCTGTGTTTGTTTTAATTTTTTCTTCCACCGCTCTCTGTAATGTCAGCTAAATGTGGAAAAGCTCGTTGATGAGGTTACAGGATTGGTCAGATTCCCTGGTGGGGTTGGCTTTTGTTTTTCCATATGGCCCAATTCCAATTCCAATTTCTAATTTTGTGTTCATAGGCAAACAGCAAGTCGATAACATAATTACTTGTTTTTGTGATTATCAAGGTGTACAGGAAATGTAGTTTATGCTTTTGCTCTGTTTCATCTCCAAAATTCAGTATTCAACACTTACTTACCTAACATCAAATAAAAACCAAATTTTTTAAACACTTGATTTGACAGACAAGAAGATTTTCTAGTTTATTCATTGAAACATTTATTGATGTTGCTTGTCAGGTGAGGGTGAAATGCTGTGTACATGAGGGTGAGGCTTCGGCCTGGTCTTCAGTGATTTCTAGTAAATGAAGGAGAGTCAGAGACAGAAGAGATAAAACCTGCGAGTCCTTCCATGCCTTTATCCTAGGCCTTTTACTTAGACTCAGATCTGAATAAAGTAGGCAGATTTTACCTTGCCTTTGCCCACCTCACTTCTCTGGTGGGGAGAACAAGTGAGCTGTGAAATATCAGGAGAAATAGGCAATGGGAGGAAGAAGAGAAACCGAATGGTCAGCCTGTGGTGTGAGTCTAGAAGACTCTCCCGACTCCGCACCCCTGAATAGGCACATACTTCTGAAAGGACACGTGGTCTCCGCCCCAGCAGCAGCTGGACAGCACGGTCACCTGATGAGGCCTTACACTGACACTTGCTTCCTCCATGGTTCCTTCACGCATTGGTTTGGTGTTAGCATGTTTCTCCCACCTTAGAGTAGTAGAACCTGAACAGACTCGGTAAGAAGGGTCAAGATTCTTGTTCCCAAAGCCTGTCTTAGTTCACCTATTAGAGCAAATTGGATGTTCATAACACTTCCTTCATTTTAAGGAATATGCCTTTTATGTGCATATATATGCTAAATACTGGGTAGAATAAAGTCCATTTTTGAATTTTCTACACTGTCTAATTGACGGATTATATTATCACAAAAACTGGTTGCTGATGGTTCCACTGTGAAATCACTGGCAGAACAGGACCAGTGCTGAGAAAGACTGGTGGGTGGTGGGGCTGGCAGGATGAGCCTGCAGGGCGTAGCCACCCACTGTGTTCTGTGACTAGTGAACTGTCATCCGCCTCCTTCATCTCCAGGTCTCGGACAGCCCAGGAGACGAGCCCTCGGAGTCCCCATACGAAAGTGCAGACGAAACACAAACTGAAGTGTCTGTCTCATCCAAAAAGTCTGAGCGAGGAGTGACAGCCAAAAAGGAATACGTGTGCCAGGTGAGGGGAAGGCAGTTCTGCTGCATCTGTGCTGGTGTCTGACTGGGGCCCCGGTACACAGAGCGAGTTTGTAGTGTCTTCTGTCTTCCCTCCAGATCCCTTCCCCAGTCTCATCATCACTCACTGATCTCTGTTTTGAAGGGGTCAGACTGACTGCCAGTGGAATCCTGGATTTAAGTTGCTTCCGTTAACATCCATAATTCACATGTAGGATGAGATTTGTGTATACATCATGTAATACACACACACACACATACACACACATACACACACACACACACACACACACACAGAGAAAGAGAGTGAGTTCCTATCGCAAAAGGTGAAGTGCTAGGCCTGTTTTAGCTTCACTGATGACATGCACACTGGACAGGCCAGGCTGCGGGCTGAGGGGGCCATCACTAGATCTGTTGTGCCCACAGGACCCCAACCACGCCACCTACTCTCCGTGCTTCAGTCCTGCCCCATCTGTCAACTGGAGGTGGCGTGGGAGGTTCCATGCCAGGCAGTCGATGCATAGGAAGTGTGAATGCTGTCTGCAGTCAGTGTGGCACCTGCTGTCCAGATTAGGGTGCCTTTGGTTTCTGTTGATTTTCAAATCTGGTTTGAAATATCTTGGATGTATCCTTCAAGGTTGTAATCCTGTTGTTTCCTTTGTTGTTGCTGAGGACTGGCCCCTTTCTGTAGCAGCCATCTGGTTTTCATCTGATGCTGAATTTGTGCCTTCTGTTCAGGCCAGACATTTGCCCATGCATGTGGTTGTATATCCTTGAGTAGCAGAATGGGATTTTTTCTGCCACTGGAGACAGAAACAGTCGGCTTCCCTTGTGGTAAGAGAGGTGTGGAAGGGACTGCTGGGCGCTGCTTACCCGCCTGCTCTGTCCCTGCAGCTGTGTGAGAAGCCAGGCAGCCTCCTGCTGTGTGAAGGACCCTGCTGTGGAGCTTTCCACCTCACCTGTCTTGGGCTTTCCTGGAGGCCAGAAGGGAGGTTCACCTGCAGCGAGTGTGCCTCAGGCAAGTTCCCATGGGTGGGCAGCTCTGCAGCTTGGCCAGCCTCCTGTTCCTGCAACCCCCTGCACACAGTCCTGCCCTGGGGCGCCCACAGAAAAGCTCCCTTCCCATCCCCATCATCCAGCCCTCTCGGGAGATTGCAGCCCACATCTGGCAGGTGTACTCACCTCTCAGTGGCTGCAGGGTTTGCTCTGATTTCAGTCGTATGTGCCCCCTTGGTACCTTTACATCAGGTGGTGGGCAGGGTGGCGGGATGATAGGTCATGGGCTTTTTATCCCATGGGCTGGCCTCAGCCTGTCCTGTGTGTGAGGAGGCCACCACAGAGCACCATCACTCAGGCAAAGCAGCATTAAGGGTACAGGTAACCTGGTTGGTCACTGAACACTGAAGTCCATAGGAACGTGGAGTTCTTTACGAAGACACAGCATCAGTTTGAGCTTCAGTTTCAGCAGAAAGAACAGCTCCAAGCTTGCCCTGAGTTGTCAGTGCTGCTGTTCTGCCTCCCCGTTACTGCATCAGGTGTCGCCTGGCATAGTCTGGTGTCTGAGGACGATGAGAGGACAGCTACACAGCCATGGCCCATCCTGCCTATGCTCAGGGCCCAAGGAGTCTCTCAGCTCTTGTCAGAAACCTTCCTGGGTCAGGAAGACACCTGGAGAGTCTCCCAGGCCACGGCAGTCCCAAAGCAGCACCTCACTGCTGGCAGCATCTGTCTGCCCAGAATCACAAGGGATTGCTCCGTGACTGGCCAGCTGCTCTCAAGGAGGAAAGGCCTCTTTTCATAGCAGCCCCTTCCTTCAAGCTTCTTGCCAGCTAGACTCGCCTTCCCAGCCAGGCTGCCTAGTAAGATTCTCCTGTATTTCAGGTGACGCTGGAGTTCAGATCGCAGCAAGGTAATCCTTGATGGCTGGGTTTTTTTCCTGGAAAATGCTTGGACTAGTGAGCAAGGTTGGAAACAGGGCCAGGTTTTAGCAACATGGCTGCCTCTGAAGAGGAGTTGCTTGATTTTAGTGGCTCAGAACTACAATTTAATTCTTGTTCTTTGCACCTCTCTCTCCACCCCTTCTTCAACTGTTTGTTAGGGATTCACTCATGTTTCGTGTGTAAAGAGAACAAGACAGATGTTAAACGCTGTGTGGTAACTCAGTGTGGAAAATTTTATCACGAGGCTTGTGTGAGAAAATACCCTCTGACTGTATTTGAGAGCCGAGGTTTCCGCTGCCCTCTCCACAGCTGTGTGAGCTGCCACGCTTCCAACCCTTCAAACCCAAGGCCGTCGAAAGGTACAGGTGCACCTGCGCAGCCTTGCTGTGGGTTCAGACGAAGGCCCATGGGTGCTTGGGAAGGTGGGCTGTTGGGATTGTCACCAAAGAGTATTATCTTGAGTTGACCCTTGTTTCCCATTGCTAACTGGACATGGGCTGGGTTGGGTTTCCTTTGACAAAGGACCTGTCCCCCTCCTTCTTTCTATCCTAAATATTACCCTAAAGATGCTTAATTTTAGGAGAGGGGCAACCTTTGGACCATTTTGATAGATTTTGTTTGTCCTGGCTTTTGTGTCTTTATAGAGATGGGTCTCACTGTTACCCAGGCTGGAGTGCAGTGGTGTGGTCACGGCTCACCGCATCCCTGACCTCCTGGGCTCAAGCGTCCTCCCACCTCAGCCTCTTGAGTAGCTGGGACTATAGGCACATACCACCACACCTGGCCAGTGTTTGTATTTTTTGTAGAGATGAGGTTTCACCATGTTGCCCAGACTGGTCTTGAACTACTAGGCCACTGCCCTGACCTCTTTTCTTTTCTTTTTTTTTGAGACAGGATCTCCTTCTGTTGCTCAGGCTAGAGTGCAGTATTGTGATCATGGCTCACTGTAGCCTTGACCTCCCATGCTCACGTGATCCTCCCACCTGAGCCTCTCAAGTAGCTGAGACCACAGGTGTGGACCAGGATGCCAAGCTAATTTGGTTAATTTTTTTTGTAGAGACGAGGTCTCACTGATGTGTTGCCCAGGCTGGTCTTGAACTCTTGGGTTCAAAGAATCCTCCCACCTGGGCCTCCCAAAGTGTTGGGATTACCGGCGTGAGCAACCACACCCAGCCTGTTTGCTCTGGTTTTAAAGGCTGTTTATACATAAGAAAACGGTTGGGCATGGTGGCTCATGCCTGTAATCCCAGCACTTTGGGAAGCCGAGGTGGGCGGATCACGAGGTCAAGAGATTGAGACCATCCAGGCCAACATGGTGAAAGCCTGTCTCTACTGAAAAATACAAAAAATTAGCTGGGTATAGTGGCGTGTGCCTGTAGTTCCACCTACTTGGGAGTCTGAGGCAGGAGAATTTCTTGAACCCAGGAGGCGGAGGTTGCAGTGAGCAGAGATCACGCCACTGCACTCCAGCCTGGCGCCTGGTGACAGAGTGAGACTCTGTCTCAAAGAAAGAAAGAAAGAAAGAAAACATCTTTAAATCAAGTTACATTTTGATTATCTAATGTTAGGTGTGTGGGATGAGAGTGGCAGGTTGTCTGTACTTCTTGACACCAGTGGTTCTTTATCAGGGGCAATTTTGTCCTCCGGGGGACGTTTGGCAGTGTTTGGGGATGTGCTTCCAGCATCTAGTGAGTAGAGGCCAGGGATGCTGCTCAACACTGCACAGTGCCCACGGCAGTTGCCTGTATGCCCCAGATGCCTGCACGGCCCAGGCTGAGAAACACTGGTTGACTTTATTTTAAAGTATGGCATTTTAGATGTGTGACCATTTTCTCAAACATTGTTTTGTTGAAGCACCTTTGTTCTGAAACCTTTTTTTAAATCAAATACCTCCAATTCATTTTAGCATTAACTTTTCAAATGTATAGAGGCTGAGTAATTTTTAGCGCCGTTTTCACCGTGACTGGGGTCAGTGTTTGGGGCCCTTAGGGTGTGTTTCTTTGCCTTCAGGTAAAATGATGCGGTGTGTCCGCTGCCCTGTTGCCTATCACAGCGGGGATGCTTGTCTGGCGGCGGGGTGCTCAGTGATCGCCTCCAACAGCATCATCTGCACGGCCCATTTCACTGCTCGGAAGGGGAAGCGGCACCACGCCCACGTTAATGTGAGCTGGTGCTTCGTGTGCTCCAAAGGTGAGGGCCTGGGAGCGTCTGCAGCGCGCGCGCCTCTCACTCCCGGGAGCCACAGAGCAAGGCAGGCTCAGTACCTGTCTGTGCTGTGCTCGTGGATGTGGACAGTGTCCTCTGTCTTCACATTCATAGCATATCACCGTATTTCTAAATTAATTGTAATCATTTTGCAAATATACAGGAAGTTATTTGTGGTGAAAATAACATTTGCTTTTGTATGAATGTGCAGATTGCTGTTTTTAAATGACTGATTAAAAGTTAAGGCTGTAATAGCTGTAGACTGTAAAGCACTGCATCTGGACTGAGCCATAGAAGACGGGCTAAGCCTGGCCACCTCACCCTCCTCTTGCAGGGGGGAGCCTTCTGTGCTGTGAGTCCTGCCCAGCGGCCTTCCACCCTGACTGCCTGAACATTGAGATGCCTGACGGCAGCTGGTTCTGCAATGACTGCAGGGCTGGGAAGAAGCTGCACTTCCAGGATATCATTTGGGTGAAACTGGGGAACTACAGGTGTGAGACATAGAATCGTATGCTGTCATGTCTTTCCTGTTCACATGTGTTCGCTTTACAGTACTTAGTATTGAAATGATTATCGCTCTCTCTGAAGAGTCTGTGAATCCTGTTTTTAATATTTATAATAGATGGTGGCCGGCAGAAGTTTGCCATCCCAAAAATGTTCCCCCAAATATTCAGAAAATGAAGCACGAGATTGGAGAATTCCCTGTGTTTTTCTTTGGGTCTAAAGATTATTACTGGACGCATCAGGCGCGAGTGTTCCCGTACATGGAAGGGGACCGGGGCAGCCGCTACCAAGGGGTCAGAGGGATCGGAAGAGTCTTCAAAAACGGTACGGAGATTTTCAGACAGAGTGAGACAGCACTCTCATGTACATTTTCTTACCCCTAATTTCTGTTTTTTGAAATTTGATCTTTGTAGAAAATGCTGGACTAAACATTCTGTCTGTATTTCTAAATTAGGAAAAAGTTGGCAGTCAGGTTTACTTGTTGAGCATAGAATAAGATACATGGGTAACTTTTGTAACATAGGTTTGTGATTAATTTCATTAAAATCCTATAAGCCTATTATTCAGAAATTGTTTTTAGTAATAATTTACAGAAATGTTCCATGGCTTGCCTTTATGTAAAATGCAAAGCTGAAGGAAGGGTCCTGTTGCCTAGACCTTGTGCAATGGGCTCTTGGGGGCTCCTTTACCTTTCAGCATATCAGGAATCGGGTAGTCAAGCAGACAAGGTGCTTGGCCTTGGATTCCACAGCTGCAGTGGGTGTGGTGTGGCCGGCTGATGACTCGGATGGCTGATGACTCAGGTTTGAGGGAGGCAGGATGGGGATGTGACTCTTCACTGGAGAAGCTGGCATTTACGATAGGTTGACAGAGAATGAGGCCAGTAGGGAAAACCCGAGGTGTGCGCAGGTGGCTTGTTCAGGGAGAGCATACGCCGTGTCACAGCCGGGTCAGCACTCACTCCTCTGTGGCTGTGGGCAGGGACCTGTTCTTTTAAAGCTCTGTTAGCTCCTTGTTACCCACAGCTTTGCAGCCTGCACTGAGTGGTGGGCGTGCACGGTGGGCACTCAGAGGTCTCATAAAGAACCAGTAGGCATCGAAAGATTTTCAAAAATTATTAAGAGGGTGAGAGATGAAACTGAGAGGTGGCCTTATGTGTTTGGTATGACCGTCAGCGAGGTCTCCTGTCTGTGGATGCAGTCATCCTGTAGAGCCAGACCCCTTTGTGGTGGCTTGCTGCCACCAGCACAGGGCAGGCCACAGGACATGCCTAGCATTGACATGGGGCTGACCTTCCTTGGACGGATTGTAGGTGTTTATGTTTCCTATGTTCTTGCGGGAGCCTGTGGTTCATCTCTCAGAGCTCCTTTTGCTTCGAGGAGCTCAGTTGGATTTTTTTTTTTTTGAGATGGAGTCTCGCTCTGTTGCCCAGGCTAGAGTGCAATGGTGCTATCTTGGCTCACTGCAACCTCTATCTCCTGGGTTTAAGCAATCCTCCTGTCTCAGCATCCCAACTAGCTGGGATTACAGGTATCTACCATTATGCCTGGCTCTTCTTTTTTTTTTTTTTTTTTTTTTTTTTTTGTTTTTTTTTTTTTTTTTTTTTTGAGACAGAGTCTTGCTCTGTCACCCAGCCTGGAGTACAGTGGCATGATCTCGGCTCACTGCAATCTCCACCTCCAGGGTTTGAGTAATTCTCCTGTCACAGTCTCCTGAGTAGCTAGGATTACTGGTATGTGCCACTGCATCTAATTTTTTTTTTTTTTGTAATTTTTAGTAGAGACAGGGTTTTACCGTCTTGGCCTGGCTGGTCTTGAACTCCTGATCTCAGGTGATCTGCCCTCCTTGGCCTCCCAAAGTTCTGGGATTACAGGCATGAGCCACTGGGCCTGGCCTCAGTTGCATTTTCATTTTCTATCTGAGAACAGCGAATCCCAGGCTTTGACCCTGGTGCTTTGTCCTTAGGCCACAGCAGAGGACAGGGAGCTCCCAACAGAACTCCACTGTGGGCCTGCTTTGTGGAGAGGTGATGGCTGTTTTCTGAGCACTCTCTCTCACACACTTGGCTGCATTTAAAAATACCTGCCCATTGACAGTTTTTCATAGACTCTTGTTTTGTGGGAACCAGAAACTATATTTACATTGAAAGTTTCGAGTGAACTATAAAAATATGGAGCTTGAAAAGTAGATACCTTTATTTACTAAAATCTTTACTCCTGTTTCATTGACTTTTTAGCACTGCAAGAAGCTGAAGCTCGTTTTCGTGAAATTAAGCTTCAGAGGGAAGCCCGAGAAACACAGGAGAGCGAGCGCAAGCCCCCACCATACAAGCACATCAAGGTGGTGTGTCGCAGCTGTGTGTGCATGCGCGTGTGGAGGGAGTCTTCCCCCAGGGGTTGTGAGCGGTTCTCAGCACACCCAGGCTACAGCTGGGGAGAGGGCTGTCACCAGCCAGGATCTATGGTGCCTGGTGTGCACAGCCACATAAGAGACCATAGGCAAATAGCATGGGGGTTCTTGGTTCTGCCTTGGAGCATGAGGCTTGGTTTGGTCGCTAGAGAAGGGTTGGGGTGATAGTCCTGACCAGGCTGCTTAGAGCAGGAGGAGCTGAGGGATGAGGTTCCCACCTGCACCAGGCTGTTGCCAAGTGCTGGAGGTGGGCTATATGGGAGTTGGTCATGTGGGACCGACTTGACCTCAGCCTGGCTCAGTCGCTGGAGTTCCAAACACACAGATCCTCTATCTCAGAGACTGAGGCAGGTTAGCGGGGAGCTTGCCAGTTCTGTGTTCATTCTGGTGAGCCGGGGAGCCCCAGCAGCAGAGTGGGAGGAAGTGCAGCCAAGGCAGGGCTCTGTGGGAGCTGCAGACCCCTCAGGGCTGCCTGTTCTCAGGGCTGGTACACTTGAGTCCCATCCCCAGGAGTCTTGTGGCCATTCCTGACGAGTGTGTGTGATGAGTGCGCGGCCACCTCATAATGAGGTCAAGTCCTCGCCTTTGCTTGTAAGATGTGCAAGTCAATATCTTTGTGTATAAGGAAAATATATTTTCCCGTAATATTGATATTGCCAAGTCATTATCTTTGTGTGTAAAAAAAACCATTCTCTGTATTCATCTTTATATAAGATTTTCTTTGGGATGGATTCCCAGAAACAGAATCCCAAGGTCAGAGGGCATGAAATGTTTAGATTCTTGGGGAATATTCTCAGATTGTTCTCCAAAGTGTTGTACAGTTTGTCACACCACAGCAGTGAAAATGGTGTCATTTACCACCTCTTCCCTAAGATGATCCATTTCTACCCCAGCTGTTTTTTAGCTGTCTCTGCTGCTTTATTATTTGTTTGCTTGTCTTAGATGAAAAATAAATCACAGGGTCATGAGAGTAGAGGCTGTGCCCTCCTGCCTGGCACTGCTCCCTCTGGGTGGCCTCCTGCATGTCTCACTGCTGGTGCTCGGTAAAGGAAGGGTCAGAGGGATGGGTCAGGAAGCTGCTCAGGAGAGCTCTTACCTAGCGTGTGCTGGACACCCTGCAGTGTACTTGGCAGTCAGCATGCGTTTTCTCTCTTCATCTTCCAGTGGCCTGGCTGGATACGTGTCAGCTCTTGTTCATCAACAAGGAGCACAGACACTAAGATAAAATAACGTGAGAGGGCGTCAGGGGTTGACCTGCCTGCCTCCTGTGCTAAGAAGCAGAGGCGAGCTCCTCTGGGATCTGGGGAGGGGCTGTTTTGATGAGGGTCTCCCAGCCAGGCCTCTGAAGCTTTCCGAAAGGTCACCCAGAGGCTGGGTAAGGAGAGGCAGTGGTGGGTGTGCTGGGTTATCCAGAAGGCTCTTCATTGACTTGTGGGCCAAGACAGCTTCCTCCTTCCTTGCAGGTGAATAAGCCTTACGGGAAAGTCCAGATCTACACAGCGGATATTTCTGAAATCCCCAAGTGTAACTGCAAGCCCACAGATGAGAATCCCTGTGGCTTTGACTCGGAGTGTCTGAACAGGATGCTCATGTTTGAGTGCCACCCGCAGGTGTGTCCTGCAGGCGAGTTCTGTCAGAACCAGTGCTTCACCAAGCGCCAGTACCCAGAGACCAAGATAATCAAGACAGATGGCAAAGGGTGGGGCCTGGTCGCCAAGAGGGACATCAGAAAGGTGTGCATCCTTATCCCCTCCCCTGCTTTTGAGAAATTATGGTTCACTGGGTAATTAGACTTAGGTTTGCTTGTGGTGGTTTTGTATTTATGTGAAAATGGTATTTTTTGGGAAAAAATTACTTTTGTTGTTTTGAGACAGGGTCTCACTCTGTCGTCTAGGCTGGAGGGCAGTCGCATGACGGTAGTTCACTGCAGCCTCAGAGCCCCGGGCTCAAGCTGTCCTCCCACCTCAACTTCCCAAGCAGCTGGGACTACAGGCATACACTACCATGCCCTAATAATTTTATTTTATTTTTTTTGGAGATGGGGTCTTGCTGTGTTGCCCAGGCCTATTTTGAACTCCTGGCCTCAAGCCATCCTCCTGCTTAGTCCTCCCAAAGCACTGGGATTGCAGGCAAGAGCCTCTGTACCTGACCTGAAATATTTTTTTGGATTAAATTATTACAATTGAATATTTTAAAATGTTATCTGAAAGTTATTGCTAAAACTCATACGTTCCCATAAAGCACGTGTTATGTCAGAATTCTGATGGTTATTTTTATGAAGTAGAAGATTTGTGAAGTGACCCACTTTCCTTTGGGATAGGAGCCAGGTGCTTGGGAGCACTCACCAGGGAGGTGTTAAGGGGATTCCTCTTGTGAGGGGTGGTCCTGGCACAGTCTAGGACCAAGTCATTGGTAGGCACCAGGACTGCTGACCTCCTGCTTCTGCTCCCAGACTGCATCCCAAGGGCATCCAGGGCCTGAGAGATGTGGAATTGCTGACCCTGATGTGTTTTGGCATGGCCTAGTGGGTGGGTAGTCTCAGACCACAGGTCCATATCAGGGCTGACCCAGCACAGAAAGTTCCAGCCTGGTGCCAGTTCCAGCAGCAGCATAAAAGATTGCTTGAAAACACCTCCCCAGCACCCTGTCCCTCACCTGCCTGACTGCTGATTCACCCAGACTCTAGCTGTATAGCCCGTCAGATTCTTTGTAGCTCTTTTCTCTGTTGTGGGGATCACCGTGTAAAGTGGGTTATGTAGAAGCTTGGTTATCAGACAGCGTTCCTGAGACAAGGTTATGTAGGAAGCAAGGGTTGACATGTTGCCACTTCGTGAACGCTTAACACATTTCTCATTGGCAACCTTTACATACAGATATGTCTGAGATCCTTTGAATTTAATTTATGAAGACTTTGTAGGAGCCCTCCACGGAGGTATGCCGATGTGTGTGGTGCCTGTTCTAAGTGATCGTGATAGGGATTCTTGAGCCCTGACACTGAGGGCTAGTCAGCATGCTCTTTGTCATGGCCACATTCTTGTGATTTCCAGGGAGAATTTGTTAACGAGTACGTCGGGGAGGTGATTGACGAGGAGGAGTGCATGGCAAGAATCAAGCATGCGCACGAGAACGACATCACCCACTTCTACATGCTCACTATAGACAAGGTAATGCAGAGGAGTGCTCCACTGTGAGCTTCTGCAGTGTCCTGGACCTGAAGCCCTGATGGTCACTGGTAGAATTATACTTTGCCCTGTGGCAGCGCCAGCATTTGTCTCCTTAGGTGTTTATTTGCAAACATCTGCACATTTTCCTCTGAGGTGCAGGGTATCTTTCAGCTGTGCCAGAGGGCTAGAGCTAACCACCTCTCACCACCCGGCACCCTGGGGCCCTTCCTGTCCAGGTATACATGCAGAATGTTCCAAGCAGCCTTAGTCTAGGGCAGGGAAGAAGGGAGGACACAGATGAGGAAGTCTCAGCATCTTTTGTTTTTTTAAAAAATTATTGTATTTTTAATTTTCAGTGCTTTTTGGGTAAGGTCTCAGCATCTTTTGTGTAGCAGAATCATTCCCTGGTTGTTTGTTGCTTGTCTGAAGCCCATATTTCTAAGCATTTTGGAACCTAGGTGCTAGGTGGTAAGTTCAGTGTTCTCAGGAAAAGGAGGATGGGATCATTTCGGTAAAAGTGGGCATGGATAAAAGACAGCACACCTGGAGCTCTTGGCCTGATGCCCGACCGCCACAGGCGCTGCAGGGCCGTTCCAGGGCAGCTCCTTCAGTGGCTATAGCCCGTGAGGGTGCATGTCATCCGTTCCCTCACATGGCTTCTGGATGACTTCAGTTTGGAAGTGTGGCCTCCTTAGTGCCTGAGTGGTCTTTGAAAGGAAGGCAGATAGAATACATGTTTCTGCCTTTTCTTGACCTTAAGCTCATCATCTAGCAGAAAAGCGTGGCTATTTTTAAAAGAATAGATTAATTAATAATAGTGCTTAAAAACCAGATAGAAAATGATCACAGATAAAAATTTTTGAACGATTCATGGAAGACAGGAGATGTGATGAGACCTAGAGAGAAAGGGCTGCTATGGAAATAAGAATGGCTCCAGGGACCTTGTCAGGTGGTCCCTGGGGAAGCTATATCCCCTGCCCCTGCAGTAGCAGGGCAGCTGTGGCCAGTGGAGCCTGCTCCAGGTGAGCACTGGGCTGTGTGTCAATCACTGCAGGTCATGGGGCTTAGAGCTTTCAAGGAAGTCAGTGTCATGAAGGACAAAAGTTCGTGGTTTAAAAGAGACTAAAGAAGTCCCCAGAGGAGGTGTGTGCTTCTTGATCAGAGCTAGACTCAGATGAGGAGCTGTGCATGGTGGCTCACACCTGTAATCCCAGCACTTTGGGAGGCTGGGCAGGGGGCGGGGGTCACTTGAAGCCAAGAGTTTGAGACTAGCCTGGGTAATGTAGACCCTCTTCTCTACAAAAAAGAAAAAAAAAATTAGCTGTACCTATGGTTCCAGCTATTAGGGAGGCTGAGGGTGGGAGGATTCCTTGAGCCCAGGAGTTAAAGACTGCAGTGAATTATGATCATGTCACTATACCCCAGCCTGGGGGACAGAATGAGAACCCGGTCTCTAAACAAAACAAACATTTAGAAAGGAGCCCTACTTAAATGTTTACAAAGCACAACAGAATGTGATCCTCGTGAGCAGACTGTTCTAACGGAAGGCTTTGCTTTTAGTGAGAACCTGAAGTAACAAGGAATGGTTAAAGCCATGAAAAAAGCTTTAGACGCCACAAGAAAAGGCATCTAAATTTGAGGGCAAATTTAGGGTATTGAGGGCATTAGGATATTGAGAGTAAATCGGACAAATAGGAACAAACGAGAGTGGAGGTTAAAGAAGAGTCATTGGGAGGATCCTGGGATAATGGCAGAGCAGGAAGCTATCTCCCCACTCAGACCACAGTTGCACCAGAAGTATCTATATGATGTAACCATTTTGGAACTCTGGAGTCTACTGAAGGCTTGCAACTTCCAGGGGAAGGCTTGGATGGCAAATCGGGGTTAATTTTGGTTAGTTTCAGCTTTTGGCACAGTAGTGGTTATCCATGTCCCACAGACAGTCGTGCACATGTTCTTGGAGCACCTTGCACACAGCTTGAGGGGCTCAGGGTGAGCAAGAAGGATCCTATTCTCCAAATAGCGGGTGTCTGTGCTCAGGATCCCTGCTTGCTGCTTCTGATCACGGAGGTGCAGACAAAGAGGTAGGCTGCCGTTGTTATTGCACCTCCCTCTGTTGCTACAAGCCCTCCCCTTCCAGCTGACGTAGCTTCAAGAGAATTTAAAGGGCCAGCACCAGTTGCTCCCTGCTTTCATTTTTCTGTTTTTCCCTTTTTGGGAACCAGACATTAGAAGACTGGGACATTCAAAAACAACTATGGGGAAAATCAGAGAATTTAGAAAATTAGAAAGTGACTGTGCGTACACAAGGAAAGGCACAGGCTCAAGAAAGATCTGGAAAGACCTTAAATTTACATCTTGAGTTGATCCTCTGCACAGAAACAGCCTGCAACAATCAAAAGAAAACAAAAACAATAAATAAAAATAACAAAAACAGCAAACCCAGCATAAGGGGAAGAAGAATCTAATTTCTAGAGTTACCACATTGTTAGACTTACATGTCCAGTAGTCAGCAAAAAAAAAACAAAAACAAAAAAACAGAAGGCCTATGAAGAGACAGGAATATATGGCTCGTTTAAAGGGAAAACAAAATAAACAGAAACTGTCCCTAAAAGAAAGGCCAGATGGCAGATCTACTAGACAGAGACTCTAAAACATCTGTCTTAAAGATGCTCAGAAAACTAAAGGAAAACCTGCAGAAAGTCAAGAAAATCATGTATGAACAAAATGACAATATCAATGAAGAGATAGAAAACCTAAAGGGAAACAAACAGACTAAAAAAGGAATTATTGAGCTTGAGAAATAGTAAAAAAGATTGAAGAAAAGTGAACAGAGCCTTAGCGGCATGTGGGCTACCATCAAGCAGACCAACACATCTATTCTGGGAGTCCCAGAAGGTGAAGAGAGAAAGAGGCAGAGACAACTATTGAAAAAATAATGGCTGACAACTTCCCAAGTTTGATGAAACACATGAATATAAACATCTAAGAAGCTCAGTGAACTCCAGATAAGATGAACTCAAAGAGACTCACATGGAGACATGTTATAATCAAACCTTCAAAAACCAAAGAATCTTGAAAATAGGAAAAGAAAAGCTCCTCATTACATACAAGATTTATTAGTCTATTTTTACACTGCTATAAAGATACTACCCAAGAATGGATAGTTTATAAAGGAAGGAGATTTAATTGACTCACAGTTTCACATAACAGGGGAGGCCTCAGGAAACTTTCAATCCCCAATCAAAAACAGGGGACCTTTGCACATGGCAGCAGGGTAGAGAAATGTGTGAGAGCCCAGGAAAAACTACCATTTATAAAACCATCAGATCTTGAGAGAACTCACTCACATCACAAGATGGCATGGAGGAAACCATCCCATAATCCACTTACTTGACACAAGGTTTTTCCCTTAACACCTGGGGATTACAGTTCGAGGTGAGATTTGGGTGGGGACACAAAGCTAAACCATATCACAAGGGATCCTAAATGATTATCAGCAAATTTCTCATCAAAGGCCTGAAGACAGAGGGCCAATGTATTCAAAGTGCTTAAAGTAAAAAAACCTGTTAACCAAGACTCATATGCAGTAAAACTGTCTTTCAAAGATGAGGGAGAAATTAAGACATTCCCAGATAAACAAAAGCTGAAGTTTTTTTAGCAGTAGACCTGGCCTGCAAGTAATGCTCAAGAGAACTATTAAAGAGAAACCTTGTAGGTTGAAATGAAAGGATACTATATGAAAGTAAATACATGTTCAGTTATAAAAATTTGTATTAGCCAGGTGCAGTGGCTCATGCCTTTAATCCCAGCACTTTGGGAGGCTGAGCCGGGCAGATCACCTGAGGTCAGGAGTTCAAGACTAGCCTGACCAACATGGAGAAACCCCATCTCTACTAAAAGTACAAAAAATTAGCTGGGCGTGGTGGCACACACCTGTAATCCCAGCTACTTGGAAGACTGAGGCAGGAGAATAGCTTGAACTTGGGAGGTAGAGGTTGCAGTGAGTGAGATCACGCCATTGCACTCTAGCCGGGGCAGCACGAGTGAAACTCTGTCTCAAAAATAATAGTAATAATAATAATAGGCTGGGCGTGGTTGCTCACACCTGTAATCCCAGCACTTTAGGAGGCCAAGGCCGGTGGATCACTTGAGGTCAGGAGTTCGAGACCAACCTGACCAACAAGGTGAAACCCTGTCTTTTAAAAATAATAATAAAAAAAAATAAAAATTTGTATTGTTGTAACAGTGGTTTATAACTCCATTTGTAATTTGTTGTCTACATGATTTAAGAGACATATATTTAAAAACCAATTGCTAGTCTAAAACTGATATTATTGTAATTTTAGTTTGTAAATTCTAACATTTTGTTTTCTACATAATTTAAGCTACTCATGCCTTACTAGTTTTACTCATGAATTACTAGCTTGTGTTTTAGGGCACTCAATATGTAAAGTTGTAATTTTGTGACATCAGTGATTGAAAAGGATGGAGACAGAGCTGTAAAGGAGCAGGGTTTTTATGTTACTGAAGTTAAGCTTCTAAATTCAAGTTAGGACATTTTAACTATACAGAGAATTGGAAAACTAGAGAAAATCAATGAAACCAAAAGTTGGTTCTTTGAAAAGATCAATAAAATTGACAAACCTTTAACTAGATGGGCTAGGAAAGAAAGAGAAAAGACTCATATAACTAAAATCAGAACTGAGTGTGTGAGGACATTACTACTGCTCTACAGAAATAAGAAAGGATTGTAAGAGAGTACTGTGAACAGCTGTACTCCAATAAACTGAATAACCGAGACGAAGTAGGCAAATTCCTAGCAACACAAACTACCAAGACCAAATCATGAAAAAAATAGAACATCTGAATATGACTTATAACTAGTATAGAGATTGAATCAGTAATTAAAAATCTCCCGACAGGCTGGATACGGTGGCTCACGCCTGTAATCTCGGCACTTTGGGAGGCTGAGGTGGGTGGATCACTTGAGGTCAGGAGTTCAAGACCAGCGTGGCCAATGTGGTAAAACCCCGCCTCTACTAGAAACACAAAAATTTGCTGGGTGTCGTGGCTTGTGCCTAATCCCAGCTACTCGAGAGGCTGAGGCAGGAGAATCTCTTGAACCTGGAAGGTGGAGGTTGCAGTGAGCTGAGATGGTGCCACTACACTCCAGTCTGGATGACAAAGTGAGACTCTGTCTCAAGAAAAAAAAAAAAAAATCTCCTGGCAAAGAAAAGCCCTGGATCTGATGGCTTCACTGATGAATTCTTCCAAAGACTTACAAAAGAACTAGTAACAATCCTTCTCAAACTTTTTCAAAAAAAAAGAGAAGGGAAGATTTCCAAACTCATTTCGTGAGGCCAGCATCACCCTGCTACCAAAGCTGGACAAGGATGCTATAAGAAAAACTATAGACCAATATCCCTTATGAACATAGATGCAAAAATCAACAAAATACCACCTGACTTGGGGTGGGTTGACTTACAATTTTTTGACTTTACAACGTTGTGAGAATGATACCCATTCAGTGGAAACTGTACCCATACAACCATTCTGTTTTTCACTTCCAGTATATAGGGTTCAGTAAATTACATGGGACATTCAAATTTATTATAAAATAGGGTTTGTGTTAGATGATTTCCCTCAACTGTAAGCCAGTGTAATGGTTCTGAGCACATTTAATGTAGGCAGGCTAGCTAGGATGTTGGGTAGATTAGGTGTATTAAATGCATTTGTGACTTAAGATATTTCCAACTTAACAGTGTGTTTAGGGACATAGCCCCATCATAAGAGTGTTGCCAGACACCAAAGTTTCAGCCTAGGTCTGCTTGCTCGCCGCAGAGAAAGCCAGTCACTGAGACAACCAATATTGCCAGAGAAGAAAGGTTTAATGTGGGTGACATCAGACAGGAAACCAGTCTCAAATCCATCTTCCCAGCCAACTAAAGTGGTTATATAGGAGTTGGTCAACAGGCAGCAGGTGGTTGGATGAGAGGTCTGACATTTCATTGTAACCATGTGTGGGAAAACAGGAATTAGGGAAGGATAAGGAATAAGAGTTGGTCAAGCAGGCAGCAGGTGGTCAGTCTGGTGTCTCATTATCAGGAAAATTTCAGTTCTTTGATACTATCTGGGAGAGAAATTGGGCCAGGTTCAAGTGTAGCATCTAGACTAGCAAACCAAATTGGCAGCATATTAAAAGAATTACACACCAGGGAAAATAACCCTAGGCCTTGCATTCATTGCCCTGCTTATCTGTGACTTCAGACAAAGATGAAGACAGCTGACTATCAACATAATTTAGTTGAAAGAAATAATAAGATATTTTAGGAAGAACACTGAATGTCAGAAGTTAAATGTGAGATCCAAGAAGTAACGGTGAATAGACAAGTTTGTGGGTATGTGGATATGTCTCAATAAGTCAGGTTGTGTTAAGTTATGATGGATGATGATGACTGCTTGGCAGGAAGAAGGAAGATGGAAAGGAGGAGGCATTGAATACTGATGGTCACAGGGAGCATCAGGAGTGTGGTGAAGCCAGGGTGAGCTGCTTGTTGTGTGAGGGTGGAGGGAAGAGATCTATTAACTTTAGTCTTTGTCAAGTATACATGTGACATCTACATGGGAAATTGCTAAATGAATAGAAGTGGAAGGTGTAACTTCCACACCATTAAAGGATAAAAAGGGGAATGAAGAAAAGTCAGTTCAATAAAAGATAAGGGAGGAAGATGGGGGAAGGAGAAATAATAGTAATTAGAAAGCACGGATTAAAAAATCAAAATGTCAATAATCACAATATATGTAAGTGGCTTAAATGTGTAAGTTAAGACTAAGGTTCATAGTAACAGCAAGGACAGGCTCCCACAGGCCTTGCACACCAGGGCAAAGGAGGAGCCCTTAATGTTTGTAGTTGTTGGGGTGGAGGAGATACAGGAGACACATGGAGAGGAAGAGCTAGATAGATGCACATCTGATAGTTTGGAAAGATCCTAAAAGTAATGTTCAAAGAAAAGACTAAGAGAATGTGATTCACAGTCAAACAAATCTATACATAGGATTCTGGTAGCAGATGGCGGCTGCTCACTTCCAGAGCAAAAAATGTACACAAAGTACATCTTCACTGAAACTGTGGGACAAACAGACACATTAACTAAAGTCCAACAAACAGGAAAGTACTGGAGACCTGCAGTGTCACCTGAGCAGAGGGAGTACAGAGGTGGGGAGTGTGGCCTGGCAGCCCGAGCAAGCACTTGGGCCCTGCTCCAGCAGAGCTGAGAGTTTAAAGGGAGCAGTGAGAAGAGAAGGAGTGGGGAGTTCCTGGGAAGAAGAGATGACACATCTTTGAAAAGATCACCTTCCAAAATGAAGGCAACATTCTGGAAGGCAGAGAGCAAGGGACCCGAGGCTCTGAGGGCCCACAGAGACCTCCATCAAGCTGACAGCAGTGAGACAAACCTGGGACCTAGCCAGTACCTGCTGCAAGAAATCCAGCTTGTTCAGAGAATGATGAAAAGGTTATGTAAGAAAACCCCAGCCAGGCACAATGGCGTGTGCCTATGATCCCAGCACTTTGGGAGGACAGCTTGAGCCCAGTCTGGAGTTTAAGACCGGCCTGGGACAAGGTTATGTACCATTGTGCTCCAGCCTGGGCAACAGTTTCTGTTGCTAAAACAAACAAACAAAACTGACCAAAAACAGCAGAACTTCCATAGAGATGGAGAAAAGCCACTTAGAAAAACTTCCATCACCAAGCGGATAAAAGTTATACCCTAATATGCATCACAAATTTTTTAAATAGGAGGATTAGAGATAGCCAGGCAGAAAGGAGAGCTAAAGTGGGAACTCGTAGAAAAAGGAAAAGAGAAAATTATTTTCTAAGCAAGCCTAAACCTAGGAGCACATGAGAGTTGGAAGCACAAGAACAGCACGAGGGTGGATGTGGGGAGCAAGCAGAGTGCAGTTGAAAGAACCTGGGAGAGAGGAGGAAGGAAGGAAAGAACAGAGAAGGGTGAGAGAGAGGCCTTGGGCAGAGGCCTGCTGAGGAGAGGCATTGTGCATTCAGGCAGGCGAGAGGATGGTTCGGGGGCTGAGTCCGATTGGGCGACGTCATAAATAGGATTACTGGACGCAACCAAGAATCCTGTAGATAACCAGGCCAAAAAAACCCTGAATTGCTTCTAAGGGGAGATACAGGGCCAACTGGAAGTGCTTCACAGCAGAACCCAGTGCCCAGGACAGGGGTATCTGTTCAGCCATGTGGTTCTCTGGTTGTCACGGCTACAGAGATGCAGGTTGGAACATAGAGAATTAAAGGAACACGTCCTTCCTGAGTCAGCTACTAAGGGATGAGCTCCAACCTGTCAGCAGAAGTCAGGTGAAGCTCTAGCAAAAGGATAGGCAGTGGGAGGAGTGACACACTCAGAATGTTGCCCCCACCAGAAAGGGCAGTGGGAGGAGTGGGGAGAAAGGAGGGTAAGTTCATCCCCAACACCAGCAAGCCAGAGCCGCTGAGCCAGGTGGGAGTGGAAGCCGAGGTGCGTTCAGGAGCAAAGGTGAGCATGAAGATCATGCTACCGACGAGAGCTGGGTTTTACAGGCACCTGAGGGGAGGGGGTCTAGGCTGATTTCAGTGTGCACAAGCAGGGACAAGGGTGTCCGGGACAAGGGTGTCCAGGACATTGCACACGGGCATGCAGGCTGAGGAGTCACATAAAGGGCTGTCAGTGGGAGAGGACAGTCCCCAACAGCAGGAAATCAAGCAGTCCCTGAGCCTCAGTGAAAGGCTGAAGGCCCATGGAAACAAACCAGACAGATGGAGATGTTCTAACTGTGCCCAGCACACCTGGAAGGAGGAAAACAGCTAACTGGCTTCTTAAAAGACTTCCAGATTGGGTCATAAAACCGAATCCTCTGTGGCATGCAAGGAACAAAGAAATTCTGGAAGGTTAAAAATAAAATTCTGGGGCCGGGCGCAGTGGCTCACGCCTGTAATCCCAGCACTTTGGGAGGCCGAGGTGGGTGGATCACGAGGTCAAGAGATCGAGACCATCCTGGTCAACATGGTGAAACCCCGTCTCTACTAAAAATACAAAAAATTAGCTGGGCATGGTGGTGCGTGCCTGTAATCCCAGCTACTCACTCAGGAGGCTGAGGCAGGAGAATTGCCTGAACCCAGGAGGCAGAGGATGCGGTGAGCCGAGATCGCGCCATTGCACTCCAGCCTGGGTAACGAGTGAAACTCCGTCTCAAAAAATAAATAAATAAAATTCTGGGCAGGCCAGGCGCAGTGGCTCACGCCAATAATCTCAGCACTTTAGGGAGGCTGAGTTGGGCAGATTGCTTGAGCTCAGCAGTTTGAGACAAGCCTGAGCAACATAGGGAGACCCTGTCTTAGTTTTAAAAAATTTGTGGGCAAAGGCATGTCAAGGTAAAGTTGAAGAGAGGAGTTGTTCTCAGACAAGGTAGAATTCAGGCCCCATCACTTGCAGTGATATAGAAGAAGGCTTTTTTGACACCAGAGCCACCACTGGGGGTGAGAGGCACCCTAAATTTAGGGCCTTCCCACCGGCCTGTAGGGCACAGGAGAAAGGCCAATGAACACAGCTGGCGGTGAGTTCGCCTCGTAGCTGAAGGCAGAGATCCTGGACAGATCATCAGCATGAACTCAGCACTGTCTAAAAGGAGGACAGAATAAACTAGAGGAAGCGTTTAAAGACCAAGCAGAGACTTAGAAATGAGAAAACAGAAACCAAGTAAACCGGCCAGGTATAGTGGCTCACCCCTGTAATCCCAGTATTTAGGGAGGCTGAAGTGGGTGGATCACAAGGTCAGAAGTTTGAGAACATCCTGGCTAACATGGTGAAACCCTGTCTACTAAAAATACAAAAAATTAGCTTGGTGGCGTGTGCCTGGAGTCCCAGCTACTCGGGAGGCTGAGGCGGGAGAATCGCCTGAACCCCCAGGGGGCGAGGTTGCAGTGAGCCGAGATCGCGCCATTGCACTCCAGCCTGGGCGACTGAGTGAGACTCTGTCTCAAAAGAAATAATAAGTAAATCGCTTTTTACATACCACAACAGTGCCATATTGATTGATTGATCGAGACAGAGTTTCCCTTTGTTGCCAGGCTGGAGTGCGGTGGTGCTATCTTAGCTCACTGCAACCTCTACCTCCCAGGTTCAAGTGATTCTCCTGCCTCAGCCTTCCGAGTAGCTGGGCTTATAGGCATATGCCACCACGCTTGGCTAATTTTTGTATTTTTAGTAGAGACAGGGTTTCATCATGTTGGTCAGGATGGTCTCGATCTCCGAACCTCAAACAGACCACCTGCTTCAGCCTCGCAAAGTGCTGAGATTATAGGCACGAGCCACGGTGCCTGACCGCCATGTATTTTTCAAAGACACATACTGCGGCATGAGGTCCAAGCCAGGCCGTGGACCTGTGTGTGAATGTGGGAGGAGGGGGCCTGGGACCCCTGAGGGCGTACACCAGCCGGCAGGGTGCACCTAAAGAGCACAGAGAGCAGCCCCTTGTGACCAAGTAGCATTTCCCCCAGGAGCATAAGGAGGGCTTAACAGCCCCATCAGTAAGTAAAGGAGGAAAACAAATCCAGGGTCATTTTCATGAACACCAGAAAATCATTTGAGAAAATTCAAACGTATTCCTGATGAAAACTTCCCAGGAAACCAGGACTACAACTGTGCTTAGCTTGCTAAAGGACATCAGCTGATGCTCAGTGGGCCACACACTCGTGGCCGGTTTAGAAACAAGACGGGACTCATGCCGCTTCTGTCCCTCCCAAGGCTGAAGGTGCTGGGTGATGCAGGCAGGCCAGAAACAGCAGAGCAGCAAGAGGCAAACGGTGTCTCCCGGAGAATGAGACACTGGGTTTGGTGATGGTCTCATGAACTGTAGTGACAACAGAGGCCAGCGCACAGGTTTTCCCTGCTCTCGTATGCAGAGGCGCAAAGTGTGTTGACATGTGTGCGTGACCAGAGCAGCCTTCTGTGGTAAGCTTGGCAGTGTCATTGCAGGACACGAGAGGTGACATGGACGAGTGGTGGCAGGAAGGGAGAGGCTGTGAGGGTGGAAATCTTACTCAGTGCAAGCTCGTTGTAAGCGTGATAAAAATAGCAAAAACATTTAAATATACCTGGACAGGCAATTTCAAAGTCCACGTAGAAGGAAAACTCTGCAAGTCTAGCCAGTGCTTTATCTCGAAGCCTTACTGTGGGAAGGGTGGGTGTGTCCTGGGGGTGACAGTGCCCACTGTGGCGTTCCTGTGACACTAGAGGGGCCCAAGCCCAGGTGGATGGCCGAGGGGAGTGGGGCCAAGGCCAGGGCTGGGCAGTCCACGTGGCATGCACTGATGAAGCCACCAGTGAAGGTCACGGCGCTTACGAAGGTCAGTTCCAGATGGATTGAACAGCTAGGAGAGTGGGAACATGGATTTTATAATCTGTGTGGTGGGGAAAGCTGCATGCAACTACTCAGCAAACCGAAAATGGATGAAGCAAAGGATAGAATTGTTGCATAAAGCAGAGGCAGCTTTGTGAGAAAAGGCACCGTGCAGGGAAGAGTCCAGTGGGAGCTGGGAAGCTACAGGAAGGTTTTGACACATCATTACACAGGGCAGGGGCCTGTGTTCGGAATATCTAGGAGACATCTGCAAATCAGTTAAGAAGATACATAAAACAGGGCCAAGTTATGGCGGGCCACCCACAGAGGCGAACTCGCCTGATCAGAGGTGGCATTAGGCCCTGCTGGCAATGGGAGCAGTGTCGGTTAGACATGGCGATGCCAGGTATCAGAGGCTGGGGCAGTCCTGTTGGCACTGGCAGCGTGTCCCACGTGTGTGCCCCGTGCCATCCTGGTCCCCGGTGTCCTGCAGAAGTGTGGGTGTGCGTGCCAACATGCACATCGTACCTGGGCTCAGTGCGCCATGACAAAGCACCGGCAGAGGGCTTTGTGTTAAGGGGTGTTGTGCAGGTGTTGAAGGGTGGCACCCTGGCTTGATTAGTGCATTTTATTATTGTGAAAAGCACCTTGCAGAGAACCACATTCTGGTACCATTTCTCGTTTTAAAGGGATGGCCTGGGTGGGTATGTAGAAGGGACAGGGACCCAGTAGTCTCAGGGGTACCCTGGGAGATGGCATCAGGGCTGAGTGCCTGGGCAGGTGTGTGAATAGTGACTCTAAGCTGCTTCCTGGGACAATGAGACAGCTTATGGACGTCCGTATGTCCATATTTATCCCCATTCACACTCGTGGTTTTGCATGAACATGTGACTGTATGCTTTATGTGGGCTTTTGATTGCCCCCCACGCGGTTGTGTGGTGCAGCTGGCGACTCCTAGGGTAGAGGCCGGGGCTGTTTGCCTCCCGCTGCTGCTGAGTGGTGATGTTCTCGCCAGTTCCTGCCTTTGGCTTCCAGGCACCTGGATTTCACTGGGTTAGTTCTCGGCCACACTGTGCTTGCATTTGTGATTTTCCTGGCTCTTCTCAGATTGTGCTCTTCAAAGCCTCCCTGCTAGGCCTGCAGCCACCCCCTGATCTCAGCCAGTGTGACGTCAGCGTCATGGGTGCAGAGTCAGAGCTCACTGTCACTCTGATCTGCATTTCTCCACCTGCTTGAGAATCTGAATGTCTTCCTGTAGGCTTGTCTGTCTGGATTTACTCCTTGTGAATTGTTTCTTTGCATTCTTTGCTGGTTTTTCAGTTGGGTGAGGCGTTTTGTTTTGTTTTTTAAACAGAGTCTCGCTCTGTTGCCAGGCTGGAGTGCAGTGGCGTAATCTCAGCTCAATGCAACCTCCACCTCCCGAATTCAAGGGATTTCTCTGCCTCCGCCTCCCGAGTAGCTGGGAATACAGGTGCGTGCCACCACGCCTAGCTAATTTTTATATTTTTAGTAGAGATGGGGTTTCACCATATTGGCCAGACTGGTCTTAATCTGACCTGGTGATCCTCCCGCCTTGGCCTCCCAAAGTGCTGGGATTACAGGAGTGAGCCGCCGCACCCAGCCAGGTGAGTCTCTTTTTTTGAGACAGAGTTTTGCTCATGTTGCCCAGGCTGGAGTGCAATGGCACAATCTTGGCTCACCATAACCTCTGCCTCCCGGGTTCAAGTAATTCTCCTGCCTCAGCCTCCCGAGTAGCTGGGATTACAGGTGCCCAACAGCAAGCCCAGCTAATTTTTTTGTATTTTTTAGTAGAGATGGCGTTTCACCATGTCGGCCATTCTGGTCACTAACTCTTGACCTCAGGTGATCTGCCCATCTCGGCCTCCCAAAGTGCGAGGATTACAGATGTGAGCTACTGCACCCAGCCAGGGTGAGTCTTGGTCTTGTCCCTGAGTGCCACTAGGCTAGGCTGTTGGCGTTGACCTTTAGTTCCTGTGTTTGCCGTCATGGAGGATGCTGGGAGCTCTGGCTCCCGGTCCTGTCTTCCCTGGCGCTCACGAAGGCTCGGTCCTCTCCATGTGGTCCCGACCTGTCCTCTGTGAGCAAGAGAAACAGGACTGGTTTGGGGGTGTCCTGTCTGAGTGGACATGGGACACCACGGTTTTCAGTACGACAAGGAACACAACTTGTTCAGTGTGCCTTATGATGGTGAAAATTCCCTTTAAAAATAACACGTGAGTGATAACACTTGTCCTCATATATCGCTTGACCTTACAGGACCGTATAATTGACGCTGGCCCCAAAGGAAACTACTCTCGATTTATGAATCACAGCTGCCAGCCCAACTGTGAGACCCTCAAGTGGACAGTGAACGGGGACACTCGTGTGGGCCTGTTTGCCGTCTGTGACATTCCAGCAGGTACAAGTTCTGGGCACCTTGTGTGGGGCTTCTGGCTGTGGGGGCAAAGTGGCCATCACCGTGAGCTGCGTGGGGCTGGACTGGAAAGGCTCTGGAGGAGGTGGGTGCTGACGTGGAAGTCCACTTTTAATCTGAATCTCCTTTACCAAGCAAAATGGAAAGGCCAGGGATTGAGCCAGTACAGACAGGAGAATCATAGCGTATTTTTGTTGAACTAATACATGCCCTTAGCTTTGAAGAGAAAGGTGGTTGTTTCCAATGTGGTGTGTATCTTTTCTTCTCAGGGACAGAGCTGACTTTTAACTACAACCTCGATTGTTTGGGCAATGAAAAAACAGTCTGCCGGTGTGGAGCCTCCAATTGCAGTGGATTCCTCGGGGACAGACCAAAGGTCAGGCTGCCACGCCGTCCCTCCTCCAGGCTCTGTGCTGCCATTTCACACATGTCACACCTCTGGAGATAGGCGCTTCCTCCAGCTGGCTTATTGCTGGGACAGGTGGGAGGAGGCCCCTGCTGTGGGCGGGCATGGCAGTGCCTCTCAGCAAAGGCCAACTGTTAAGAGCTCCTCACTGGAAGTGTTTCCTGGGGCTCCCAGAGCAGTGCGCCACTGACGGGTTGCTTAACCAACAGGAGCACACTGTCTCGCAGTTCTGGGGGCCAGAAGTCTGAAATCAGGGTGCAGGCAGGCTGTGCGCCCTCCAGAGGCTCCTTCCCAGGCATGTGTCCTGCTCCTGGTGGCAGCCGTAGCCCTTGCTGCTCCTTGGCTTGTGGCAGCCCCGCCCCACCTTCTCCTGCGAACGCGTCTGCTGAGGTGCCCTTCTTCTCAGGGCACCGGTCCTGTTGACCCAGGGCCTGCTTGCTGCCATGTTGACCCTGTCCAAACAGATCACTTTGCCAATGACCCTATTTCCAAATACAGTCACCTGCCAAGGTTCCAGGAAGGACAGATTTGGGCTGCACTCTAGCACTTCTGCTCTGTGCTGCATGGAATCTGGGCCTGAAAGCCTGGTGGTGGTGTCCTCCCTGGGCCCTAAGCTGGTGTCTGTCCTCAGCCACATTGCCAGTGCTCTCAGGCCACTGCTGCCCGCCTGTACCCATGTTCCTGTGGAGTTTCCTAATGAGGAGAGCCCGGGTGGCAGGCGTGGGAGCTGTTCTGCCTGTGGTGGCCTCCTTGGCCCCAGGGGTCCCATCAGCAGATCCCGGGGCTGTGTGTCTGCTGAGGTCCGTCATTGCAGGCTTCTGACGAAGCTCACTCTAGTCATATTCTTTGTTTGGCTTTTTCACGCTTGGTCGAGTGAGTCTAAGGATGTCTGGCGAGCGCGAGCCGGTCACCCTCTCCCCCCTGCTTAGTGTTAGGGCACCTGCAGAGACCTCTGAAGCTCCTGGATCGTGAGCCGCTCTTCTGCCCCGTTTGCTTCAGCCCGTGTAAGTCTTTCCAGTGACCTGTGCTTAATTCTTGACTCTAGACCTCGACGACCCTTTCTTCAGAGGAAAAAGGCAAAAAGGCCAAGAAGAAAACCAGGCGGCGCCGAGCCAAAGGGGAAGGGAAGAGGCAGTCGGAGGATGAGTGCTTCCGCTGTGGTGATGGCGGGCAGCTGGTGCTGTGTGACCGCAAGTTCTGCACCAAGGCCTACCACCTGTCCTGCCTGGGCCTAGGCAAGCGGCCCTTCGGTGGGTGTGCAGCCTCGTGGCGGCTCGGGGCTATACCTGTGTGCTGGGCCCCTGATGGCGGCTCTTGCTGCTCTTCCTGCTGCCCAGGCCTCATCTGGGTGCTGGTGCATCAGTCACTCGTATGGCGGAGGCCCTGATTGGGGGTGGCAGAGCCTTTCTTTGTTTCACCAGCCACACATTCTAGACCTCTGCATCGAGCAGAGGAGATGTGTGGTGGTGAGGGAGCCCCCAGGATCTCCAGGAGGGGTTCAGGCAGCCCGAGGCCCACCTGCAGAATTGGGGCCCTCATCCATGCTGTGGGGCAGGGCAGCCAGGAAGGAGGCAGCCCTGGGAACAAAGCCCCTCCCAGGAGAAGGGCCACTGCAGCAGCCTGGCACCTGCATCTCCCTGGCAGCCCAAGAGGGCCTGCCCTGGGTGCACCACACTGGGAATGGTGGGGCCCAGAGTCCCCGTCTGGGATGCTTAGGGCGGGCTATCCCCAGAGATGGCACTGTGTGCCAGAAGGATCTGCTGGTTGATGAAGGAGCTGCAGATTTGGCTCTGTTTGAGGGAAAGTGGAGTGGGCTCCACCTCCCTGCACCACGCTTTTCAGAGATGACAGGTGTCAATGGGAAAACAGTAGCATCTCATTCCACTTGGTGACAAGACAGTCTGAGAAACGGGTTGTGCGATGACTGGTGCCGCACAAACATCACGGCTCACACCCTAAGGATGCACCCGTCTCTGTTACAGTCTTGCAGTGTGTTGCTGACCCAGGTGTCACCATGGGGCTTATGACTGTAATCGCAGAAGAAAAATTGAAAAGCCCTTATCCAGAACAATAAACCTAAAAGAGGCTGGGCGGGGTGGCTCACGCCTGTAATCCCAGCACTTTGGGAGGCTGAGGTGGGCAGATCACCTGAAGTCAGATGTTCAAGGCCAGCCTGGCCAACATGGTGAAACCCCATCTCTACTAAAAATACAAAAATTAGCCTGGTGTGGTGGCGTGCACCTGTAATCCCAGCTTCTTGGGAGGCTGAGGCAGGAGAATTGCTGGAACTGG
>NW_016107432.1:3860934-3876418 GCF_001604975.1 Cebus imitator
GTGGTAGCGCGTCCCTGTAATCCTAGCTACATGGAAGTCTGAGACAGGAGAAGCGCTTGAACCTCGGAGGCGGAGGCTGCAGTGAGCCAAGATCATGCTACTGCTTTCCAGCCTGGGCGACAGAGCTAGGCTCCATCTCAAAAAGAAAAGAATCCAGATGTTTGTGTCAAATACATTTTTGTACGGCAAAGATGACACACAATAGAGAAAAGTATTTGCAGTGGGTGTGATAGGGTGAACCCTAACCTGACAGAGCCTTTACAGATCCATGACAGAAAGAAGAAGACCCAAGTTGAAAATCAGTCCCTTGGGAGAGGGTGGATCGGGGCCAGTCAGAGCCAGGCATGGAGTGAGCAAAGTGGCTCCTGCCTGTCCACGCAGGGCTGGGGGACACGCCTGCACTGGGTGCAGCTCTTCTCTCACTAGCTGAAACAGAGAGAAGCTGGCAGGTGGTCCTCAGGGGCCTGGCAGGTACTGTGGAGTCAACAGGCCCCACCAGGGAGCCCCGCCCGGGCTGTTGGCTGGACCCAGAGCTGTTTTAATTTGTGTTCATTTGACCTGACAGTTTTCAGTTATATTCAACCATGAGAATGATGAAGTTGTGATTCCGTCACTTCTGTCTCATATTTGTGTTTTGTTGCAGGGAAGTGGGAATGTCCTTGGCATCATTGTGACGTGTGTGGCAAACCTTCAACTTCATTTTGCCACCTCTGCCCCAATTCGTTCTGTAAGGAGCACCAGGATGGGACAGCCTTCAGCTGCACCCCGGACGGGCGGTCCTACTGCTGTGAGCATGACTTGGGGGCAGCATCGGTCAGAAGCACTAAGACTGAGAAGCCCCCGCCAGAGCCAGGGAAGCCGAAGGGGAAGAGGCGGCGGCGGAGGGGCTGGCGGAGAGTCACAGAGGGCAAATAGCGCCAGGCAGCAGCTTGGCCAGATCCAGGGGCGGTGCAGGGCGGCCGGCCCTGCCTGCGGCAGAGGGCGAGCATGAACTGGCCCAGAGGACCCAGCTCGAGCCTCCAGGACAGACGTACAGGCCTCCTCGGGAGGGAGCGCCTCCCCACCACTGAGCCATCCTCGGCAGCATCTGCTGCGTCTGCACTGATGACCGTCTGAGCCCAGCTCAGCGTTCCTGGACAAACAGCCTCACTCCTCAGCGTTACCGCCACACTTGAATTTCTCAGAATGTCAAGGTTCCCTCCCGCTCTCTTTTTTTAGTTTGAAGTTAATTGGCATATGAAATGTTTTAATCTCCTCTGAAATGTGTAGCGTAGGCTTTTCCCGAGGGTCGCTAGGAGCTCGGCTTCGCGTTGCTCTGTGTCTGCTTTCAGCGCCGTTGCCACTCAGGAGAGGCCAGGTGAGGCCCGTGTGAGGACCGACCCTGGATTCCTTGAAACCGCCATTGTGACCGTTACTCTGCTCTTTGGAAATGGCTGTATCATTTTTTTTGTACTAATGTGAATTATTCCTCAGAAATGCTTCTTTTCCATCCTAGTGAGAAGCTGGCCCTGCAGGTGGTGGCAGCAATGGTGTTGTCAAATTTCCTCCCGTCTTCTCCTCACGGATTTAAGCGAAATGCCGATAACACGTCCACTTTCACCGTGTGGTTCACGCGGAGCACTTTCGAGGGCTGGCCAGGCCGGGCCACTTTGCCCCTGGGCCTGTCTTCTGAACTCGCTAGGTTCTTATCTACATTTGGGGGAGAAGTTTGTATATTTTTTCATTTGGCTTTTCTTTACCAGTTTCTGATTTTTATTCTCAATATATTTTTGCTAAACCTATTTCACAAATCACCACCGACTGAAATGTGTGTTTACTGATGCGACCCTGAGTTCCATGGCGAAAGGAGTGACCTCTGCAGGGCCCAAGACCGCAGTCTGCTCACAGCACAGGAAATGACAACTTAGGGAGCCCAGAGGGTGCTGCAGGCCCAAGCCCCAGGGACCACAGCACGTGGGTCTAAGGAGAGGCCCAGAGCGGCTTCCATCTCAGCACTCCGTGGGTCTGCTGATGGAAGACGCAGACTCTGCTGATGGTGGTCGCCCTTTGCCAGGGCGCACACTAAGTATGTGGTCTTGGGGGTGGAGGCTGGCCTGGTGGGTGTGTGTGCCTTGCATGTCTGGGCACTGGTCGAGGTCTGGTCTGACACCCTCTCCCTGTGAGATTTCAAAAGGTCCAGCCCTACAAAGTGAGACATATCTGAGTACTTCCTATGTTGTAAGACTTGGTTCTTTTTTGAGGGATCCTCAGCCCTGGGAAGTCTGGAGTACCCTGGGAAGGGGCACCGTGTGTGCTTTTGCCCGCGTGCCCTGAGAGGCTGTTGCTTTCCGGTGGGGGTGGGAGGGAGAGAACATTCAGCAGCAGCAGGTGCTTTTTTATGGCCTTTTCTTCTTAAAATAACCTAAGGAGGACACATGCATGTTGCAGAAAAGTTTACAAAACTCCTCTTGAAAACTTGTGCTGGGGCCTCCTGTTCATTTTCTGTGTCATCTTTTACACCTTGTCAACCTGCAGTGTCTTTGTACCTGAAACCGGCTGTTCTGTGGTTTTCTGACCTGCAAGTGTGGGGTGGCCCTCTGCAGCTCCCACGCCTCCCTGAGCACTGACTGGAAGTTTCACTAGCTGGTGGCTGTCCCTTCTCCCATCATGGCCCCCAGCAAAGTTAACTACACAGAGGACCCAGAGGAAATGAGCCGTGTAGCCACTGACTTGCATATGTGTGGCCGTGGCCTTTGAGGTGCACTCACCGGTTAAGACGGGTGGGAGTGCTTTCCAGTTCACGCTAGCGTCTCTCAAACTGTCCTAAGAAAATACTGGATCAGCTCATACATGTATGCTCCTTATGCCCTCACTTGGAAGGCTGTTGCAGGGAGAGGCTGGGCAGTGTCTCCACACGTGCGTGGCCCTGGCCTTTGGAGTCTGAGGCCTCAGGGCCCCGCCGTCACTTGCCCAAAAGATCCTTTCCAGCAGCGAAGGAACTAATCACACTTGTGTGAAAACATCAGAACTGGCTTTGCAGTGCACTTTCGGGCACAGGTATTAACTTATTTTTGTGTTTGACAGAAGTAAAATCTTATGACTTTTAGTCACTTTGTTAATACTTCCAAATTGTAATCTTTCTTAAGGAAATACTGCAAAAATTTTAAATATGGTTCCTCCCTCTGTCCAAAAACTGTTAAACTAATGAACAAATAACACTAACTTTGAATGTCCCTAGAATACCAGGTGGCAACTCGGCGAAACCAGACTTTGGGGTCGTGGCCCGAGCCTGCAGGGCTCCTCTCCCTGGGGCTCACCAGGCCCCCCGCTGTGACCGTGGATGTGCCTGGCGCTTGGCCCTGCGTGCGCAGCTGTGTTCTGAGGACGAGGTGACTTCCTGAACTTCACTTCTGTCATTCATGTGAGGCAAAACACAAAAACTGCCCCACCCCTCAGGATTCCTTGGCATCTGAAACCAACCAGGATCTGCACCTAAACCCAGATCCACCGGCGTGTCCTCACAGGGGATGTGTCTGATTGGGCAGCTTAGAATGTCACCTGTGGGGAAACTCCTCAGGCACCTCAAGTGAGGACCCAGCTGTCGGTCCTCAAGCCGGCCTTCCCGGTGACACCCGCCTGCGGCCGTCTGGGTCCCCTTCAGTGTTTGTCTTGACATTAAACCCCAACGTGTGCAGTGCCCACCTTCCAGAACTACCTGTTTTATAATTAAAGTTAATGCAAATGACTGTCAGTTGCCAAATATCTTGATCCTGTGAGTGTAGTTGGCTGTTGTTAGTGGGTAGATAAAATGCTGTCCGTGGGTATTGTGGCAGCGCCGCACTCTGCTGAGGTGCGAAATGCCGTCAGAAATTAAATGCAAACTTAAATGTGCCGATTGGTGTCTAAACTTCATACAATATAAGGTCAGATTCCTTTTAGGAATACTGGGTGCTGTCACCAGGTTTGATAGTTAGACTTAAAAACTTGAAATTCACTTTTGGGGGGGGATATACTCAACTAGAGACTTGAGACTTGCCAGTTGGGGAAAATAGCATTTAAAGTGGAAAGCTGTGTTTGGAAAATAGTGTATGAGTATTTTCGTATTAAAAACATTTTAAAGGCTTTTTTCTTATTTTATATGGGATTGTGTTTTTTTTTCCAGTTGCTCAGCATGGTAAGGCGCTGATGGCACTGATGCCTCTGAGGGTGGGGCTCCCTGTCCTGACCGTGCCGTTTTGCTTTTGACCTGCTGGGGAGAGGCAGTGCCACCTTTGGAAGTAGAACAAATACTGGAAGTAGCAGGGGTAACTGACTTTGGATAATTTGCTTCCCAAATTCCCATTAAAGGTGAAACGGTCTGGGGAGAAAGAACCGCTGCTGTCCCTCAGCCCTGAGCCAGGCGGTCCCCAGGCCCGCAGCCAGGTCCAGGGAGTACCCCGAGGGCTGATCTTACCTGTTCCCCCCTCCCTGTGAGCCAGGGTGTACTAGGGAGCTCCCAGCCCTGGACCACCCCGTCCTGATGGCCGCTTACGGAGGGACTGGGCCCCCAGTGCAGGGAGGACAAGCTAGCCCGAAACACAGCTATGGTGGCTTTCTTTAGAAAAGCTAAACTTTAATTGTTCAGATAATTTTACAATGAAAATAAGTACCCAAAGACTGTCGTAAATGTCCACAACTGTACAAAAGATGAATACAAAACTCCCCGGCAGGCACTGGCAGGGGATGAGGCCCACCGTCTCCCACACTCTGGTGTGGTTGGGTGTTCCTGCCCACCCCCGGCATCACCGATGCCACCTTGGTCCCCTCAACCTTGGGGGCGGGAGGGCACTGCCCCAGCGAGGGAAGGTCCTTACTCGCTGTCAGTGGAATTTCTTTAAGAAAAGATTGTTAAAAGTAAGAGTCTAACAGAGCTGTCACTAAAATTAGGAAGTTGTAACTTTTGGTTAACTTACTACATTCAAAAATGTAACGCTGAGTCCAAAAAGTGTCTTAAATCACACAAAAAGGAACTCATATTAAAATTTTAAAAATAAGCCCAAAACACCCCAGAGAAATGCATCCAGAACTGAAACAGGCTGGGTCAGCAGCAGGGCGGTGGCCAGGGCAGCTGGGGGGACCTCGTGTGCCAGGTGTCCGCCGTCCGGGTACTTTATGCCGGCAAAGCCATCGTCCCTCGGAGCCCCCAACTGAGGGCCTGCTGTGAGGCAGGCGGCCTAGGACACGTTGGTCATGGGCTTGTACTTCTTGAAGCGCGTCCACTGGCCCGTGGCATAGTTCATCTCGAACACCGTGTCCACCAGCATGGTGGTGCTGCCCTGGCCGTCCGCCTTGGGCAGGTCCTCCGTGTGCTCGCTCAGCTTGATCTGGATCACGTCCCCTTGCTCCTGGCACGGGTTCTCTGCAGAGGGCAGGGACTGCTGGGTGGGTGTCTGGGGCCAAAGCGCCCACCCCCGACCCCGCCCGGTGCACCCCAGCCCCTGCCGCATCCACACACCTCGGGAACCGGCCATGAAGCCCAGGATGAGGGCCTTCTCGGGCCGCGTGACTTTGTTGGCTGTCTTGAACATCTCCTGGGCGGCGAACATCTGCTCTCGCTACAGCGGGCAGAGGGGTGTGGGTGACGGGGCTCTGCCAGGACCACCTCCTGCCTCCCCCTCTGCAGGCACTATGACACCTCCATCCCAGGGCAGGTGGCCAAGGCTGTACCACCTACCTGGTGGCCTGTGGGCCCTGCCAGGGCATACCTACCGTGAGGGACAGGTTCTTCTTAGGCTGTTGTTGGGCAGGAGGCTGGCTCTGTGGGGCCACCATGGCCACCGGGGGTGTCTGAGTGGCAGGGGCAACAGCCGGGGGCGTGGTGGGCGTCAGAGGCGAGGTGGGCGCTGCAGGTGTGGGTGTGGCAGGGCTCAGGCCACTGTTGTACATGGGTGCCCGCTGCTTGAACTGTGCCGGCAGCGTGGGGCTCGGGGCACTGGGTTCCTCTGGTGGGCGGCTGGCTTCCCGGGAAGATGGGGCTGCAGGCAGACCAGGATCTGGTGAGGAAGCTGGACCCCGCCCTGTCCCCAAACCCTAGTGCTCCTGGAGGTGACAGGCTCAGCTCCCCTTCTCTGTCCTGCTACCTCTAACAAAAACTCCCTGTGGCCGCAGCTGGAGGAGTAAGGCCAGCAGTCTCAGGTCTTCCCAGACCCGCAGGTAAGATGTGTGGACTCCGGCCAGCTGCTGGCCTGTGGCGGGGCCCCCATACCGCAGGCACTGATGGGGAGAGGAAGGCTGTGTCCGCAAGCCCCTCAGGCCCAGCGCCTGGCCTGGGGTGCCGTGAGCCTGGCAGTGCCTTCCATCTGGGAGTGGATAGCCCTTAGCTCTCCTCCCCCCCTACCCAGCAACAAGAGCTGGCTCACCTGGCAGAAGACTCCTTGCGAGCCCAATCCCCTTCCTGCCATATCCCTTGGGGCAGCTGCCTGTCTGTGCCCAGGACAGGCAGAGGGGCAAAACAGCTGGTTTAGGTCTTGGAACTTGAGCTGACTAGCAGGGCACCTGCCCCTAGCACTGGCCGTGGCAGAAGGGGGACAACAGAGATGCGGCAGTGAGAACTGCAGTCCTAGCAGCGCCCGGGGGACAGGGCCATGTCCTGGTGGCAGCTTGGCTGGTTCCAGGCTGGGGCCAGCAGACTCACCTGGGGGCGTCTCAGAGCTGGGGGTGTAGGAGGAGGCAGGAACCACACTGGGCGTGGAGGGCAGGTAGCTTGTGGAGGGCAGTGCAGGTTCATTGTTCAGGGACCCAAGTTTCTGGAAGACAGTTTAGGGTCCCTCCCAGAAGAGGCCCTGCTTCCAGCATGTGCTCCCTCACGGCCCACAGGCTGTGGCCCCCTAAGCTAGAGCAGGATGGTGGGGGCCATTCCCGAGCTCCCTGGGCTGGGCAATGGGACCCCTGGCGCCCCAGTAGAGTCTGGGACTGAGCAGCTCCTGGATAGGAGAGGGGAGGGGTTGGGGAGCCCAAACCGCCCCTTTCTGAGGACTGAAGGAAAGAACAATGCTTTTTCTTACCACAAAAGCATTGATAAAAGGAAGATGTTCATGTTCAGAAACCCAGAACATGCAGCTACGCGACGGGAAGGAGCTTATTACCCAGAAGTGACCCCGTGGTGTGGCTTCCTCCGGGCCCTGGCCTCAGATGACCCACTGCCTCCTCCCACCCACAGGCAGGGCCTGGTCTCCAGTGCACTGAGGCCTCTGACAGGTCCCACCTAGCACTCCCACAGGCCCGGCCAGCGCCCATTCATGGCCACCTGCAAGGCAGGTACCACCAGCCCTACCTGACGGGACACTGACCGCAGGGGTGAGGGACCCCCCACCCCGCAGCCCCTCCAGCAGGCATGGGGCAGGTGCCCGTGCCAAGCCCGAGTCTGATGCCCACGTCAGGGCACCACCTGCACTGCTTCTCATATACATACACACACATGCATACCGCACACATACATACACATAAACACACACACACACACACACACGAGACTGGCCACAATCAGAACAAGGGGTGCAGCCCTGAGCCCTACCTGCGTGGACACCAGGCCGGCCGCGTAGTCCGGAGTGGCGTTCTCCACGACCGTCTCCTCCTTGGCCGGCTTCTCTACCACCTCCGCATCTGTGGACAGAACAGGCATCCTCGCCAGCGCACGGGCGCGTCTGCAGGCTCAGCTCGGGGCAGCAGCAGGGAAGCCAACAGCTCCCCAGGACAGGACGCCAAGGAGCCACGAGAAAAGCAGCACCCACCCACGGAAGAGGAACCTCGAGGGGCACAGCCCTGCCTGCCAAGAACAGACATGCCCCACCCCGTCTGGGCAGGCCCACAGGGACCCCCACTGCCACCTCTGAGCAGGCCCCCGGCACCCACCGAGAGTCTTCCTTCTCCGCTTCGCCTCTCGGCCAGCGCCAACCATATCCAGCTCAGAGATGTCCAGCAGCTGCCAAGATAAGTACAGCCCACCTTAGTGACACTGCAAGCGCCAGCGTGCCACGGGCCTCAGGGCGCCACAGGAGCTGCGGGACAGGCCTACCTTCACGCCCCGTTCTTTCCGCAGCAGCGTCCTGGAAGGCGGGATGGGGGTCCGGTTCCCTGTGGGGCTGAAGACGCTGGGCGCCGTGGGGCTTCTGAAGGGCGCCTGCTTTGGGATGCCTTTGAGCGGGGCTGGAGGACAAGGGCATCTGTCAGGGCCAGCAGCAGTGACCGCCAAGCCTCCCCTGCCCCTCTGAGCCCAGAATGTCCCAGCCTCTTCTAGGGGAAGGCCAAAACCTCGACAAGCAGCAGGCGGGACCCCCAGGATCCCGGACCTCAGGGAGCTGGGGGGGCACCTGGAGCCACGACCTCACACTTGCCAAGACACTAAAACGAATCGCTGGGCGTCACCTCGGCCCAGCCACAGGACCTCACCAGGTGGAGGCTCTCACCAGCACTGCGGGGGCTGAGCTCCACCTCCTTGCACCTCCACAGGCAGGGGCAAGAAGCCAGGTGCCTGGGCCCGAGGGCGGCCCTCCCCAAGTCCATGCCCTTGCCCCCCAGCACCCACATGCACCCCTCCAGGGTATGTGTGCATGGCTCTCATGGTGCCAGGCTGGGAAAGAGGGGTGTGTGGGGGGGGACTGTGCCATTAGCATACTGGGCCAGGCTAGACACCCTGCCCAACATCGGCCCACCCTCCCTGGGAGAGCAGGTGCGGCCCTGGCCCTGGGGTGCCTGGCTGGGGTGGAAAGACAGGGGTCTGCTCCAGGCAGGCAGAGTAGAGCAAGGTGGAGCCTCTGCTGCACTGGGCAGGGACATGACCCGGGACAACAGTCAGCAGACCCAAGAAGCCTTCCACCAGGTGCCACGTGGACACTGGGATTACATGAACCCCAGTACACCAAGCCAGGCTGGGCCGAGTGCTGCTTGGAGGTGCCTGCATGGCCGCCCCACCCATCTGTGAGTTCACTCAGCACAGGACAGCACCTGTTCTACCCTCTGGCCCCCAGGTCACTATCCAGCACCTCTGGGGTGCCTGTGCCCTGCCATGGTTCCCAGGGGCACCCCGTCTTCCAGTCACCAGGGTCCATTCTGCTTAAGCTCACACCCAGCCCTGAGCACAAATCAGGAAGGGCAGATGGAGGCATGCAGCAGGTGCAGCCCCGGCTGAGCATGGCCACACCCTCCCTGCAGGGCCACACCCTCCCTGCAGAGCCACCCAGGGACACTCGGAACCCAAGAGCAGCTAGGAAGCGCAGGAGCCGCTGCTGCTGCTACCATCAGCCAAAGAACAGGGGACAGCGCCATCCTCAGAACCCGGCCTTTCTGTCTCAGCGCCCACGTACCCTCCCAGGGAGCTCCCCAAGGGGAAAAGCTGATGAAATGGCCCCAGTGCCTCTGATTCCCACACGCTCCCAAGGCCAAGCACAACTTCCCTAACATGGAGCGGCATCTCCAGGGCAAGCCCTTAGCTCCACCCCAAAAGCCAGGCTCGCTGCACTGGGGGCCTTACTGGTGGTGTCCATCTTCCGCAGCAGTCCCCGGCCCTTGGCGTGGAAGGGCACCCCAGCGCTCCGCTTCAGCTGCTGGGCGGTCTCCGTGGCTGTAAGGAGGAGGTCGCATGTGTCGGGGATCCTCAGAGCATGAGCCCTCGGCCCTCGTAAATGAACCGCCGTCAAGCGGATTCGCCCAGTGGCCTGAGCCGTGAACGCTGTGTTTATGGGTTTATGGGCAGCCATCTGAGCAGAGCCTGACGCCAGCTCACACATTATGAGTCAGAAACTCCCTCGGGTGAGCAACTTCCAGCAGCTGGGTGGCTATGTGCACCTCCCAGGACCCCAGGGCAGGGGGAGGTGGCAGAGGAGCAGTTGAGGGGCCTCATGGGCACCCTCAGCCGACTGGGGCCTACCCACAGCCCAGTGGGAGTGCTGTTCTCGCTGAGGGTCAGCAGGCACGGTCTAGACACAGAAATATGAGGAAGAAACAGATTTTCCTGACTTGGCTCAGTGAGGCTAAAGGATCAGGGGACACTGATTGCCCACAGCAGCCTCCAAAGGGGACAAGTTCTACTGTGGGGTGTGGCCCAAGGGGCCAGCAGAGTCCTTCACAGGCTGCCCAAGGGGCCTGGGGCTGCACAGAGCCTCCAGGACACGTTGGGCCCCGGCTGCCACCCATTCCAGCCAAGGGTAACACGCAGCTGCTGTCAGCCTTTTCTTTGGATTCTCTGAAAGCGGGGTGTTGATGTACATTATAAATATTAATTCCATCAGCACTCAAAAGAAAAGGATTTTACTGAAATCTGTTGTGCTAGATAAGATCTGGGAAAACATTAAATGAAATGATTAAATGGCTTCCAAATCAAACAGAGATCACTGGCAACTCGAGAAGGCAGCTCATGAGGTAAGGATGGTGCCCTCCAGCCATTCCCGCCTGCCACACTCCCGACAGCATGACAGCTGCACAGAGTTCATTTGGTAACAGGGATTAGAGATGCTTTAACTGAAATTCTGAAGGTGTTTTTTTTTTTTTTTTTTTGACGGAGTTTTGTTTTTGTTACCCAGGCTGGAGTGCAATGGTGTGATCTCAGCTCACTGCAACCTCCGCCTCCTGGGTTCAAGTAATTCTCCTGCCCCAGCCTCCCAAGCAGCTGGGATTACAGGCATGCCACACCTGGCTAATTTTTGTATTTGTAGTAGAACAGGTTTCAGTATGTTGGGCCAGGCTGGTCTCGAACTCCTAACCTCAGGTGATCTGCCCACCTCGGCCTCCCAAAGTGCTGGGATTACAGGAGTGAGCTACCACCCCTGGCCTAAATTCTGGTTTTTAAAGCATGTTTTCAGAACACAAAGTTTAATATAGCAATAAATAAACTTCTAACAAAAAACTTTATGCAGAAATTTATCTTTTTTTTGAGATAGGGTCTCACTCTCTCCCAGGCTGGGTGTAGTGGTGCAGCTCACTGCAGCCTCAACCTCATGGGCTCAGGAGATCCGCCTACCTCAGCCTCCTGAGTAGCTGAAAGCACAGGCATGCAGCGCCATGCCTGGCTAATTTTTTGGTATTTTGTGTAGAGATGGGATTCTCTATGTTCACCAGGGGTCTCCAACTCCTGGGCTCAAATGACCCACCTGCCCCAGCCTCCCCAAGTGCTGGGATTACAGGTGTGAGCCACCACACACCTGGCCCAGAACGCTATCTTATTGAAGGGGCAGCCTTGGAACCTCAGAACCCAAAGAAACCTATCACTGGAAACTACATGACAGCGCCCGAGGGCGGTGGCGCACACTCACACTTCTGCAGCAGCTCGGCCCGCAGCGTGGCACTCTTGGGTTTCCGCTTTAACTGAAAATGCTTCACCGGGGGGGTGAGGGGTCCTGCGAGGGTCGTCAGGGCGTTTTTGTTCAAGTACTGGCACTCTAGTGGCAGCATGGCAGACGCTTCGCACTCACCCACTGCACAGTAAGAACCACAGTTAGGGGCACCCTGGCAGCTGCCCGGCCCCATACCCTCCTCGGTTAGGTTTAGGTGGTGGGAGCTTTGGCTGTTTTTGAGTCCCCTGGAGTCTCCGAGCCCAACTCCCCTCGGCCCCTGCAGGTGCCCTGCAGCATATTCAGAACAGGAATGCCTGAGGCAGGCATCCTGAGGAGGCTTCGGACTGTCAACTCCGGCACCGCAGGTACCCGAGAACCACAGGTGGACACACGTACAGTGATTCCTGGAGGGGCTCCAGAAACTTCTAGAACATGACATGTTGACAGATCCCCCCGAAAGTAAGAAAGAGCCCCTGTCTATGGCTTCTCTCTTCCGGTCCCCAGGGCAGCCAGGCCAATGGTTTCTCCTGGAATCCCAGTCCTCATCAAAACTGCCCACATTCATTTCCTGAGTCTTTGCAGTCACTCGGGGTTCAGAGCCCAGGAACAGCCCCAAGAGGGACGGGGGACCTCCCACCTGAACTGGCCATGTGCCCTGCCTGGAGAAAAAGCACAGGCAGGCAGAAGAGAGTTCACCGCCCCTGGCTTTCCTCCCCGTGGGACGCTCTCGATTGACGCCAGCAGGGTGGGTGGGGTGGCCCTGTTCAGACCACTGCTCCAGAGGCAGCTGCATGGTGTGCGCCCTCACAGGGGTAAAGGTGCCTCGCAGGACCCCTGCAGGAGCGTGCAGCCTCCATGTCTCCACCCCACAACCCTGTCTCTCTGGGTGTTGCCCTTGAAAAAGCTGGGCCACAAAGTTTGGGCTCTGAGGAGTCAGTTCCAATTGTCCAAAGCTGGAGGGAAATTCACAGAAGCACAAGCAGCCCATCAACAGATGTAACGGATGTCCTTCCAAAGCATCTACCAATTGCTTTTTTTTTTTTTTCTGAGATGACGTCTCGCTCTGTGGCCAGGCTGCAGTGCAGTGGCACGATCTCAGCTCACTGCAACCTTCGCCTCCTAGGTTCAAGCGATTCTCCTGCCTCAGCCTCCTGAGTAGCTAGGACTACAGGCACGTGTCGCCATACCTGGGGAATTTTTTGTATTTTAGTAGAGACAGGGTTTCACCATGTTGGCCCGGATGGTGTCGATCTCCTGACCTTGTGATCTGCCTGCCTTGGCCTCGGCCTCCCAAAGTGCTGGGATTACAGGCGAGAGCCACAGCACCTAGCTGTTTTTTCTTTTTTTAAGAGACAGGTTCTCACCCTGCTGGCCAGGCTGGAGTGCAGTGGTGTGATCATGGCTCTCTGTAGCCTTGGCCTCCCAGGCTCTTTTGTAGAGATGGGTTCTTGCTATGGTTTCCAGGCTGGTCTTGAACTCCTGGCTCAAGTGATCCACCCACCTCAGCCCCCAAAATGCTGTGTTTATAGGCATGAGCCACAGAGCCCAGCCTTGTGAATATTTTCTAAGTGCTTTCCAGTCCACATTCAAATAACTGAATTGTTGAGATTTTCAACATGCATTTCTGAGCATCTACTCTGGGCCAGGGAATGTTCTGGGCCCTAGAATCTAGGACTGGTGATACAACCTGAACAGGTGGAGCCCCTGCCCTCATGGAGACGACCAGAGAGAGACCACGGAGTGACGCGGCTCCCACTGACAGGGCAGCAGTGAGGATGGGGCCTGTGGGCTGTTTTGTTTTCAAAATGGCAAAAAGTCAGGCCACGGCTTAGGGGGAGGATGGTGTGGATATAGTTGATATTTTAGGGACCAGGATACATAGTAACAATGTAACCCTCTAAAAATCTAATTCATTTTGGGAAAAAATTGTTCAAGAAAGATCCATTTCCCTCCTCCCAACACGAATTAAAGCCACACAGCATACCCTTTTCTCTGAGTTCTCCCAAAATATCCTGAACGTTGGGATTCTGCTCCTCGAGCTCCAGGTTAAGCGAGCCTGTGTCGGGAAAGGACTTGAGGATGTCGGCGACCATGAGCACCCAGGGGTCCGAGTCGAGGCTGGCGAGCTGGATGATCTCCATCAGGGCGCCCTTCATCTGCAAGAGAGGATGCTGCCAGTGCCACCGTGCCCCACCCACTTCCGAACCCACTCGCTGCTGAGCTTCCAGATGGGCACTGGGCAGTGGCCGGGTTCTCTGGCAATCATCAACACCACTTCCTCCTGGGGGCTCTCTTTCCCCTATGCCCCCCACCTCACCCCAGGGCCACCCTGCTTCCCTGAGCTGTCACAGACTCTGCCAGGTTGCAAGACCCGGGCATCCAGTACCACCCCCCAACCTCCCAGCAGCACCCAGTCTGCTGGACCTGCTCTCCTCAACTGGTGTTCGGATGCAAGAAAACCTAAAGGTTGAGAAGTGGGGCCAGCACCCACCCCCACAGGAAGCCTGCGGGCGGGGGCATCCTGGGGTGATGGCGGGCATAGAGCAGGCAGGCGCGTGGCAGAGCACAGCGGCACGAGTCACCTGCCGCTGCTCGCTTGGAGGGGTGGTGCCCGGGTAGGCAGGGGGTGGGGGCTGGGACCTGGGGTGGGACCTGGGGCAGCACCCGTGACAGCTGAGCTGGTGTCCAGTCACCAGCTGGGTAGGGACGGCCGCCTCTGGGTCTAGACGGAGCTGGGAGTTGGCGTTCATGGAGCCTGGAGTGAGGCCAGGGCCTTTGGGAGGCCATGGGTGATGTGGGTGGAGGAAGCAGGTGCCAACTGCACTCCCTCAATGCCTGAGAGGCTGGATCCGTCCCCACCAGAGCCTGCTTCGGCCACATAAACCCCCTCCCGTGTGGAAACGCAGAGAGCCAGGGCATGGTGTGCCTGTCTCTGCTATGGACCCACGGGGCTGCTCATAGTGTGAGACGGCCAAGCTGGCTGGCACCGGGGATGAGCAACAGCACCCTGCCCTGTCCACATGCTGGGCCGAAACCCTCGCATGAGGCCTTCCTGACACCCACTCCACGCGTCAGGCACCAGAGTCATGTCCTAAGAGGGCTGCGGCCATCACATCCCTGTGAGCGCCACCTCCTGGTGGCCTCTGAGTGGGAGGAGCTTCCAATGCTTCTCCTCAGGCCTTGCTGTCCTCATCAGCTGCCTGTCCTGAGGGAAGGTAGTTTGACGGGCAGAGTTGAGGTCGTGCCAAGGGAGCCTGCCTGCTGCCGAGCCCCGCTGCATCTGCCTTGAGGAGTCAAGAACCCCTGACTGGCCCAGCCCTTCTGTTCCTTGGGCACCAGGGAGGGTCTCGCCCCGCCCCGCCCCCCACCTGGCCCCCACTCCCCACACCCACCCGAGGACAGGGAACAGCGCACAATGCAGAAGACACCACACGGGTGCAGGAGGTGCTGGGCACACGGTGACGCTGGCAGCCGCACAGCCCCCGCTGTTCCCGGCAGCCCCGGGGGATGCCCTTTACCTGCCAAGAGGCAAGCAGCAGCATTTTATAAAAATAGTAAAGACAAAAAGAAGTCGGGGGTGTTAATTTAAAACAAAAAAGACCACTGTTACATGGAGTAAATGTCTTCTCTCTCCAAAATGCCTATGTTGAAGCCTGTCTACTCTGCTTGGGCTTTTGTAAGAAAATGCTTGGCTTGGCCAGGAGCGGTGGCTCACACCTGTAATCTCTGTACTCTGGGAGGCCCAGGAGGGCGGATCACCTGAGGCCAGAAGCTCCAGACCAGCCCAAACTGCATGGTGAAGCCCTGTTCCTAATAAAAATACAAAACTAGCTGGGTGTAGTGGCGCATGCCTGCAATCTCGGCTACTCAGGAGACTCAAGGGAGAATCACTTGAACCCCGGAGGTGGAGGCTGAAGTGAGCTGAGATGGAACCACTGCAGTTCAGCCTGGGCAACAGAGAGCAAAACTGCAACTCAAAAGACAAAGAAAACACAGGCCGGGCGCGGTGGCTCAAGCCTGTAATCCCAGCACTTTGGGAGGCCGAGGCGGGTGGATCACGAGGTCAAGAGATCGAGACCATTCTGGTCAACATGGTGAAACCCCGTCTCTACTAAAAATACAAAAAATTAGCTGGGCATGGTGGTGCATGCCTGTAATCCCAGCTACTCAGGAGGCTGAGGCAGGAGAATTGCCTGAAC
>NW_016107432.1:3876803-3882931 GCF_001604975.1 Cebus imitator
GAGACAAAGTCTCACTGTTGTTGCCCAGGCTGGAGTGCAGTGGTGCAATCTCGGCTCACAGCAACCTCCACCTCCCAGGATCCAGCAATTCTCCTGCCTCAGCCTCCCGCACAGCTGGGATTCAAGGCGCCCACCACCATGCCCGACCAATTTTTCTATTTTTAGTAGAGACGGGGGTTTCTCCATGTTGGCCAGGCTGGTCTTGAACTCCCAACCTCAGGTGATCTGCCCTCCTCAGGCTCCCACCATGCTGGGATTGCAGGCATGAGCCACCGTGCCTGGTCTGGGTGTACCTTGTAAGGTCTGTAATTCTACTTTTGAGGCTCTGCCCACCTGACCTAATCACCTCCCCAAAGGCCCCCTAACACCATCACCTTAGGGCTAGGAATTCAACACAGGTTTGATGGGGACAGGAACATTAAGTCCCCACAAAGACCTAATCCTCACCTCATGGCACCGCTGCCCCTTGGTATCCATAGGACGGGTTCAGGACCCCGCCACCCCTCGTACGAAAATCCACCAATGAGCAATCCCAGGTATAAAATGATACGGTGTTTGCACGCATCCTACACACGCCCTCTCACATGTTTAAATAATCTCTGGACTACTAATACCCCAGACAATGGAAATGCCATGTTAGTGCTGGTTACACAGCGCACCGGCTGTATTTGAAAATGGGGCCTTTGGGAGGCAATGGGGTCATAACGGCAGAGTCCTGGTCCAATGGGGTCCCCCCATCCCTCCCTTGTGAGGGAGGCTAGAATGTGCCAGCCAGGAAGAGGGCCCTCGCCAGTAGCCGAGTGGGCCAGCGCCTCATCTCAGACCTGCGGCCTCCAGAACGTTGAGAAACTGACGCCTGCTGTTGAAGCCACCCAGGTGGTGGCACCGTTACGGCCGTCCACGGTGACTAGGACGCCTACCTTTACATTAACAACGCTTCAACACGAATCCTGCCTGCAGGCACGTTCCCGCGTACCCACCACATCTGTGCACTGAGGAAGTAAATGTTCCTGAGGCCCCATAACTACTCTGCGGCGCCGTCCCCAGAGGGACTCCAGAACTGGGTGGGGCAGATTCAGCAATATGTGGCTTCCAGGTCTTGCCCAGAGGGCAGCCTGGCCCGGACCGCTGGAACACTCCACATGGGCTAAGCAGAATCCACTTGCAGCTAACATGTGGCAGGGGCTCTGGGCTCAGAACACAGACAAAAGTAAAACTGACTCCCACTCTGCAGCGCCCGTACAGGCGAATTCCTGGCACTTGAGAGCTGCCATGGCTGGGAGAACTCTCAAGAGAAGAGACACAGAAGGGGCACGGCCAGCGATTCCTCAAACCTCAGCAGCACAAGCCGCAAGCCAAAGCCTAGCACCGTGGCGGCAAATGAAAGCTTCCTGTTCGGCGCCAGGCAAAGGAAAAGGTCAACAGGAGGCCACAAAATAGCGGAAGGTCTGTCCTGCCTGAGCCAGAAGTGCTATACGTCTGAAGGATTCAAAAAGCTCCTGCCGATGACAGGACGGCAACCCCGACAGAGACACAGGCAGACGCCGCGCACGGGCAACGCCCAGAGGACACCCAGGGCGGCCACAAGGGACACGTCCCAAGTGACACCGAGAGAGGCCGAGACGCCGGGCGCACACAGGGCGCCTCTCAGCCATCCACTCTGCAACAACACAAGACGACGATGCTGTGCTGGGAGGGGAGGGACCCTGGCACCCCGAGGTCCTGCCCACTGTACCCTCTTCCGCACATGAAGCAAACGCATGTTCTGTGGCCCGACATTTCCGTCCCGGGCAGATTCCACGTACATCTTTGTGGTAATCAATTGAGGGGGAGAAGCCATCTGCTGCCGTCCAACCGCAGAGGGCTCAGGACACTGAGGATGGCACCAGAGAGCGGACACGTGGGGAAGCCCACTGTCTTGGTAAAGGGCCAGATGGTGAACACTTAGGCTTTTGGGCCACATAAAGTCCTCTTTTTCCTAAACAACTTTAACAACATAAAAAACATTCTTAGCTCATAGAATTTACAAAAATAGGCCATGGGCCTCACTGTGCCAAACCGTGGGTGGGCTGAATAGCAACTTAGTAAATATGAAAAATAAGTTAAAAGACAGTAACAGATGTTGCTGAGGATGCAGAGGAGAGGAAAGGCTTATACACTGTTGGTGGGAATGCAAATGAGTACAAGCTCTATGGGAAGCAGTGTGGAGATTTCCATCCAGCAATCCCACCACTGGGTATCTACCCAAAGGTAAAGAAACCACTGCGTCCACAGGGACCTGCACCTGTGTGTTTACCACAGCACTCGACAGCGGCAAAGACAAGGAACCAACCAAGTGCTCGTCAGCAGAACCAGATTAAAACTGTGGTACGTACAAACCGTGGAATACTCTTCAGCCACAGAAAGAAGAAAGCCATGTCTTTTGCAGCAACATGGATGGAACCTGACGTCTCATCTGAAGTAAAATGAGCCCGTCTGCTGAAAGTCCAATATCACATGTTCTCATTCCCAAGTGGGTGCTGAGAAACGTGGACACGTGGACACAGAGAGTGGAACGCTGGCAGATGGCTGGGAAGGGAGGGAGGCCGGAGTGGGTGAGGGATGAGAAGTGACTTCACATACACCAGGTCCACTCTTCAGGTGATGGACACCCCGAAGTTCTCACCCACCCCTCTGCAATCTACACATGTGATGAAACTGCACTTGTACCCAAGTTATATAATTTTTTTTTTTTTTTTGGAGATGGAGTCTTGCTCTGTCGCCCAGGCGGTACTGCACTTGTACCCAATTTATATATATTTATTTTTGAGATGAGTCTTGCTCTGTCACCCAGACTGGAGTGCAGTGGTACGATCTTGACTCACTGCAACCTCCATCTCCCAGGTTCAAGCAGTTCTCTGCCCAAGCCTCCCAAGTAGCTGGGATTACAGGCCATAGCACCCGGCTAATTTTGTATTTTTAGTAGAGATGGGGTTTCACCATCTTGGCCAGGCTGGTCTTGAAATCCTGACCTCGTGATCTGCCTGCCTCAGCCTCCCAAAGTGCTGGGATTACAGGCGTGAGCCACCGCGCCCGGCCTATACAAGTAATTTTTAACAAACCAAATTGAATGCATACATCAAACAATATAATTTATGTCAATTAAGAGAATATACCCCAAAAGATGCCGACAAACACTTTCCCAAACAAGATTTATGATGGCAAAGGTCACTAAAAAGATGCTCGGCATCACTGCTCCTTACAGATATGCAAATCGAAACCTACTAGAATGCCTGAAATGGAACAGATGGTGCCAAGTGCTGCCCAGGACACAGAGCAACAGGAACTCACGTGCTGAGCAGAAAGCGAACAGGTGTAGGCGCTCTGGCGCAGCTTGGCAGTTTCCTGCACAGTGAAAGGATGACCTGGCACCTGTCACCCAAGTACTTCCCCTGGAGAAACAACAGTCCACGCAGGACACATCTGTGCCCGGAGTACATCCACACAGAGGAACACTCTCAGCAACAAAACTTCACAAACTATGAAAGCACACAGGTGAATCCACTATGACGTCGTGTGAAAGAAGCCCCCCTAGAGTGAGCAGGATTCCACTGCACGCCATCCTAGGAAAACGCAAGCTCGTCTGCAGCCACAGAAAGCATGTCGGTTCATGATCTTCACAGCGGAGGCTTTACAAGCTGCACACATCAAGTCATGTTGCGTACATTGTAAATATGGGTTAATTGTGTTCCAATTATACCCTAAAAAGAAAACAACTGGCCAGACACTGTGGCTCACGCCTGGAATCCCAGCACTTTGGGAGGCTGAGGCAGTAGAATCACTCGAGGACAGGAGTTTGAGAGCGGCCTGTCCAACACGGTGAAACCCTGTCTCTACTAAAAATACAAAAATTAGGCCACGCTTACGCCTAGAATCCCAGCACTTTGGGAGGCCAAGGCAGGTGGATCACCTGAAGTTGGGAGTTCGAGACCAGCCTGACCAATATGGAGAAACCCCACCTCTACTAAAAATACAAAACTAGGCTGGATGTGGTGGCTCACACCTGTAATCCCAGCACTTTGGGAGGCCAAGGTGGGCAGATCACGAGGTCAAGAGATTGAGACTATCCTGGCCAACATAGTGAAACCCCATCTCTACTAATAATACAAAAAAATTAGCTGAGTGTGGTGGTGTGTGCCTGTAGTCCCAGCTACTCGGGAGGCTGAAGCAGGAGAATTGTGAATCCGGGAGGCAGAGGTTGCAGTGAGCTGAGATCGCGCCACTGCACTCCAGCCTGGCGACAGAGCAAGATTCCATCTCAAAAAAATAAAAGTCAGCTGGCCATAGTGGCACCTGCCTGTAATCCCAGCTACTTGGAAGGCTGAGGCAGAAGAATAGCTTGAACCTGGGAGACGGAGGTTGCGGTGAGCCGAGATTTCGCCACTGCACTCCAGCCTGGGCATCAAGAGCAAAACTCTGTCTCAAAAACAAACAAAAACAAAAATTAGCTGGGCCTGTAATCCCAGCTACCAGGGAGGCTGAGGCAGGAGGATAGCTTGAGCCCAGGAAACAGAGGCTGTAGTGACTCAAGACTGCACTCCAGCTTAGGAGACAGAGTGAGATTCCATCTCAAAAAAAAGAAAAAAAAACCTGAAAACAATACACATTTTAAAAGAAGAGGTAAGAAAAGGCACATATGAAGCAGAATAGAATAGTTGCTACTTACCGGGAGAGCAGAGAGTGGCTATGGGGATAAAGTAAATAAAAGAGGCTTTGTAGGAAAGAAAAGAAATCAGTAAGTAACTACAAAGACAGAATGAATAGACAAGTAAGTCAGACTTTACCCAGACTGCAACAGAGAGGCCACCATTAGAAGACGTGGAAGACAGGTTAAGCGACAGACAGTGAGGTCTTGCTTATACCCCCTGCAGTCAGAGGGAAGGAGAGACAGGGCAAAGGTAATTGCTGATGATGGCTGAAACATTTCTAGAACTGACAAAAGATAATCACAATTTTGGAAAGCCCACACATTTTGTAGAATTAAAACTTTTTTCCCCAAAATATATCATAAGAAACTACAGAACTACAATGTGAGCTGCTGTCCTAGGCCGATCTGTCTAAGACCACGGGAGCAAACCGCTAGTCTGACACCAGGTAAGTGACCCACTGTGAAGGCAGAGCCACGCCCCAGGGCACCACAAGTGTTCTCACCCCAGAAAGGAAACAGCAGGTGTCAGGTATTAGATTCTGGGGGAGGGTGCAGTTGAGGTAAAATCTCAGTGCAGTGTAAGTTATAAAATAAAAGGTCAGCATCGGAACTGTGACAGGGACCTGGGCCTTGTTTCCTTGGAAACCACAAAGACAGGTGTGAGTTGAGACACCCTCATCGGATACACTGCACCTGGCGTGGACACGGAGGCTGAGTGTTTCAGATCTTCCACACCAGCTTGTCCAACCCACGGTCCCGGGCAGCAAGCGGCCCAGGACAGCTTTGAATGTGGCCCAACACAAATTCATAAACTCTCTTCAAACATTATGAGATTTGTTTGCCATGTTTTCTAAAGCTCATCAGCTGTCATTAGTGTTAGTGTATTTTATGTGTGGCCTAAGACAATTCTTCCAGCATGGCTCAGGGAACCCAAAAGATTAGACACCCTATAAACAAAAGTGAGAGGTTTCATTCTTATTGACATGATTTCAAACAGCAAGGCTTCCACAGAGTTCCTGATTTTAAACAACAGTTTCCCAGCGAGTACGGCAGTCATGACATTACAAGGAAGCGAGCCGTTGTGACACTTCACAGCTGTCGTGTATCCTGGGAGGAACTGTTTCCTGCTTACTCTGTGCCCATCTGTTTGCTATTGCAGCTGATAAACATGCAGCTACCCTACTCAGTGACTGCCAGGATGACTAAGGCTTCCCACAGCCATCTCAGGAGCTGGACAGTTTGACGTATTCACAGCTGTCTCCCAGTCCGTTCTGTTCTCCCTAACAGTTCCTTTGGTGCCAATGCTGAGGTGCTGCATTAGAGGCACCACTGCTTTGACATCAGCAGCGTGTAACTGTTCAACGCCCTCTCGGAGATGTCCAAAACGCCAGCAAGTCCTCAACGCCCTCTCGGAGATGTCCAAAACGCCAGCAAGTCCTCA
>NW_016107432.1:3883522-3884378 GCF_001604975.1 Cebus imitator
CGCCCTCTCGGAGATGTCCAAAACGCCAGCAAGTCCTCAACGCCCTCTCGGAGATGTCCAAAACGCCAGGAAGTCCTCAGCGCCCTCTCGGAGATGTCCGAAACGCCAGCAAGTCCTCAACATCCTCACGGAGATGTCCAAAAAGCCAGCAAGTCAGTCCTTACATTCTCCTCTGCAACCACGTGTGTCTCTTTTCAAGGGAACATCCAGACTTCTCCAGCCATAACACACATCTTAGAGAGCATGGGCCCTAACTCACTTCTGTACCCTTTCTGAATAAACTAACACATCATTAAAATCTCTCTTTCTTCTCCCTGGCATTAGCTAAGAACTGCTATTTCCTAAGCTTTTAAGAGGAACAGGGCTGGGTACAGTGGCTCACACCTGTGCTTCCAGCTATTTGGAAGGCTGAGGCAGGAGGATCACTTGAGCCCAGGAGTTCAAGGCTGCAGTGAGTTAAGATAGCACTACTGTACTACAGCCTGAGCGACAGAGCAAGATTTCATTTCTTAAAACAATTAAAAATTGGCTGGGCGCAGTGGCTCACACCTGTAATCCCAGCACTTTGGGAGGCTGAGGCAGGCAGATCATGAGGTCAGGAGTTCAAGACCAGCCTGACCAAGATGGTGAAACCCCACCTCTACTAAAAATACAAAATTAGCCGGGTGCTATGGCCTGTAATCCCAGCTACTTGGGAGGCTTGGGCAGAGAACTGCTTGAACCTGGGAGATGGAGGTTGCAGTGAGTCAAGATCGTACCACTGCCCTCCAGTCTGGGTGACAGAGCAAGACTCATCTCAAAAAAAAATGTAAAAATTGGGTACAAGTGCAGTACCGCCTGGGCGACAGAGCAAGAC
>NW_016107432.1:3884710-3887454 GCF_001604975.1 Cebus imitator
GTAGAGATCAACAAAGCCAGCAGCTGGTACTTGGAAAATTCTTATAAAATCAACGAACATCTGGTGAGATGGATCAAGGGAGAAAACATAAGAAATCATCACTATACATGCTTCTGACGTTTAAACAGATGTTTGAGCCAAGCACCTTGGCTCCTGCCTATAATCCCAGCAATTTGGGAGGCTGAGGCAAGTGGATCACTTGAGGTCAAAATGGCAAAACCCTGTCTCTACTAAAAATACAAAAATTAGCCGGCCACAGTGGTGCACATCTGTTATCCCAGCTACTCAGGAGGCTGTGGCATGAGAATCACTTGAGCCCAAAAGGGGGAGGTTACAGTGGGCTAAGATTGCACCCCTGCACTCCAGCCTCAACAACAGGAGGGTATTTCAGACACTGTCTCTACAAAAAATAAAAGTAGGCAGGTATGGTGATGCATGCCTGTAGTCTCAGTTGCTCAGGAAGTTGAGGCAGGAGGATCACTTGAGCTTAGGAATTTAAGGTTACAGTGAGTTACAATCACATCACTGCCACTCCAGCCTGGGTGACAGTCAGACCATGTGTTAAAAAAAAAATTTAAAAACAAAAATCAATACTCAAAAATCCCTCCACAAAGTAAATTTCAGGTCCAGAAGGCTTCATTACCAAGTTCTATCAAATATTTAGTAGAAAATTACTCCATTAGTGAACAAACTTTCCAAAGAAAAAGAACAGATGCATACAAATCCCTTTATAAGGGTAGCAGTGGCTCATGCCTGTAATCCCAGCACTTTGGAAGGCTGAGGTGGATGGATCACGAGGTCAGGAGATCAAGACCATCCTGGCCAACATGGTGAAACTGCATCTCTACTAAAAATACAAAAAAAAAAAATTAGCTGAGTGTGGTGGTGCACACCCGTAGTCCCAGTTACTCGGGAGGCTGAGGCAGGAGAATTCCTTGAACCCAGGAGGCAGAGACTGCAGTGAGCCGAGAATGTGCCACTGCACTATAGCCGGGCACTACAGCCTGGGCGACAGTGCGAGGCTCCACCAAAAAAAAAAAAAAAAAAAGTTTAAAATTAAAAAAAGACACATTACAAATCAAGTGGATTGGTTGCAAAATTTCATTCCGAAACACACGTTGTAGCAGATGCCATGTATGAGGTTAGCCTTATGTGTCAACTTGACTGGACCATGGGGTACCTGGACGGTTAGTCCCTCGTGATTCTGGGTGTGCCTGTAAGGCTGTTTTTGTATGAGATAAACACTGGAATTGTACTGAGTGAGGCAAGTGGGCCTCCCTACTATTGAGTGGGTCTCATCCAATCAACCGAAAACCAAAGTAGAACAAAAATGCTGAGTAAGGGGAATTCCTGCCTGTTTGAGCTTGAAGATTGGTCTTTTCCAGCCTTCAGACTCAGACAAACATCAGCTCTTCCTGGGTCTCGAGGCTAAGGGGTTGCATCACTGGCTCTCCTGGTGTGTGTGCATGTGTGTGGTTCTGTTTCTCTGGAGAACCCTGGCTGATATACTGTGGAACACACCCAGCCCAGTCATCTAGTCACCCTGTTACTATGGTCCCATGTAGAAAAGTTGAATTTTCAGAACGATATCTCTAAAGTACCAGACCCCTAAATAAATGATGAAAGAAAACTAAAATAGATAAATTTAGAATGTCTTATAAACCTTTTTTAAATACCAAGAAAATAAAAAAAATATTTTTCAGAAAAGTAAATTATCCAGAATGGACTAGTCCTTTCATGATCTGGTTAAATGAGGTTTTCATCACAATTTCTTGTAATATTAGTCCAAGAAAGTCCAAGAAAAATACATATAAAAGAAAGCTGGTCTACTTAATGTTAGATGGAAGCAGACTTTAAGGACATTACCAAATACAGAGATCTCTATGTAAAGATCCAAGGTTGAGTTCACATGGTAACTATAACAACTACAAACTTGCATGTACCTAATAACACAGCCCCAAAATATATACAGCATAAGCTGATAAGGAAGAATAGACAAATCCATAATCATAATGGGGAGATCAACAAATCCCCCTCTCACTGATTTTTCTTTTTAAATCAAGCTACATGTACCTATCGTTCCAGATACTCAGGAGGCTGACGAGATTGAGTCCAGCCTGGGCAACACAGTGAGACCCCCCCTTTAAAACAAAAAATAGTAAGAACAGAAGAGCTTGAGATGGGAGAGGGGAAAAAAAAAAGAATAGAATAGCTTTGTACAACATGATTATACAAATTTGGCCTAATGAACAACCACAGAGCAATGGATCTCAAAAGTAGAGAATACATATGATTTGCAAGCTCACTTGCAACATTTATAAAAACTGACCATATATTTTGCCATTAAGCAAATCTTAAATTTCAAACAACTAAATAATGTAAACCACATTCTCTGACAAGAGCTCAATACAGCTAGAAATTAATAAAAACAAAACTAAACTCTCTTCCCCACCAATATATGGAAATTAAGAAACATTTAGCCTAAATTATACAGCAAACAGTGAAGAGCTTATCATAGAAATTTAAAAATATTGTGACTTGATACAGTTCTGTGACTATCAGAACTTGTGGGATGCAGCTAACACTGTAATTAGAATAAAATGTATGGACACATACACACATACACACGAAAAGAAGCCTGAATAGAGTGAGGTTGGTATCCATCTTAAAAACTTAGAAAAAGAGCAAGAAAATAAGTACAAAGAAAGGAGAAAGAAGAAAATTAGTGCAAATATTTGTAAAAC
>NW_016107432.1:3888399-3892393 GCF_001604975.1 Cebus imitator
GTGGTGGCTCACGCCTGTAATCCTAGCACTTTGGGAGGCCAAGGTGGGTGGATCACCTGAGGTCAGGAGTTCAAGACCAGCCTGGCCATCATGGTGAAACCCCATCTTTAAAAACAAACAAACAAACAAAAAAAAACACTACAGGTCAATTTCTCAATCTCACTCAACAAAGATATAATACAAAATTCCTATACAAAACATCAGAATGACATAATCCAACAACATAAAATGACCAACTTAGGTTTACCTCAGGAATGCAAGGTTGGTTTACAATTAAAGCTATTCTGTTAATGTGGTGAATTACATGTCAATAAATATTTAAGCATTTGATAAAATGTAAAAGTCATTTGTGTTCACACCCCTAGGATGGCTACATCAAAAAGATAACAAATGTTGGCCGGGCACGGTGGCTTACGCCTGTAATCCAAGCACTTTGGAGGCCAAGGGCGGGGCGGATCACCTGCGGTTGGGAATTCAAGACCAGCCTGAACAACATGGTGAAACCCCGTCTTCAAAAAAAAGAAAAAGAAAAGAAAAAAAAAAAAGATAACAAATGTTGACAAGGATGTGAGAAACTGAACACTCAAAAACCACTAAGGAGAATGTAAGATGGTGTAGCCACCATGGAAAATAGTTCGGTGATGTCTCAAAATATTAAATATAGAGTAACCTGGGTGGCCCAGACAGGGGTGGGTTCCCCCCAGTGAACACCCTCTCCACCAAGGGACAAAGTGCTTTGTTAAACATGCCCTGCTCCCCGTGCCACCTAACTGGCTGAAACCCTCCAACAAGGGTTGTCCAACACCCTATACAGGAGTGATCCTACCGGCATCAGGTTGGTGCCCCTCGAGGTCAGAGGTCCCAGAAGAAGGAGCAGGCACCATCTTTGCTGTTCTCCAGCCTCCTTGAGTGACATCTCTAGGCACAGGGGTGAATCAGATGAATAAGGCCTGAAGTGAACTCCCAGCAAACTGCAGCAGCCCTACAGAAGAGGGACCTGACTACTGAAAGAAAGACAAAAAGGAGAAAGCAGCAACAACAACAGCAACAAAAGGCCTCCCCCAAAAAACCCTTCCAAGGGTCAGGAGCCTCAAAGACTGAAACTAGACAAACTCATGAAGATGAGAAAAAAAAATCAATGAAAAAATGCTGAAAATCCTAAAGGCAAAAGTGCCTCTTGTTCTTCAAATGATCACAATGTCTCTCCATCGAAGACGTGGAATTGGATGGAGGATTGGACGGACGAGTTGACAGAAGTACGTTTCAGAAGATGGGTAATAAGAAACTATGATGAGCTAAAAAAGCATGTTCTAACCCAATGCAAGGAAGCTAAGAACCTTGATAATAGGTTAGAGGAATTGCTAACTAGAATAACCAGTTTAGAGAGGAACATAAACAACCTGATGGAGCTGAAAAACACAGCATGAGAACTTCCTGAAGCATACGCAAGTATCAACAGCCGAACCCACCAAGCGGAAGAAAGTATTCAGAGTTTGAAGACCACCTTACTGAAATAGGACATGTAGACAAGAGGAGAGAAAAAAGAATGAAGAGCAATGAACAAAGCCTCCAAAAAATACGGGACTTCATGAAAACACCAAACCTACTACCGACTGGAGTATCACAAGGAGACGGGGAGAATGGAAACAGTTGGAAAACACACTTCGGGATATTATCCAGGAGAACTTCCCAACCTAGCAAGACAGGCTAACATGCAAATTCAGGAAATACAGAGAACACCATTAAGATACTCCATGAGAGGCTGGGCGCGGTGGCACATGCCTGTAATCCTAGCACTTTGGGAGGCCAAGGTGGGTTGATCACCAGAGGTCAGGAGTTCAAGACCAGCCTGGCCATGATGGTGAAAGCCCATCTTTTTTTTTTTTAAAGACTAGTCAAGTGCAGTAGTGAGAAGGGGGGAAAGAGTAGAACAAGGAGTTCGATCTGTAACTGACTGTGAACAATCAATTGAGATAACTCACTACCTTCAGACCAGCCGAAACCCCATCTTAAAAAAAAAAAAGACACTCCATGAGAAGATCAACCCCAATCCTCCCATTCTCCAAGGTTGAAATAAAGGAAAAACTGTTGAGGACAGCCGAAAGGCCAGGTCACCTACAAAGGGAAGTCCATCAGACTAATGGCAGACCTCTCAGCATAAACTCTACAAGCCAGAAGAGAGCGGGGGCCAATGTTCAACATTCTTAAAGAAAAGAATTTTCAGGCTGGGTGCAATGGCACATACCTGTAATCTCAGCATTTTGGGAGTCCGAGGTGGGCAGATCACAGGTCAGGAGTTCAAGACCAGCCTGACCATCATAGTGAAACCCCATCTCTACTAATAAATACAAAAAAATTAGCTGAGCACGGTGGCACATGCCTGTAGTCCCAGCTACTTGGGAGGCTGAGACAGGAGAATCACTTGAACCGGGGAGGTGGAGGTTGCAGTAAGCAGCGATTGCACCACTGCACTCCAGTTTGGGCAACAAAGTGAGACTTTTTCTCAAAAAAAAAAAAAAAAGGATAAAGAAAAGAATTTTCAACCCAGAATTTTATATCCAGCCAAATTAAGGTTCGTAAATGAAGGAGAAATAAAATCCTTTCCAGACAAGTAAATGCTGAGGGGTTTTGTTACCACCAAGCCTGCCCTGCAAGAGCTCCTACAAGAAGCACTAAATATGGAAAGGAAAAACCGGTACCAGCCACTGCAAAAACACACCAAAATATAAAGACCAATGATACTATGAAGAAACTGCATCAATAAGTGTGCAAAATAACCAGATAGCATGATGATGATAGGATCGAATTCACACATAACAATACTAACCTTAAGTATAAATGGGCTAAATTAAAAGACACAGACTGAAATAATTAAAACAAAAAAAGACACAGACTGGCAAACTGGATAAGGAGTCAAGACCCATCGGTGTGCCATATTCAGGAGACCCACCTCATGTGCAGAGAAACACACGCGCTCAAAATAAGGGGATGGAGGAAGCCTTACCAAGCAAATAGAAAGCAAAGAAAAGCAGGAATTGCAATCCTAGTCTCTGCCAAAACAGACATTAAACCAACAAAGATCCAAAAAGACAAAGAAGAGCATTACATCATGGTAAAGGGAACAATTCAACAAGCAGAGCTGACTATTCTGAATATATATACACCCAATACAGGAACACCCAGATACACAAAACAAGTTCTTAGAGACCTGCAAAGGGACTGACTCCCACACAATAACAGCATGAGACTTTAACACCCCACTGTCAGTATTAGACAGATCAACAAGACAGAAAACTAACAAAGATCTTCAGGACTTGAACTCAGTTCTGAATCAAGTGGACCTAGTGGATGTCTACAGAACTCTCTACCCCAAATCAACAGAATGTACATTCTTCTCAGTGCCACATGGCACTTATTCTAAAATCAACCACATAATCGGAAGTAAAACACTCCTCAGCAAATGCAAAAGAACTGAAATAATAACAGTCTCTTAGACTACAGTGCACATTAGAACTCAAGATTAAGAAACTAACAACTCAAGTGCTTGCTTCGGCAGCACATATACTAAAATTGGAATGATACAGAAAAGATTAGCATGGACCCTGCGCAAGGATGACATGCAAATTTGTGAAGCGCTCCATGTTTTTTATATTTTATTTTAAAAAATTTAAAAAATTAAAAAAAGAAACTAACTCAAAACCATACAATTTCATGGAAATTGAACAACCTGCTCCTGAATGACTCCTAGATAATGAAATTAAAGCAGAAATCGAAAAGTTCTATGAAACCAATGAGAACAAAGACACAATGCACCAGAATCTCTGGGACGCAGCTAAAGCAGTGTTAAGAGGGAAATTAGGCCGGGTGTGGTGGCTCACACCTGTAAATCCTAGCACTTTGGGAGGCCGAGGCGGGGAGATCACGAGGTTGGGAGTTCAAGACCAGACTGGCCAACACAGTGAAACCCTGTCTCTACTAAAAAATACAAAAATTA
>NW_016107432.1:3892513-3893759 GCF_001604975.1 Cebus imitator
AAAAAAAAAAAGAGGGAAATTAATAGCACTAAATGCCCACATCAGAAAGCTAGAAAGATCTCAAATGGACACCCTAACATCACAATTAAAAGGGCCAGAGAGGCAAGAGCAAACTAATCCAAAAGCTAGTAGAAGACAGGAAATAACTAAGATCAGAGAAGAATTAAAGGAGAGACACGAAAAAAAATCAACAAATCCAGGAGCTGATTTTTTGAAAAAATTAACCAAACAGATTGACCACTAACTAGACTAATAAAGGAGACAGAAGAATCAAATAGACACAATAAAAAAATAACAAAGGGGATATCACCACTGGCTCCAAAGAAATACAAACTACCATCAGGGAATACTATAAACTGGAAAAGCTAGAAGAAGCTGATAATTTCCTGGATGCGTACACCCTACCAAACTAAACCAGGAAGAAGTCGAATCCCTGAATAGACCAATAACAAGCTCTGAAACTGAGGCAGTAATAACCTACCAACCCAAAAAAACCCCAGTACCAGATGGACTCACAGCTGAATTCTACCAGAAATACAAAGAGGAGCTGGTACTATTCCTTCTGAAACTATTCCAAACAATTGAAAAGGAGGGACTCCTCCCTAACTCATTTTATGAAGCCAGCATCATCTTGATACCAAAAGTTGGAAGAGGCACAACAAAAAAAGAAAACTTCAGGACAATATCCCTGATGAACATCGATGTGAAATTCTTCAATAAAACACTGGCAAACCAAAACCAGTAGCAAATCAAAAAGCTTATCCATCATAATCAGGTCGGCTTCATCCCTGAGATGCAAGGCTGGTTCAACATACGCAAATCAACAAGCATAATCTATCACATAAACAGAACCAAAGGCCAGACATACGATTATCTCAACAGATGCAGAAAAGGCCTTTGATAAAATTTAATATCTCTTCATGTTAAAAACTCTCAATAAACTAAGTATTGATGGAACATATCTCAAAATAATAAGAGCTATTTATGACAAACCCACAGACAATATCATATCGAATGGGCAAAAGCTGGAAGCATTCCCTTTGAAAACTGGTACATTAACTCAAGACGGATTAAAAACTTAAAATGTAAAACCCAAAACCATAAAAACCCCTAGAAGAAAACCTAGGCAATACCATTCAGGACACAGACATGGGCAAAGATTTCATGACAAAAACACCAAAAGCAATTGCAACAAAAGCCAAAATTGACACTAAAGAGCTTCTGCACAGCAAAAGAAACTATTTTT
>NW_016107432.1:3894592-3900690 GCF_001604975.1 Cebus imitator
GAGGTTGCGGTGAGCCGAGATCGCGCCATTGCACTCCAACCTCCTGCCGGGGGACAGAGCAAGACTGCATCTCAAAAAAAAAAAAAAAAAAGAAAGCCATCATCCTCAGCAAACTAACATAGAAACAGAAAGCCAAGCAACATGTTCTCATTCATAAGTGGAAGTTGAACATTGAGAACACATGGACACAGAGAGGGGAACACCACACACCAGGGCTTGGTGGGGGGGTAGGGGGTGAGGGGAGGGAACTTAGAGGATGGGTCCATAGGTGCAGCAAACCACGGCACACATATACCTAGATAACAAACCTGCACATTCTGCACATGTATCCCATTTTTGTTTTGTTTTGTTTTGTTTTAAAGAAGAAATAAAGGCTAGGTGCAGTGGCTTATACCTGTAATCCCAGTACTTTGGGAGGCCAAGGCAGGCAGATCATGAGGTCAAGAGATGGAGACCAGCTTGGCCAACAGGGTATTTGTATTTGCACAAATACAAAAAATTAGCTGGGCTTGGTGGCGCATGCCTGTAGTCTCAGCTCTCAGGACACTAAGGTAGGATAATCGCTTGAACCTGGGAGGCAGAGGCTGCAGTGAGCCTAGATCACGTCACTACACTTTAGCCTGGTGATAGAGCGAGACTCCGTCTAAAAAAATACAAAAACAAAACATTACACTAAGTGAAAAAAGTCAGGCACAAAAGACCAGATGTATGACTCTATTTATATAACATATCCTGAACAGACAAATCTATAGAAGCAAAAAGTAACTACTAGTCACCTAGGAGTGGGGAGGAAGAGGACTGGGGAAATGCTAAAGAGCACAGGATTTATTTGGGGGACGATGAAAATGTTTTAAAATTGACTAGAATGGTAATCAACTCTGTGAATGTACTAAAAACCACTGCACTGTACATTTTAAATGGTGAAAGCTATCTGGTATATTTATATGGTGTATCAATTATATCTTTTTTCTTTTGAGACAGGGTCTCGTTCTGTTGCCCAGGCTAGATGCAGTGATGTGATCACAGCTCACTGCACCCTCAACCTCCCAGGCTCAAGCTATCCTCTCGTCTCAGCCTGCCAAGTAGTTTCAGCCTCCCACAGCTGTGTGCCACTTGCCTGGCTAATTTTTATATTTTTTATGGAGACGGGGTTTCACCATATTGCCCAAGCTAATCTCAAATTCCTGGGCTCATGCAATCCACCCATTTTGGCCTCCCAAAGTGCTGAGATTACAGGCATGAACCACTGCACCCAGCTACAAATTATATCTTAATAAAGCTATTTTTTAAAATTCATGATTAAAAGATTTTTTTTACAAGTCTTCTAAGAAGAGAAGAGAATTTCCTTAACTAGATAAAGGGTATTTACCAAAGACAAGAGGGAACATAATGCTTATTGGCAAAACATTCCAAGTTCTCCCTGTGTGATGGGAGGTCAGACAATGGGCTGGAGGGTCCTGGCCAGTCCAGTGAGATAAGAAAAAAACAAAAGGCAATTGGAAAATGAAAAATAATATGAAGTGCACAGAAAAATCAAGAAATTCTACAGAAAAAGAATTACTGCAACTAGTAAAATTTTAACACAAATGGTAGTCACAAACTCATTATCCAAAAATCAGGCTGGCTGTGGTGGCTCACATCTGTAATCCCAGCACTTGGGGAGGCTGAGGTGGCTGGATCACCTGAGGTCAGGAGTTCAAGACCAGCCTGGCCAACAACGGTGAAACCCCATCTCTACTAAAAATGCAAAAATTAGCCAGTGTGGTGGCGTGCACCTGTAACCCTAGATACTTGGGTGGCTGAGATAAAAGAATCACTTCAACTTGGGAGGCAGAAATTGCAGTGAGCCGAGATTGCGCCACTGCACTCCAGCCTGGGTGACAAAGTGAGACTCTGTCTCAAAAAAACCCAAAAAGCAAAAATCAACTGCATTTCTATAAACTAGCAACAAGCAAAACTAAGACTTTAACAGACACCATCTACAACAGCATGAAAAAATATGAACTAGGTGGCAATATATGAGACAGAAGGCCTCTATCGAGATCATAAAGAACCATTTAAATATACCCACACCCCCAAATTATAAGATGTGATATAAAGAGGACATCACCCCAGAATGAACTGCAAGCTCAGCCTTAAAATCCCCGCAGGCAGGCTCTCTGTGTGTAAGAAGTATGAAATATACATTCGGAAGCGTGAAGGGACAAGAACAGCCAGAGATGCTCCTGGAGAAAAACACAGTGGGAGAGTTTGCTCCGTCAGCTAAGAAAACTCAGAAGAAAAGTGACAGGAACTGACTGGGTTATCAGCACATCATTATGTCAGTCACCGCAAGAAGAGAGCATAGCCTGAAACGTACACAGCATAAGTCACAGTGCAGATCAATGGAAAAGGACAATCATTCTAATCAACGCTGGGTGCTGGACTAACTGGACGTCCATGTGGAAAATTGGACTCCCGGCTTCACACAATCATCAGTTCCATGCAGACTGAAGATTCAAGTGTGAAAGGCAAAATGTACAGCTATGCCAAGATAACCCAGGGGGTGTTCCCAGCATGTCCTCCAGTGAGACACAGTTGGCACCAAAGACAGTGGGCTGATGAATACCCCACCTACGTTAAAACCAGGAGCTTCTCTTCTTTTTTTTTTTTAAAAGACGGGGTTTCACCATGTTGGTCAGGCTGGTCTTGAACTCCCGACCTCAGGTGATCTGCCTGCCTTGGCCTCCAAAGTGCTTGGATTACAGGCGTGAGCCACCACGCCTGGCCAGAGCTTCTCTTCATCCACAATTCTAGTAAGAGGGCTGGGCACATGGATCACACTTGTAATCCCAACACTATGGGAGGCCAAGGCAGGAGGATCAGTTGAGGCAAGGAGTTCAAGAGCAGCCTGGGCAATATGGTAAGACCCTCATCTACACACACACACACACACACACACACACACACAAGTATTAGTAGTGGTGGCGTGTCTATAGTCCCAGCTACTCGAGGTTGAGGAGGGAGGACTGCTTAGCCCAGGAGTTCAAGGTTAAAGTGAGCTATGATTATACCACTAGACTCCAGCCCTGGTGACAGAGCAAGATGCTGTATCAAAAAAGAAAAGAAAGGAAAAGAAAAAATTCCAGGAAGCTAAGTCAAAGGACAACTGGGAGACAGCTGTAACTGAAAAAGGACTGTTATCTATAACAAATAATTAAAAGAAATTATAAGAAATCATAGCTGGGCGCGGTGGCTCAAGCCTGTAATCCCAGCACTTTGGGAGGCCGAGGCGGGTGGATCACGAGGTCAAGAGATCGAGACCATCCTGGTCAACATGGTGAAACCCCGTCTCTACTAAAAATACAAAAAATTAGCTGGGCATGGTGGTGCGTGCCTGTAATCCCAGCTACTCAGGAGGCTGAGGCAGGAGAATTGCCTGAACCCAGGAGGCGGAGGTTGCGGTGAGCCGAGATCGCGCCATTGCACTCCAGCCTGGGTAACAAGAGTGAAACTCCGTCTCGGGGGGGGGGGCGGGAATCATAAAAAAGAAAACCCTTACAAAACAATGGGAAGAGAATTTAAAAGCAGATTTGAATATACAATTCTCAAAACAGAAAGCCAAACAGCAGGCCGAGTGCCATGGCTCACACCTGTAATCCCAGCCTTTTAGGAGGCCGAGGTCAGTTCAAGACCAGCCTAGGCAGCATGGTGAAACGCTGTATCTACTAAAAATACAAAAACTAGTTGGGCATGGAGGCGTATGCCTGTAATCCCAGCTACTCAGGAGGCTGAAGTGGGAGGATCGCCTGAGCACAAGAGGTCGAGGCTGTAGTAAACCATGATCGTACCACTGCACGCCAGCCTGGCTGACAGCGAGAGGCCCTGTCTCAAACAACACAAAACAAAAAACAAAAACAAAACACTCTGAAAAATAATTTGGCATAATCCCCTGATCCCCACAATTTCACTCCTAGATATTATACCCTGGAGAAATCCAAGCTCTCAAACATCTGAACACATACATCACAATCATGTAGTAACAGCATTATTTACCACAGCAAAAAACTGGCCATAAGCTACATGGGTCACTGTGATAGAATGGACAGCTTCGTACTCAGAGAAACGAATACCACACAGCAGTGAAAATTAAACCACAGTCAGCTGCAATGTGGATGCACCTGTCCAGGGGTCCACCAAAAGGACACATGCATGCCACACACAAAATACACACACTATGATCCCATCACACTAATCCAAATCAGGCAACCAAGCTGTGCCACTTAGGGGTGCATAATTGCTAACACTGGGGAGATGGCACAGAAATGATTACCTTTCCAAAACGTGGGAAGGGAAAGGAAGAAGGCCGTGATTACCAACGGGCAGCTTCCAAGGAACAAGCATGGTTCTGTTTCTCCACCCGTGTGAGGATCGCAGGGGTGACTCACGATGCTATTATTATTCGTTAAACTTAACGAATATGTACTTTTTCATACATGTTATATCTCAATCAAAAACAATTACAACCTACGAGAGACAATAATACACCAGTAGCCGGGAACTTTTAAACAACCACGGGGCTTCGACAGTCTGCAAAACTACTCGGTTTATTTCGCACGGAAAGCACACAATATAACGTTTAGGAAGAAAGAAAACACACTTCACACACTCACTCGTTGGAATGACGCAAAAACGGCGCACAGAAAAGAGTCAAAAGAACACAGCGCTCCGGACGGCTGGGGCCTTTGCCAGGTGAGAACAAGGAAACCCAGCTAGCGAACACGAGCTGCCGAGCTCAGGCGGCCCCTTCCGCACGCGGGTTTCCCTCGGGATCCCCGCCCCCGCCCAGGCCACCAGGGCCACGTCCCCGACGGGAAACCTCGATGGGAGGTCCCGCTGGGGCCGGCGCGCCCCCGCCCCGAGAGTCCGTCGGTGGGGAACTGGGCGGGTGAGGACCGGGGGCGGGGGAGCCGGGGAGAGCACCCGGGGGCCCAGGGTGGGCAGTGAGGACCTGGGGGCGGTAGTGAGGACCCCGGGCCCGGCAGAGAGCGGGGTTGAGGATCCAGGGGAGGTGGAAACTTAGGTGGGGGTGAGGACGAGAGGTGGGGAGGTGAGGACCGTAGGGAGGGTTCCCGAGGGGGTCAGGGAGGAGGTGCGAGGGGGCCTGAGGACCCAGGGTGGGGATGAGAACTCAGGTGGGGGATGAAGATCGAGGCGGGGGATGAGGACCCAGTGGGAGGTGAGGACTGGGGGGAGAAATCCCGAGGAGCTAGGAGGGGCGTGAGGGTGGGGCGGGGGGAGCTGAGGACCCTGGGGGCACTGACAGTCTGAAGAGAGATGAAAAGGTGCGGGGAAGGACCGCGGAGGTTTGGGAGCGGGGCCCGGAGTGGGGTGTGAGGGTCGGAGGTGGGAAGTTTGGGGCTCTGGGGGCCTCGGGTCCCAGGGAGGCGCGGCCGTGGGGCGCCCCGCCTGCCTCACCTCATCCACCGTGCGGCGCGGGAGGTGCAGCGTCCCGAGCAGCAACTTGAGCTTCACCGCCGACGAGAGACCGTGAAAGCAGAGACGGATGTTGTCGATGACCGCGGCCGTGAGCAGGGACGCGATGCTGGGCGGCGCCCACAGCTCGTCCGTGGCCCCCAGCTTGTTGTGCAGCCACAGGCCCGTGTCACTCTCCCGCATGGACGCCATCTTGGAGGGAAGCGCGCGCCGTAGCGCCGGCATCTTATGAAGACACCTACGCGCCCCCGGCTAGGACCCCAACATGGCGGCGCCCATCGGGATGAGGACGGCAGGCTGCGGAGGTGGCGCAGGCAGCGCGGCCCCACGAGAGGAGCCTCCAACGAGAGCGATTCTGGGCGGCGGCCCTGTCTCCGGGAAGTTCTGTGGCAACTCCGAGAGCCGGAATGACGGGCTGCCGCCGAAGAAGGACTATAGGCTTCCGTAATGCATCATGGCGGCGCCCGCTGCCGGCTCTCGGAGAGACCGCAAAGATGACGTCACGGGGCCGGGCGCGGTGGCTCAAGCCTGTAATCCCAGCACTTTGGGAGGCCGAGACGGGTGGATCACGAGGTCAAGAGATCGAGACCATCCTGGTCAACATGGTGAAACCCCGTCTCTAC
>NW_016107432.1:3901647-3906656 GCF_001604975.1 Cebus imitator
TTTTGTATTTTTAGTAGAGACGGGGTTTCACCATGTTGGCCAGGCTGGTCTTGAACTCCTGAGCTCAAGCGATTCCCCCACCCCCAGCCTCTGCTTCCCACAGTGCTGGGGTGTTACAGGCCGGGGCCGCCTGGCCCTGTCTCTGTGTTACAATATCTTTTTTTAAAAGGTCTTTTGGTTATTCTTCACAGCTGTTGCCACTGGGCGGTGGGAACGCCGGGTGAGAAGAGCGGAGCCCAGATGCTAGCAGTGCCCTGGCCCTAGCGGCTCGACCAGTTTGAACTCCGAAAACCAGCGAATGCCACAGATCAGGGATGGAGCAGTTGTTTTGTTGATTGGTTAAACTGAAGAAAGTGGTAGAGAAAATGTTGATGAAGATTACTCTTAAAACGGTGTCATGTCTCAGATGAATAAGTAGAAGAAGAAGAAAAGAACCCCCCCCAAAAAACTGTCATGTCCACACCCATTGCATGGCGAATAGCACATACAAGTTAAGAGAATATTTCCTACACTATTTAAAAGTTAGTATCGGATTCAGCAAAGACAAGTCACAGACTAATGGGTGAAGTTATGACAAGCGGGGCTGGTGCTGAAAGAAGTTTTTTGTTTGTTCGTTTTGAGACAGAGTCTCACTCTGTTGCCAGGCTGGAGTGCAGTGGCTCGATCTTGGCTCATGGCAACTTCTGCCTCCCGGGTTCAAGCAATTCTCCTGCCTCAGCCTCCCGAGTAGCTGGGATTACAGGCACGTGCCACCACGCCTGGCTACTTTTTTTGTAGTTTTAGTAGAGATGGGGCTTCACTGTGTTGGCCAAGATGGTCTCGATCTCTTGACCTCGTGATCCGCCCACCTCTACCTCTCAAAGTGCTGGGATTACAGGCGTGAGCCACCACACCTGGCCAGAAGTTTAATAATTGTAATTTGAGGGTAAAAAATAGTTGAACAGTGGATGATGTATCAAATTTAATATGAGAAGAGTGGAAGGTACTTCAAGTTGTGAACTCATGATTGAACCCTAAACATTAGTTGGCTGAAATGAAAATGTTTGTTCACCACAGAAACCTGCGTCTAAACGTTTATAGCAGCTTTATTTATAATAGCCCCAAACTTGAAACAACCCAAATGACTCTGACCCAAACTGTCTGTAGCTTTCTGTAGGATATGTGGCACTTTTCTGTATACAGAAAATGCATCTTGATGCATCTTGAGTCTTTAGTTTTATATGGGAAAAATCCAACTTAACATCTGGCTTAACCAAGATGACAAACCACTAGGAGGATTTATTTACAACATCAGAGAACAATGGATTCATATTCAGAAAGAAAAAAGAAATGCTTGTAAATTGATAAGAAAAGACATGATAGACAAATGTGCAAAAGTTAAGAATAGGCAACTCCCGGCCTGGCCAACATGGTAAAACCCCGTCTCTACTAAAAATACAAAAATAGATGGGCCTTGTGGCACATGCCTGTAGTCCCAGCTACTCAGGAGGCTGATGCGAGAGAATTGCTTGAACCCAGGAGGCCAAAATCCCACCACTGCACTCCAGCCTGGGCAATTTTTAGAAGGAGGAATTGGCAGTTTTTAGGAGAAACCCCAAATACCGGAGAAGTATGCACAGAGATGCTTAAATTCATTAGTAACCTGAAAAATCCAAACTAAAGTAACAAGATGCCTCATTACACCTATCAGATTGCAAAATTAGAAAGCCAAAGGTTTTTTCATTTTAAAATGTTATCCAATTGTTCCTACATTATTTGTCGAAATTATTGCCCTTTCTGGACTTTTCTATCCTGACTTACTCATCTATCTTTATGCCAATACCAGACTGTCTTAGTTACTGTCGCTTTCTAAAATAAGTCTTGAAATCATGTAGTATTAATTCTCTGACTTTGTTTTTTTGAAAAGTTATTTGGGCCAGGCACGGTGGCTCACGCCTGTAATCCCAGCACTTTGGGAGGCCGAGGCGGGTGGATCATGAGGTCAGGAGATCAAGACCACCCCGGCCATGGTGAAACCCCATCTCTTCTAAAATACAAAAAATTAGCTGGGTGTGGTGGCACACACCTGTAGTCCCAGCTACTCAGGAGGCTGAGGCAGGGGAATTGCTTGAATCTGGGAGACTGAGGTTACAGTGAGCCGAGATTGTGCCACTGCACTCCAGCCTGACGAAAGAGCAAGACTCCATCTCAAAAAAAAAAAAAAAAGAAAAGAAAAGTTGTTATTTGGGCTATTTTAGGTCCTCTGTATTTCCATATATATATTTTTTTTGAGACAGGGTCTTGTTCTGTCATTCAGACTGGAGTGCAGTGGTACAATCTCAGCTCACTGCAACCTCTGCCTCCCGGGTTCAAGTGATTCTCCTGCCTCAGCTTCCCAAGTAGCTCAGATTACAAGTGCATAACACCATGCCTGGCTAATTTTTGTATTTTTAGTAGAGATGGGTTTCTCCATTTTGGCCACGCTGGTCTCGAACTCCTGACCTCAAATGATACACCCGCCTCAGCCTCCTAAAGTGTGAGGATTACAGGCATGAACCACTGCACCCAGCCTGAATTTCTATATAAATTTTAGAATCCTTTTTCAATTTCTACCAAAAAAAAAAAAAAAAAGCTTCTGGCATTTTGATTGGAATTGTATTGAATCTTTAGGTCAATTGAGGGAGAATTGGTAGTTTCTGTCTAGTGAACATAGCGTGTATTTCTCTCTGTTTATTTGGGTCTTTAAATTCTCTCAGCTGGGCTCAAGGCTGTAATCCCAGCACTTTGGGAGGCCGAGGGGGGTGGATCACTTGAGCCCAGGTGCTGGAGACCAGCCTGGGAAACATGGCGAAACCCTGTCTCTACAAAAATTACAAAAGGTTGGGCTGGTGGTGCACCTGTAGTCCCAGCTACTTAGGAGGTTGAGGTGGGAATATCACTTAAGCTCAGGAGTTCAAGACCAGCCTGGGCAACACAGTGAGCCCCTGTCTCTAAAATAAATAAGTTTTCTCAGCCCCATTTTGCAGTTTTCAATGTACGGGTCTTGCACATCTTTTGTCAGATTTGCCTCCAAGTATTGCATAACCTTGATGTGATTGTAATGGGTGTTGTTTAAAATTTTTAATTTCCCAGTGTTTGTTGCCAGTATATAGAAATACAACAGATTTTTGTGTATTGATTTTGCATCCGGCAGTTTTGCTAAAGTCATGTATTTGTTCCAGTAGCTTTTTCATACATTGTATTAGTTTTCTGCAAAGACAATCACACCATTTGTGAAGATAGTTTTATCGTTTTTCTAATTTATTTGCCTGACTCTGCAACATAAACAGTCCTTATTTAGGCCGGGTGCGGTGGCTCACGCCTGTAATCCCAGCACTTTGGGAGGCTGAGGCGGGCGGATCACGAGGTCCAGAGATCGAGACCATCCTGGCCAACATGGTGAAACCGTATCTCTAAAAAAAAGAAAAAAAAGAGTCCTTATTTTGGCTGGGCATGGTGGCTCATGCTTGTAATCCCAGCACTTTGTGAGGCTGAGGTGGGCAGATCACTTGAGGTCAGGAGTTTGAGACCAGCCTGGCCAACATGGTGAAACCCCATCTTTACTAAAAATACAAAAAATAAGCTGGGCATGGTGGCAGGCGCTTGTAATCCCAGCTACCCAGGAGGCTGAGGCTGGAGAATAGCTTGAACCCAGGAGGTGGAGGTTGCAGTAAGCAGAGATCGTGCCACTGCACTTTCACTCCTGGGAAACAGGAGTGAAACTCCATTTCAAAATCGAGATCAGCCTGACCAACATGGTAAAACACCATCTCTACTAAAAAATACAACAATTAGCTGGGCACGGTGGCGGGTGCCTGGTATCCCAGCTACTTGGGAAACTGAGGCAGGGGAATCACTTGAACCGGGGAGGCAAAGGTTGGATTGAGTCGAGATCGCTCCATTGCACTCCAGCCTGCGCGACCAAAAAAAAAAAAAAAAAAAAAAAAAAAGTCCTTATTTTTACGTTAAAGCAATAAATTTTACAACTTTACTGAATTTAAAAAAAAATTTTCTAGTGGTATTTTGATTGCATTTCCATTGGGTTTGTAGATTAATTTAGAGAGAACTGTCATCTTTATATAGTATATGATACATAGGCTTTCATTTGTTTTTCTTTATGATCTTTAGTGACTTTGCCGTTTTTCTCCATATCATTTATTTTTTGAGACAAGGTCTCACTCTGTTGTCCAGGCTGGAGTATAGTGGCCCAATCTTGGCTCATTGCAGCCTCTTCGTCCGGGTTCAAGCAGTTCTCCTGCCTCAGCCTCTCAAGTAGCTGGGACTACAGGTATGTGCCACCATGCCTAGTTAATTTTTGTGTTTCTGTTTTTTTGAGGGGTGGTTGGGGGGACTCGCTCTGTCACCAAGGCAGTGTTGGGTACCAGCCCCAACCCCGTACGTGGCTGCCCTTAGTTCCGGCAGTGAGGAGGGATTGAGAAAAGGAAATAAGAGACAGGGGAGTAGAATTTACAGCGTGGGTCCAGGGAACCAACGCAAGCGTGGGAAACGTGTTGGCCCCACGCTCTGGGCCCCAAACTTTTATTATTTGTCATTGTCTTATGGGCATGGAAGGGGAGGGTGAAGGGGTAGGTAAGATGGTGAGGGGATAGCACTTGAGATCCTTCTAAGACGTGCTGAACTAGTAGTCTGAGTTTATCACCGATTGCTACCAGGGCGCGGCTGCATCAGAAGTATAGCGGATGAGGGGACGCCTGGTCTGACCACACCCAGTGCATCAAGGGGCTTTTATCTCCAGATCATAGAGGACACAGAGCAATTAAATCACTCCATATCTGAGAACCTATGCAGAGCCTGAGGTGTTCCGTGATCTCTGCCCTGCAAGGCTTTTCTCCTCCTTGCCAGCTCCCATCTGCAAAGACCCGCCCGGATCTTGTGAGCAGAGGTTGCTTCCCTTCTCAGAGATCTTTGCACAAGCCCTCTTTACGAGGCCCTCATACTGCATGTTGAGAAGGCATTCCTGGGACCAGAGC
>NW_016107432.1:3907744-3909389 GCF_001604975.1 Cebus imitator
CAGGCTGGTCTCAAACTCCTGGCCTCAGGTGATCGCCCTGCCTCAGCCTCCCAAAGTGCTGAGCCACCACACCTGGCTGGTTCTTTCTCATTTTATTTATTTATTTATTTTATTTTGTTTTTAAGACTTCTGCTTTTGTCACCCAGGCTGGAGTGCAATGTCACGATCTCAGCTCACGGCAACCTCAGCCTCCTGGGTCCAAGTGATTCTCCTGCCTCAGCCTCCTGAGTAGCTGGGATCACAGGCGCCTGCCACCATGCCCGGCTAATTTTTTGTATTTTTGGTAGAGATGGGGTTTTACCATGTTGGTCAGGCTGGTCTTGAACTCCTGACTTCAGATAATCTACCCGTTTCGGCCTTCCAAAGTGCTGGGATTACAGGCATGAGCCACTGTGCTTGGCCTTATTTTATTTTTTTTAGAGATAGTGTCTCACTCTGTTGCCGAGGCTGGAGTGCAGTGGTGCAATCATGGCTCACTGCAGCCTCACAGCCAAGACTACAGGATGTGCCACCACGCCCAGCTAGCTTTTTAAATTTTTGTAGAGATGAAGCCTCAAACTCCTGGCCTCACGCCATCGTCCCACCTTGGTCTGCCAAGGAGCTGGGATAGCAGGTGTGCACCGCCGCACCAGGCCTCGTGCAGTTCTTATGCATTTTCATTAGCCTAACTCTCAGACACCTTAGTGTATTTCATGCTCGTATGAATGATATCCTATATTCCATTATATTTTCTAGTTGGTCATTGTGAATACAAGGAACACCATTTTTTAAGTCGGCCGTATATCTAGCGACCTTTATGGACTCCTGTATTTATTCTAATAGTGGGTTGATTTAGTTGGTTATTCTAAATATTTCATTTTCAAACAATGACAGTTCTGTGTCTTCCATGTATGTTTATACTTTCTCTTTGTTATTTTTTGGTATTGGCCAAGGATTCCAGTCCTGCTGAACATTAGCAGGGCAGTAAGAATCCTGGTGTCTTGCTTCCAGTCGTAAAGGTATATGTCCAATTTTTTAAATACGAGACAGGGTCTTGCTATATTGCCCAGGCTTAAATTCTTGGGGTCAAAGATCCTCCCGCCTCTGCCTCCCAAAATGCTGAGCCACCACACCTGGCCCTTGTCTAAATTTTATCCATGAAATAATACAGGTTATTGGTGGATCGCCTTTGTCTGCTTAAGGAATTTTTCTTGTTTCCTTTATGTTCCAGGGTTTTCATCCTAACAGTGTTTCTCTTTAAGGAAAATGAGCTCTTCCATATCTGTTGAGAAAATCTCACACTGCCCTTCCTAGAGGCCATGAATGTGGTGCCCAAGGTCGTGATAGGATCTGATGTTCAACTGCCTGTGCTCCTCAGAGGAGCCTTACTTGTCAAGACAAATTCTCTTTCGGGGCCGGGGCCAGCGCAAGGGTAGAGAGCTGAGGGAAGTTTAATGGGGTCAAAATGCACAGCCATCACAGGAAATGATATTTGAATGCAATATTTTAAAAACTCAAAATTAATGCCGTGAAAAATCAATGATAAAATACTGAAATTCTAAATAAAGACAGATAGTAACAGTGCCATTCCAACCCATATTGGAGTTGAGGCAAGAAAACCAATCAGTAGTACTGATGCTGTCTTCATTTAAAATGCTATATTTTG
>NW_016107432.1:3909854-3927891 GCF_001604975.1 Cebus imitator
TCCAGCCTCGGTGACAGAGTGAGGCTCTGTCTCAAAATCAAAACAAAACAAAAACAGCTTATAAACACTGAAATTCAAATGTTGTATTATTTTCACATGCCATAACATACGATTCTTTTGATTTCTCTCCCACCTTACCACTTAAAAGTGCAAAAAAAAAAAAAAAGATAAAATATGCACCTCTTTATAAGTGAATTGTCCTATAATTTTCTTTGTATATATTATTTTTTTCTTCTTTTTGAGACAGACTTTTGCTCTTGTTGCCCAGGCTGCAGTGCAGTGGCGCATTCTTGGCTCACCACAACCTCCGCCCCCTGGGTTCAAGCGATTCTCCTGCCTCAGCCTCCCAAGTAGCTGGGATTACAGGCATGTGCCACCACGTCTGGCTAATTTTTTTCTATTTTTAGTAGGGACAGGGTTTCACCATGTTGGCCAGGATGGTCTTGATCTTTTGACCTCGGATCCACCTGCCTCAGCCTCTCAAAGTGCTGGGATTACAGGCGTGAGCCACTGTGCCCGGCCTGTATATATTATCTTTTATCTAGACTGGGAGTTAGGATTTTCTAGCCTTCTAAATAAGTTGGCAAGACTTTTCATCTGTTTTCAGCAGCAGCTGTGTAAAGGCAGGAGTGACCTCTCCCCTACTGACTTTGTGTTTGCTTCCCCCTTCTGTAGAGAAGCTTTAGTAGCCGGTCAAATCTCAGCGCAGCCTGGACGGCAAGCTGCTCAACTCCCCCTTCTCCAGCATCATCAGCCAGAGACTTCCTCTGGCTCTCTCCTTTTTAGGAGTCCCTCCTTACTTTCTGGAAGTTGTGTTGGTCCAGACTCTGTTCTCTGGTTCCTAAGCCCAGAAAGACAGTGAGTTTTCTGTTAGGGTTTCATCTGCTTGCACCATGCCAGGACCCCCTAGTTGTCCTCAGACTTCAGCCTCAAAAATGACCTTAAAACTGACCAGACTCAGCTGGGCCTGATGGCTCACGCCTATAATCCCAGCACTTTGGGAAGCCAAGGTGGGTGGATCATCTGAGGTCAGGAGTTCTATACCAGCCTGGCCAATGTGGTGAAAACCTGTCTCTACTAAAAATACAAAAATTAGCTGGGCATGGTGGTGGACACCTGTAATCCCAGCTAGTTGGGAAGCTGAGGCAGGAGAATCACTTGCCCAGGAGGCAGAGGTTGCTGAGATTGCACCATTGCCCTCCAGCCTGGGCGACAAAGCTAGACTCTATCTCAAAAACAAATAAACGAACAAACTAAACAAAACAAAACACACCAGGCTGGGTCCTTTCCTCCAAGTTTCTACTTTCCTCCAAGATCCACCTGCTTTGCTTATGCTCCAAAGCCTTTAATGCGTGGGAGTGTTGGTCCGTTAGCTGTTCTGCCGTGCTTTCTGCTGTTACATGTGTCCCTTAAGTGTTTGCTTATTTTTTTTAAGGTGCCTGAGATCAAATTAAAGACATTCCCTTCCTTTCCTAATTTGCTACAGGATTTTAAAAATCATGACCAAACATTTAATTTTATCAAATGTTCTTATAAAATGTTTTGTTGTGGGGGGAGGAAAAAATATGTTTTGTTGTGTATCTATTGAGATGATTGTATAATTTTTTCACCTTTATTTTGTAAATGTGATGAATTATATTGATTGCCCTTCTTTTTTTTTTTAGACAGTCTCACTCTGTCCCCCAGGCCGGAGTGCAGTGGTGTGATCTCGGCTCACTGCAACCTTTGCCTCCCAGGTTCAAGCAATTCTCCTGCCTCAGCCTCTGAGTAGCTGGGATTACAGCTGCGCACCACGCGCCAGGTTAATTTTTTGTATTTTTAGTAGAGATGGGGCTTCACCATATTGTCCGGGCTGGTCTTGAACTCCCAACCTCAGTGATCCGCCCGCCTCGGCCTCTGAAAGTGCTGAAATGACAGGCGTGAGTCACCACGCCTGGCCTGATTGTCTTTCAAATGGCATAAACCTTACTTTTCTGGAATAAGCCCTACTTGGACATATGTAATTCTGTTTTCCATGTTGCTAGATTTCTCTGGTTAGTATTTCATCTCGACTACTCACCGCTTTGTTCATGAGTGAGAAGAGCCTTTACTGTGTGGGGTTAAGTTTATGCAGCCTCATGCAGCGAATGGACCCCTCTTCTCACCTTCTCTGGGAGAAGCCCTTTAGGTCAGCACCACACCAGCAGCCCATCCTAACTGGCTGCCAGGACGGCTCCTTGAAGCTGGGGAAAAAATGATGACATAGAAAATGAGGTGGCGGCTGGGCGCAGTGACTCATGCCTGTAATCCCAGAACTTTGGGAGGCCAAGGCGAGTGGATCATGAGGTCAAGAGATAAGACCATCCTGGCCAACATGGTGAAACCCTGTCTCTACTAAAAAATACAAAAAATAGCTGGGTGTGGTGACGCGCACCTGTAGTCCCAGCTACTTGGGAGGCTGAGGCAGGAGCATTGCTTGAACCCGGGAGGTGGAGGTTGCAGTGAGCTGAGCTCGTGCCACTGCACTCCAGCCTGGCGCCTGGTGACAGAGCAAGACTCGGTCTCAAAAAGAAAAAAAGAAAATGAGGTGGAAAAGACCGCGGGGACTTCACAGAATATTGAGGACTGGATAAGGATTGAGACCACTTGTGTCTGCTTAACTCGACTCTTGGGATCAAGAGCCAAGATCACCTGTGTCAACCTGATTTAATGATTATTTCTAGAAAATTCTTCCCAGGAAGATAAGACTAAATCAGCCAATCACTGTTTGCTTCAGGAAAATCTTGCAGAACAATGTATTCTGGCAAACAGTTTACCAGTCTGGGAATCAGCTCACTCATCAGAACCTTCATCGCGCTGTGTTTCTCTGTTCTGTACTGTTGGGCCATAAGCTTTGTCCCATCCCAGTGAGTCCTCACATTGAAAGACACACCATCAACCATCTGAGCCCAGATTCTAAAATCCTATGACACCAGGCGCACTTTCGGAGGCTGAGGTGGGAAGATTGCTTAAGCCCAGGAGTTCGAGACCAGCCTGGGCAACACAGCAAGACTCCATGTCTACAAAACACTAAGAAGTTAGCCAGATGTGGTGGAGCACACCTGTAGTCTCAGTTACTTGGGAGGCTGATAGGGGAGGATTCCTTGAGCCCGGGAGGTGGAGGCTGCAGTGAGCTGTGACTGCACCGCTGCAATCTAGCCTGGGCAACAGAGCCAAGACCACGTCTCTAAAAATAAACACGTTTCCTGGGAGTCGCTGTTGAGTTGTCGGCAGTGAATTGTTCCAAATGTTCCCACGGGATTCCGCCGAGACGGCCTCCCCAGGACGGCCTGAGACCTGTGGCTGGGCCGCACCCTCCCCATGACACCCTGGCTTCCATTTGTGAAAGCTTCCAGGTTCTAGGATTGAGAAAGCCTTCCTGTGTGTGCTTTGATGATCTGATGAGACGAAGACTTTGATCCTGTGGAAACGACTTTGCTCCTAACAACAATTCTGTTTGTCTGCCTGTCCTTGTCACCATCTGCTGTGAGGAGCTCCTTGGGAAGAGGATGAACGGACGCAGCTCTGAACGCCTCTCTCTCGAGGGGCACCAAGGGCCAGTGAGTTCAGGTCTTGTGAATCCGCTGTTCTTATCGAACAAACTGAATCCTCATCAGCACTTTCTTCAGTTTTGCTTTGTTTTGAGAAAGATTCTCTTTTCAAGCCTGTCCTCCCGGGAGACCCTCAGGTCAGCGCTGCCTTCAATGGAGGGCTTGTGGCCTGAGGTGCAGGAGCTCTCAGCAGGGTCGTGGTGGCTGAGGTCCTGCCCTCAGGAAGAGTTCTGCTCCTGGAAGGGCGTGCTACAGCTGTGATCTGAGCTCCAGTGCTCCCCTTCCCCAATGGTGCCCTTCCTCAAAGAGCACTTTGGGTTGCAGTGGCCACTGTGAAGAACTTTTTTTTTTTTTTTTCTGGTAGAGACGGGGTTTCGCCATGTTGGCCAGTCTGGTCTTGAACTCCTGACCTCATGATCCACCGCCTCAGCTCCCAAAGTGCTGGGATTACAGGCGTGAGCCACCGCGCCTAGCCTGTGAAGAACTTTTATACATCATTCTCAAATTGTTGATTTGACAAGGGCTTAGAGTGAAAAAGAGGGAGATTCCCAAACACCGAGTGATCTGCGTTTTGTTGTTGGTAAGAGGAAGTTTGCAAAAGAAAGATTGAAACATTAATTTCTAAAGGATTCCTTGATCAAAGCAAATGAAAATTGGAAAACATAAAACTCTTTCAGATCCCTCAAACTGCAACGTGAGCTTAATGACCTTTATTTTACTATTCCTACAAGTGCTTCCGCTGCCCCACCCCTCTTTCTTTTCTTTATTTTTTTAGAGGCAGGGTCTTGTTATGTTGCCTGGGCTGTTCTTGAGCTCCTGAGCTCAAGTGATCTTCTCAGCTCAGCCTTTTGAGTAGCTGGAGCCCAGGCCTACGCCACCATTCCTGGCTGTCTTTTAAAACCTAATTTTAATTTTAATTTTCGTAGAGATGGGGTCTCCTTGTGCTGCCGAGGCTGGCGTTCACCTTGTTTCAATCCATGTCTTTCCTCCTGTGTTTGGCCAAAAACCCCTGAGGCTCAACTGACTCTTCCAGGTAAATATCTTCAGAAACAGGCAAGCCCTTTGTCGCTTTCTTAATTTCTTTCTCTCTCTTTCTTTTCTTCCCTCCCTCCCTCCCTTCCTTCTTCTTTCTCTCTTTCATTCTTTCTCCCTTCCTTTCTCTTTTTCTTTCTTTCCTTTTTCTCTCTTTCTTTTTTTTTTCCCATTTATTTATTTTATTGCATTTTAGGTTTTGGGGTACATGTGAAGAACATGCAAAATTGTTGCATAGGTACACACGTGGCAGTGTGATTTGCTGCCTTCCTCCCCATCACCGACATCTGGCATTTCTCCCCTTGCTATCTCTCCCCAGCTCCCCACCCCCCACCGTCCCTCCCCTATTTCCCCCCAACTGACCCCAGTGTGTAGTGCTCCCCTCCCTGTGTCCATGTGTTCTCATTGTTCAACACCCGCCTATGAGTGAGAACATGCGGTGTTTGATCTTCTGCTCTTCTGTCAGTTTGCTGAGAATGATGGTTTCCAGGTTCATCCATGTCCCTACAAAGGACCCAAACTCATCGTTTTTTATGGCTGCATAATATTCCATGGTGTATATGTGCCACATTTTCCCTATCCAGTCTATCGTTGATGGGCATTTGGGTTGGTTCCAGGTCTTTGCTACTGTAAACAGTGCTGCAATGAACATTCGTGTGCACGTGTCCTTATAGTAGAACGATTTGTAATCCTTTGGATATATACCCAGTAATGGGATTGCTGGGTCAAATGGAATTTCTATTTCTATGTCCTTGAGGAATCACCACACTGTCTTCCACAATGGTTGAACTAATTTACACTCCCACCAACAGTGTAAAAGTGTTCCTATTTCTCCACATCCTCTCCAGCATCTGTTGTCTCCAGATTTTTTAATGATCGCCATTCTAACTGGCATGAGATGGTTTCTCAATGTTGTTTTGATTTGCATTTCTCTGATGACCAGTGATGATGAGCATTTTTTCCTATGTTTGTTGGCCTCATGTATGTCTTCTTTTGTAAAGTGTCTGTTCATGTTCTTTGCCCACTTTTGAATGAGTTTGTTAGTTTTTTTCTTGTAAATCTGTTTTAGTTCTTTGTAAATTCTGGATATCAGCCCTTTGTCAGATGGGTAAACTGCAAAAATTTTTGCAATGGCTAAGCCTCGCCCTAGGAAAACCACCTTCGTGATCATGGTATCTCCCCTGCCAGGTAAGTATTCTCTCTTTCTTTATTTCTTTTTTTCTCTTTCTTGTCTTGTTCGTCCTCCCTCCCTCCCTCCCTCCCCCATCCCTCCCTCCCTCCCTCCTCCCTCCCTTCTTCCTTCCTTCCTTTTCTTTCTTTATTTTTCTTGAGATGGAGTTTGGCTCTGTTGCCCAGGCTGGAGTTCAGTGGCACAATCTCAGCTCGCTGCAACCTCCCCCTCCCAGATTCAAATGATTCTCTGCCTCAGCCTCCCAAGTAGCTGAGATTACAGGCGAGCGTCACTACACCTGGCTAATTTTTGTGTTTTTAGTAGAGATGGGGTTTCATCATGTTGGCCAGGCTGGTCTTGAACTCCGGAACTCAAGTGACCCACCTGCTTTGGCCTCCCAAAGTGCTGGCATTACGGGCATGAGCCACGATGACCAGCCTGGCTTGTTTAATAATTCATATATTAAAACTTTACCCTTTTGGAAGTCCAAGCCATAGCAATCAGGCAAGAGAAAGAAATAAAAGGCATGCAAATAGGAAAAAAAGTCAAACTATCTCTCTTTGCTGATGCTATGATTCTATACCTGGAAAACCCTGAAACCCCACCAAAAGGCCCCTGAACTGATAAACGACTGCAGTAAAGTTTCAAGATACGAAATCAACATTCAAAAGTCAGCAGCATTTCTATAAACTAATAGCGTCCAAAGTGAAAGCCAAATCAAGAATAGCCATACACAAAAATGAAATACCTAGGAATTCATCTAACCAAGGAGGTGAAAGATATCTACAAAGAAAGTCACAAAACATGTCATCATAGATATGACACAAACAAATGGAAAAAATATTTCATGTTCATAGACTGGAAGAATCAATATTGTTAAAATGGCCATACTGGGCTGGGCACAGTGGCTCACTCCTATAGTCCCAGCACTTTGGGAGGCCAAGGAAGGCCTGATCTTTGACAAACACAACAAAAATAAGCAATGGGGTAAGGACTCCCTATTCAATAAATGGTGCTGGGATAACTGTGTAACTATATACAGAAGAATAAAACTGGACCCCTGCATTCACCTTATACAAAAACTAACTAAAGATAGATTAAAGATTTAAATGTAAGACCACAGACTATAAGAATCCTAGAAGAAAACCTAGGAAACACCATTCTGGACATAAGTTTGGGGAAAGAATTTATGTCTAAGTCCTCAACAGCAATTGCCACCAAAGCAAAAATTGACAAGTGGGACCTAGTTAAACTGAAGAGTTAATGCACAGCAAAAGAAACTATCAACAGAGTAAACACAGCTTACAGAGTGGGAGAAAATATTCTCAAAATATTCTGATGAAGATCTAATATCCAGAATCTATAAGGAACTTAAACAATTCAATTAGCAAAAAACAACCCCATTAAAATGTGGGCAAAGAACATGAACAGACACTTCTCTCTCTCTCTCTCTTTTTTTTTTTTAATTTTTTTTTTTTAAGACGGGGTCTCACCATGTTGGTCAGGCTGGTCTTGAGCTCCCGACCTCAGGTGATCCGTCTGCCTCGGCCTCCAAAGTGCTTGGATTACAGGCGTGAGCCACCACGCCCGGCCGAACAAACACTCCTCAAAAGAAGACATATAAGCAGCTGACAAACATAAAAACATGCTCCATGTCACTAATCGTCAGAGAAATGCAATTCAAAATCACAGTGAGATGCCATCTTGCACCAGTTAGGTTGGCTGTCATTAAAAAGTCAAACAGCAAGCGCTGGGGAGGTTGTGGAGAAAGGGAAAGCTTACACACTGTTGGTGGGAATGTAAATTAGTTCAGCCACTGTGGAAGGCAATTCGGAGACTTCTCAAAGAACTTAGAACTATCATTCGACCCAGCAAATCCAAAAGAAAATAAGTCTACGAAAAAGACACATGCACTTGTATGTCCATCACAGGACTATTCACAATAGCAAAGACATGGAATCAGCCTGGATGCCCATCAATGGTAGACTGGATAAAGAAAATGTGATATGTGGGCTGGGCATGGTGGCTTACACCTGTAATCCAAGCACTCTGGAGGCCAAGGTGGGCAGATCACCTGAGGTCGGGAGTTCAAGACCAGTCTGACCAACATGGTGAAACCCCATCTTTGTTCTTTAATTTAAAAATAAAAAAAAAAAAAAAGAAAATGTGATATGTGTATATATATATATACAGCATAGAATACCATGCAGCCATAAAAGGAACAAAATCATGTCCTTCGCAGCAACATGGATGCAGCTAGACGCCACTATCCTAAGTGAATTAATGCAGGAACAGAAAAGCAAATACCACGTTCTTACTTATAAGTGGGAGCTAAACATTGGGTACTGTGGACATAAAGATGGGAACAGGCTACGCACAGCAGCTCACACCTGTAATCCCAGCACATTGGGAGGCCAGGGCTGACCGAACACTTAAGGCCAGGAGTTCGAGACCAGCCTGGCCAACATGGTGAAACCCCCACCTCTACTAAAAATACAAAAATTAGCTGGGCATGGTAGCACATGCCTGTAATCCCAGCTGCCCAAGAGGCTGAGGCAGGAGAATCACTTGAACCCAGAGGCAGAGGCTGCAGTGAGCTGAGATCATGCCACTCAGTGAGCTGAGATCCAGCCTGCATGACAATAAAAAAAGGAACACCAGACAATGGGGCCTAGCAGAGTGGGGAAGAGGGGAGGGCAGCAAGGCTTGAGAGGCTGAGTTGGGTGTCATGCTTACTGCCTGGGTGATGGGATCATTTGTGTGCTAAACCTCAGCATCGTGCAATTATACCCATGTGATGAACCTGCACATATACCCCATGAATCTAAAATAAAAGTTGTAATTATTTTTTAAAATTTACCTTATGGGGCCAGGCACAGCAGTTCATACCTGCAATCCCAGCACTCTGGTAGGCCGAGGCAGCCAGATCACGAGGTTAGGAGATGCTGGCTAACAAGGTGAAACCCTGTCTCTACTAAAAATAAAAAAATTAGCCAGGCATGGTGGCGGGCACCTGTAGTCCCAGCTACTCAGTAGTCTGAGGCAGGAGAATAAATGTTTTCCAGGAGAGGGTGGTACTCCCACCTTCCCAAATTAGACCATCGATTTTCTGCTATACAGTTTGATCTGGGAGAAGGCACCATAAATGGTCCTGGGCTTTTTTTGGTTGGCAGGCTATTTTATTTATTTATTTATTTATTTATTTAGATGGATTTTCACTCTTCTCACCCAGGCTGGAGTGCAGTGGCACGATCTCTACTCACTGCAACCTCCACCTCCTGGGTTCAAGTGATCCTCCTGCCTCAGCCTCCTGAGTAGCTGGGATTACAGGTGCCCGCCACCACGCCCAGCTAGTTTTTGTGTTTTTAGTAGAGATGGAACCCAACCACATTGGCTAGGCTGGTCTCAAACTCCTGACCTCAGGTGATCTACGCACCTCGGCCTCCCAAAATGCTGGGATTACAAGTGTGAACCACTGTACCCGGCCAGAAGGCTGTGCATTACTGCCTTAATTTCGGAACTTGTTATTGTTCTATTCAGGGATTCAACTTCCTGGTTCAGTCTTGGAAGGGTGTATGTGTTCAGGAATTTATCAATTTCTTCTAGATTTTCTAGTTTACTTGCATAGAGGTGTCTATAGTGTTCTCTGGTGGTGGTTTGTATTTCCATGGGGTCAGTAGGGGTATCTCCCACATTTCTGATTGTGTTTATTAGAATCTTCTTTCTTTTCTTCTTTATTAGTCTAGCTAGCCGTCTATTTTATTCATTAAAAAACTGGATTCATTGATTTTTTTAAAGGGTTTTTCATGTTTCTGTCTCTTTCAGTTCCATTCTGAGGTTGGTTATTTCTTGTCTTCTGCTAGCTCTGGGTTTTGTTTGCTCTTGGTTCTTTAGTTCTTCTAGTTGCGATGTTAAGATGTCTATTCAAAATCTTTCTAGCTTTTTTTTGTGGTAGTTTAGTGCTATAACTTTCCATCTTAACACTGCTTTAGCTGCATCCCAGAGATTCTGCTAAGTTGTCTCTTTGTTCTCATTAGTTTCAAAGAACTTCTTTATTTCTGCCTTAATTTCATTATTTGCCCAGAAGTCATTCAGGAGCAGGTTGTTCAGTTTCCATGTAGCTGTGTGGTTTTGAGTGAATTTCTTAATCTTGAGCTCTAATTTGATTGCACTGTGGTCTGAGAGACTGTTATGATTTCCGTTCTTTTGCATTTGCTGAGGGCTATTTTACTTCCAATTATGTGAACAATTAAAAAAAAATGTTTATAATAAAGACAGGGTTTCACCATGTTGGTTAGGCTAGTCTTGAACTCCCAACCTCAGGTGATCTGCCCGCCTTGGCCTCCAAAATGCTTCGATTACAGGGGTGAACCACCACACCCAGCCGTGATCAATTTTAGAGTAAGTTCCATGTGGCACTGAGGAAAATGCATATTCTGGTGGGTAGAGAAGGAAAAAAATGCATATTCTGTTTTTGTTGGGTGGAGAGTTCTGTAGATATCTAACAGGTCCACTTGATTCAGAGTTGAGTTCAAGTCCTGAACATCTTTGTGAATTTTCTGTCTCAGTGATCTAATATTGACAGTGGGGTATTAAAGTATCCCACTGTTATTAGACACTGTGGGTGTCTAAGTCTCTTTGTAGGTCTTTACGAATGTGTTTTATGAATCTGGGTGCTCCTGTATTGGGTGCGTGTATATTTAGAATGGTTAGCTCTTCCTGTGGAATTGAACCCTTTGCTGTTATGTAATACCCTTATTTGTCTTTTTTGACCTTTGTTGGTTTAAAGCTTATTTTGTCAGAAACTAGGAGTGCAACCCCTGCTTTTTTCTTTTTTTCTTTTGAGACAGAGTGTCTCTCTTTTTGCCCCAGGTTGGAGTGCAACGCATCCTGGGTTCAAGCAGTTCTCCTGCCTCAGCCCCCCGAGTAGCTGGGATTAGAGGCACTCACCACCATGCCCAGCTAATTTTGTATTTTTAGTAGAGACAGGGTTTCTCCACGTTGGCCAGGCTGGTTTGAACTCCTGACCTCAGGTGATCCGGCTGCCTTGGCCTCCCAAAGTGCTGGGATTACAGACATGTGCCACCGCACCCGGCCCAAACCCTGCTTTTTTCTACTTTCCATTTGCTCGGTAAATATTCCTCCATCCCTGTATTTCAAGCCTATGTGTGTCTTTGCATATGAGTTGTGTCTCTTGAATACAGCACACTGATGGATCTTGTCTTTTTATCTAGCTTATTCTGTGTCTTTTAATTGGGGCATTTAGCCATTTGCATTTAAGGTTAACATTGCTATGTGTGAATTTGATCCTGTCGTCATGTGCTGGCTAATTCTGCAGACTTGTTAATGTAGTTGCTTCATAGTGTCATTGGTCTGTGTACTGCAGGGTGTTTTTGTAGTGGCTTGGAGTAGGTTTTCCTTTCCATGTTTAGTGCTTCCTTCAGGAGCTCTCACAAGGCAGGCCTGGTGGTGATGAAATCGTTCAGCATTTGCTTGTCTGAAGAGGATTTTATTTCTCCTTCATCTATGAAGCTTAGTTTGGGGGGATTTGAAATTCTGGGTTAGAAAGTCTATTTTTTTTTTTTTTTTTGAGATGGCGTCTCGCTCTGTAGCCCAGGCTGGAGTGCAGTGGCATGATCTTGTCTCATTGCAACCGCGGCCTCCCAGGTCCTGGTTCAAGCAATTCTCCTGCCTCAGCCTCCTGAGCAGCTGGGATTACAGGCACATGCTACTATGTCCGGCTAATTTTTGTATTTTTAATAGAGTCGGGGTTTCACCATGTTGGCCAGGCTGGTCTTGAACTCCTGACCTTGTGATCCTCGGCCTCCAAAGTGCTGGTATTACAGGGGTGAGCCACTACGCCTGGATGTTTTTCTTTTAACAGTCAGGCCCCTCTACTGCAGGTCTGCTGCAATTTGCCGGGGGCCCACTCCAGACCCTGTTTGCCTGGGTATCACCAGTGGAGGCTGCAGAACAGCAGAGATTGCTGTCTGCTCCCTCCTCTGGCAGCTTTGTCTCAGAGGGGCACTGGCCTGATGCCAGCCAGAACTCTCCTGTATGAGGTGTCTGGTGACCCCTGTTGGGAGGTCTCACCCAGTCAGGAGGCAGGAGATCAGGGACCTGCTTAAGGAAGCAGTCTGGCTGCCCCTTAGCAGTGCGGGGGGACCCCCCTCATCCAGATCACCGGGACTCTTCTGAGCCAGCAGGCAGGAAAGATTAGGTCTGAGAAATCTGAGACTGCGGCCACCACTCCCCCCAGGTGCTCTGACCCAGGGAGATGAAAGTCCTGTCTATAAACCCCTGGCTGGAGTCGCTGGAGTTCCTGCATGGAGGCGCTGCCCGCGAGAAGGGATGGGTCTGGTTCCCACCTAAAGTCTGGCCACGATCTGCCACAGCTGCTGTGCTTCGCTGTGGGGATTTCTGCGCCGTGCAAACCTCACAATCTCCCTAGCACTGGCCGGGGAAAACTGCCCACTAGAGCCGCAGTAATGGCGGTGGACCCTCCACCTCCCACCCAAAACTCGGTCATCGTAGGCAGACTCCAGGCTGCTGTGCTGGCCAGCAGGGACTCCAAGCCAATGGGTCTTAGCTTGCAGGGTTCCATGGGAATGGGACCTGCTGAGTGAGGCTGCCTGGCTCCCTGGCTTCGGCCCCCTTCCCATGGGAGTGGATGGGTCTCCAGCGTCAGTGGAGTTCCAAGACCTGCTGAAATAGGCAGAAACTCCTGCAGCTCAGTGCCTGCTTGAGCGGCCCTGACCCCTACAGCTGCCACGGGCCTGCACAGCTTTGTGCAGGTACCCAAGGCCCTGGTGGTGTGGGAACAGGAGGGGATCTCCTGCTAGGCTGATTACAAACATCCCCGGGGAAAGCGGGATTCTCTGGGAGACAGCGCGATCTCTCACTGCCTCCCTTGGTTGGGGGAGGGAGACCCTTTGCCCCATGCAGCTCCTGGGTGAATGGTCACCCCACCCTGCTTTTCCTTGCTCTCTGTGGGTCACAGCAACCGCCTAGTCAGTTTCAGTGAGAGAATCTGGGTACCACAGCCGGAAATGCAGAATTCACGTTTGTCTTTGTGTAGCTGTTTCTACTCGGCCATCGTGGCCCCTCCTCTGCCCTGCTTCCCTTTTAAATATAAGTTCCAGTTTCAGATAATTCCTTTGTTCACGCATATGAGCATACACTGTTAGAAGCAGCCAAGCTACGTCTTGAATGCTTTGCTGCTTAGAAATTTCTTCTGCCAGATACAATCATCTCTCTCAAGTTCAAAGTTTCACAGATCTCTAGAGCAGGGGCAGAATGCCACCAGTTTCTTTGCTAAAGAATAGTTCCCAGTAAGTTCCTCATCTCCATCTGAGACCTCCTTAGTCTGGACTTCATTGTCTGTATCACTACCAGCATTTTGGTTGCAACAATTTAACAAGTCTCTATGAAGTTCCTAACTTTCCCACATCTTCCTGTCTTCTGAGCCCTCCCAGCTGTTCCAGCCTCTGCGTGTTATCCAGTTGCAAAGTCGCTTCCACATTTTCAGGGATCTTCATAGCAATGCCCCACTTTTCTGGTTCCAGTTTTCTGTATTATTTCATTCTCACACTGCTGCAAAGAATTACCTGAGACTGGTAATTTATAAAGAAAAGAGGCTTAATTGGCTCATGGTTCTGTGGGATGTACAGGCTTCTGTTTCTGGGGAGGCCTTGGGAAACTCACAATCGTGGTGGGAGGGGAAGGGGAAGCAGGCAAATCTTCACATGGCCGGCAGGAGAGAGAGAGTGAAGCGGGAAGTGCTACACACTTCTTCAAACAGCCAGATCTTGCGAGAACTCTATAATGAGAATGGGAAGGGGGAAGTCTGCCCCGTGATTCAATCACTTCCCACCAGGCCCCTCCTCCAACACTGGAGACCACAGCTCAAATGAGATTTGGGTGGGGACACAGGATCAAACCATACCGATGGAGGAGTATTCATGCATCTCTTCATCAAATAGGAGGTCTGAAGGTAAAGGGGGCCTCCCATAAGTCATTTCAGTTGGGCTAGGTGTTAGGATTCCCTTTAGGGCCATCCTCCTGTTAAAAGAGGTATGGGTCGGAGAGAAACACTGGCCTCTGAGGTCTCCTGATGGAGCTTTGCTAATGTCCTTTGAAAACCATGATTGGCTTTTTCTTTCTTTCTTTTTTTTTTTAAGATGGGGTTTCATCATGATGGCCAGGCTGGTCTTGAACTCCTGACCTCAGGTGATCCACCCACCTCGGCCTCCCAGAGTGCTAGGATTACAGGCGTGAGCCACCGCACCCAGCGTGATTGGCTTTTTTCTACCTCACCTGAGGACTGAGGCTTCCGGGAGGAGTGAATGTGCTAGGTACTGCCTGAGGAACCTGCTGGGCCACCTTAGCTGTAAAGGACAGTCCATTATCACTCTGCAGACTTTTTGTTAATCCAAACTTTGGGATGATCCCTTTAAATAAGAATTTGGACACTTCTAATGCTTTTTCTGTCCTTGTGGGGAAAGCCTCTATCCACTCAGTGAAAGGGTCTATGAATACCAGTAAATATTTTAGTCCCTCACGAGGTGGCATCTGGGTGAAATCTACTTGCCAGGCTTCCCTTGGGTATGTTCCTTGATGTTCAGGTTAGAGTAGGGGTGGGGGCATGGGGTGGCTTCCTGGGTTGGTACAGGCACAAAGCTCACAGGCCCTCGTGACTGTTTTCACAGTCGGGAATAGCTTCTTTCCCAAAAAACTGGAGAAACCAATGTGAATAGGGAGTCCTGTCCCAATGTGGGGAGTTGGGGAAACGCTTATTTTCTCCTGCGCAGCCTCGGAGAGAAAGAGTTTGTTGTTTTCTGGCAACCATCCTGACGAAGGCTTTGCAAGCCTGCCTTCCCTTCCTTCCTTCCTCCCTCCCTCCCTCCCTTCCTCCCCCTTTTTTTTCTTTCTTTCTTTTCGAGACGGAGTCTTGCTCTGTCACCCAGGCTGGAGTGCAGTGGTGCAATATCGGCTCACTGCAACCTCCGCCTCCCAGGTTCAAACAATTCTTCTGCCTCAGCCTCTCAAGTAGCTGGGATTTCAGGTGTGCACCACCATGCCTGGCTAATGCTTTTTTCCTATTTTTAGTAGAGATGGGGTTTTACTGTTAGCTAGGCTGGTCTTGAACTCCTGACATCAGGTGATCTGCCTGCCTCAGCCTCCCAAAGTGCTGGGATTACAAGCATGAGCCACTGCGCCCGGCCTTGTAAGCCTTCCTGTCCTGCTCATTTACTTTCATCAAGTCCACAGGTGCTCCTGCTGCAGGTGCAGTTCCCAGCATTAGACCACGGTCTGGAATTCTGCTGTTCTTTTCCTGCGGCCTTGGCTGCTCTGTCCGCTAGGACATTTCCTTTGGGATAGTAGAGGTGGCTCCCTTTTGGTGTGCCCTCAGTGAGTAACTGCCACCTCCTTTGGGAGCTGGACAGCATCTAAAATTCCAAGATCTCAGAGCGATGTTGTGTGGGGATTCCTTAGCTGTCAGCTTTCCCTCTTCTTTCCATATGGCGTCCTGAGCCTGGAGCACCAGGCACCCGTATTTGGAATCGGTAAATATGTTGACTCTTTAGTCTTTTCCCAGTTGGAGGGTCCTGATTAGACCAATTAATTCTACTTTTTGAGCAGATGCCTGGAGAGGTCAAGCTTTGGCCTCCGTGACTTCTTGTCGGTTAACTACTGCATAACCCTTCTTTCTTACTCCTCACGAATATAACTACTTCCATCTCTAAGCTGCTCAACATCACGGCTACACAGGGGCTCATCTTCGGGGTCAGGCCTGCTAGAGTAGGTCTGTTCTAGGGCTTCCACACAGGAGGGAATGAGTTGGGGATCTGTTTCCTGGGGCATGAAGTCCAGCAACAAGGGAGCAGGGTTTAAAGCTCAACATACTTTAAGGGGAGCATCTGGGGTATCAAACAGAAGGGCCTGATATTTAAGTAACCAGCACCCTGTTAGCCACTGGTGTCCCTTTGCCTCTAGGACCCCCTATACTTGGTGGGGGGGATCATGACGTCTAATCGTTGTCCCAGGGTAAACGTACTGGCTTCTGTCAGTAGAGTGGTGGTGGCTACGCTCAGAGTACCCTGGCCACGCAGCCACCACCTGGTCTAGTTGTTTGGGAAAGGAAGCCACTGGCATAGGGTCATTCCTGAGACTCTGCTTTAGGCTGCCTAAAGCTCCCCTTTGTTCCTCAGCCAAGGTGAAAGGGTGGAGCTGAACCACATCTAAAAGTTCATCTAAAGGGTGAAAGTTTTTCTATGTCTGGGAGTCCCAGAGTAGGGGCTGTTCCCAGGTTTTCTTCTAGAATTAGGACTACCTGTTGGCAGGTTCCAGCCCAATAAAGGCCCACGATCACTCCCTTTCAGAGCTTCATAAAGTCGTTTTGCTATGAGCCCAAACCCAGCAGAACCTGGCCATTCCCTAAAAGGCCCGTTTCTTAGCCTGAGGAGGCTGGAGGGCCAGGACGGTCTCTTTTCACTCCTGAGTCAAAGTCCATGTCCCAGGAGTGAGCACATACCCTGAATACTTGGTCTTCTGCACAGAGATCTGGGCCTTATGGGGGACACCTGATGCCCTTGTTTTTCCAGAAAATTAAGGGGCTGGATTGTGTTCCATCAGGGACTTCCCTAGAAGGACTGTAAATTAATAAGTCATCACGTATTGCAAAAGGAACCCATTAGTTAATTGTAGTTCCTTTAACTCTTTTGCCAATGCATTGCCAAAGAGATGGGGACTGTCACTAAAACCTTGAGAAAGGATTGTTCAGTTAAGCTAAGAGGCAGCATGAGTGCCTGGATCAGTTCATTCAAAAGCAAAAATATACTCGGAGTGCATGTGTAAAGGTATACGAAAGAAAACATCTGGGCTGGGCGCGGTGGCTTCTGCCTGTAATCCCAGCACTTTGGGAGGCTAAGAGGGGTGGATCACTTGAGGTCAGGAGTTCAAGACCAGCCTGGCCAACACTGTGAAACCTTGCCTCTACTAAAAATATAAAAATTATCCAGATGTAGTGGTGCACACCTGTAATCCCAGCTACTTGGGATGCTGAGGCAGAAGAATTGCTTGAATCCAGGAGACAGAGGCTGCAGTGAGCCGAGATCACACCACTGCACTCCAGCCTGGGTGACAGGACAAGACTCTGTCCCAAAAAAATTTTTTTTGGATTAAAAACTATGTGCTTGTGGCCGGGCGTGGTGGCTCACACCTGTAATCCAAGCACTTTGGAGGCCAAGGCGGGCGGATCACCTGAGGTCGGGAGTTCAAGACCAGGCTGACCAACATGGTGAAACCTCATCTTTTAAAAAAATAAAAAAATAAATGTGCTATTTACACGAAGCCCACTTTAAATATAAACACAAATAAGATAAAGGGAAAATGATGTAAAAGGCCAACAATAATCAAATGACACCTGGAGCAATGACATTCACATGAGGTGAAACAGACTTCAGAGTAAGAAGTATCACTAGGGATGGAGAACATCATTTCATAGTGGTGAAAGTCATTCATTAAAGGTATATAACAATTACATGAATAACAGAACCTCAAAATGCATGAAGCAAAATCTGATAGCAGTGAAAGGAGAAATAGAGAAATATGCAACTATGGTTGGAGATTTCAACACCCTTCTTTAAGACCTGAACAGGTAAACAGAAAATCAGTAAAGATAAAGATGTAAATAACACTACCTACCAACTTAACCATTACAGGACACTCCATCAGCACCAGTAGGGTACGTGTTGTTCTCAAGCACATTCTGTTTACCAAGATAGACTGTACTTTGTGTCAAAAGCACGTATAAGTAGGCCAGGTGCAGTGGCTCACACCTGTAGTCCTGGCACTTTGGGAGGCTGAGTGGGGAGGAGCATTTGAGCCCAGGAGTTGGAGACCAGTCTGGGCAACATGTGAGACTTGGCCTCCACAAAAAAATGGTAAAACTAGCCGAACATGGTGGTGCACATCTGTGGTCCCAGCTACTTAGGAGGCTGAGGAGGGAGGATCATTGAACCCAGGGGGTCGAGGCTGCAGTGAGTCATGATGGTGCCACTGCACTCCAGCCTGGGCAGCAGAGTGAGACTCTGTCTCAAAAAAAGTATAAATAAATTTAAAAGGACTCAAATAGTTAAAAACATGTCCTTTGGCCGGGCGCGGTGGCTCAAGCCTGTAATCCCAGCACTTTGGGAGGCCGAGGCGGGTGGATCACGAGGTCAAGAGATCGAGACCATCCTGGTCAACATGGTGAAACCCCGTC
>NW_016107432.1:3928190-3929395 GCF_001604975.1 Cebus imitator
TTTTTTTTTTTTTTTTGAGACAAAGTCTCATTCTGTGGCCCAGGCTGGAGTGCAGTGGCATGATCTCAGCTCACTGCAACCTTCGCCTCTCTGGTTCAACTGATTCTCCTGCCTCAGCCTCACACGTCACCACACCTGGCTAATTTTTAAAAATATTTTTAGTAGAGATGGGGTTTCGCCAGTTTGGTCAGGCTGGTCTTGAACTCCTGACCTCAGGTGATCCACCTGCCTTGGCCTCCCAAAGTGCTGGGATTACAGGCATGAACCACTGTGCCCAGCCAATACACTTCTAAGTAACTTTTCAATCAAGGAAGAATCACAATAAAATTAGAAAGCATTTTGAACTAAAGATGAGAACTCTTATCAATATTTGTGTGATGCACTGAAAATATCAAATGCTTATATTAGAATATAAGAAAAGTATCTTTTAGACGTTTGTTCATGTGAAAAAAATAAAAATGATTAATCAGGAAACAACTTGATGACTTCTATTATCTCAGTTTTCATAAATCATATAGGTGAAGTGTTAAAAATAAATTAGGTAAATGTAAATAGGATAAACATTTTAAAATTAATTTTTCATGTAATTTGAAGTCTTTATGTTATGATAAATTAAATGATAGATACTCATAAATGTCTGAGTCATTTCCAAATAAGCTAAAAAAATGAAACAAACTGATGAAAGTTAAGTATAAGTTTGTTCTTGGATTCCTAACTTTCACAAGACTACATATATTTAGGTCTATTAATACACATAAAAATTATGTTATGCATTATTTTGATATATAAGTTTTCAGCATTTTTACATTTATATTACACTATAAATTTTGCTACATATGGTATTTTACCCTCATGTTGCAAGGTTTATAGGATGTTATTTTTGTTATTATTCTAAATATTTTATAATTTCCCTTGTGATTTATTTGACCTATGTGTTACTAAATTTGTGCATTTAGCTGGGCGCAATGGCTCAGGCCTGTAATCCCAACACTTTGGGAGGCTGAGGTGGGCGGATCACCTGAGGTCAGGAGTTCGAGACCAGCCTGACCAAAATGGTGAAACCCCATCTTTAAAAAAAAAAAACAAAACTTGTGCATTTAAATTTCCAAACATATGGAGGTATTTTTGTTATTATAAGTAATAATTACATTGATTTGTAGTTGAAAAAAATCTGTATGATTATTTGACATATTTAAATTATTTTG
>NW_016107432.1:3929733-3939990 GCF_001604975.1 Cebus imitator
TAGTGGAGACGGGGTTTCACCATGTTGACCAGGATGGTCTCGATCTCTTGACCTCGTGATCCACCCGCCTCGGCCTCCCACAGTGCTGGGATTACAGGCTTGAGCCACCGTGCCCGGCCTAGAACAGTTTTCTTGAGCTAATGGTCTGCTTATAGTAAAACTGCAAGAGGTTTAGATTTTTAATTCTCTGCAGCACTGAGGCCTGTGCATTATTCTTGAGTTCTTGTTATCCATCTATAGACTAGTCTATAGCTCCTCAATTCTTCTAGATTCTTCCATGAAATTACTAAAATGAGAACTGCTCTAAAACTCTATGAACTGAAACTAGGTGAATTTTAAGGAACAAATCTTATGCTCGACATATGGACCACACAGAAAATTCACCACACCTCCAGTGCTATAATCAGAGACATTCAAATTACAAATCAAGATGACGGTCAGCCGCTGTGGCTCACACCTGTAATCCCAGCACTTTGGGAGGCCGAGGGTTTGGGGGATCACCTGAGGTTGGGAGTTCAAGACCATCCTGGCCAACATGGTGAAACTCCATCTCTACTAAAAATACAATAATTAGCTGGGCATGCTGGCTCGTGCCTGTAATTCCAGCTACTGGGGAGGCTGAGGCAGGAGAATTGCTTGAACTAGGGAGGCAGAGGTTGCAGTGAGCTGAGATCATGCCATTGCATTCCAGCCTGGGTGACAAGAGTGAAACTTCATCTCAAAAACCAACCAACAAACAAAAACTGGACTCCAGGTAGACATATCTGGAGGGCCACTCCCTCCACACCTCCCTTGTCGCTCAAATGTGGGTAAAAGGGTTTGGACGCTCAGTCTGCTTGCCATTTACTTCCTCCAGTGCGGAACCAGAGGGGCCATGTGGAATAGGTCCACCCCGCACCCCGCGACAATCAAAACCTACCTATAGGATGATCAATCAGTGATGACTCTGGAGGAAAATCATGATCAAAAGGGGGAAGTGTGAAAGTTGTCAGAATAAAAAGGGAGTCACTTCTGTTAAAACAAATACCAACCAAAGAAACACTGGCAAATGGCAAATAGAGGCAGGAAAGGTCATGAGGGGAGGATTCTCGGCATGATGCCTAATACAAAACTGTCACAAAAGACTGCACAAAGGCCACCCCGGCCTTGCACAAAAAACGCTTCTGTGAGGACATCTGCCCAGCGACTGCCTGCCCACCTTGAACTGGTTCACCTTTGGTTATCGATCCCTGTCACCAAGGATAGTTGTCTCAAAACAATTATGTGATCCTCACCTTTTATTTAAAAACCTGCTTTTGCTTACCTCCCTGAATCTGCACATAGCTTTCTGTGGCTGGGACGTTCCCATTGCGACGCCCTCTTCCCGAATAAACACCGTTTGCTTGCAGAGCGCATGCACTGCTCTTGGGGTTGGCAGTGCCCTCTCTGCCTCTCCCTACCTGATATCCTGGACGAAATCCGAAATCCGTCAGCGACTCCTGTGTGCTCCACCTCTCCAGATGAGTCCCCCATGCAGGGGAAGTGAATCCAGGGTGAGGGCTGGTGGGGGTCCCGACTGATAAGAGTCAGTGCTAGAGGGTCTGTGGGTACATCTGCTCCGGAAGGAGAAGGTCCCTCAGACGTCATCACAGATGGAGCCCAAGGCAGGCATGAGACAATGGATCTGGCCTCTCTGGGATCCCTGAGGGGAGTGTCCAGATGCCCCAACCCACACGTTGCCCTACAGTGCCCAGAACCTAAGTGAATGTGGAGGGGCACAGGTTGGGCAAGCTGCGTGATGGGTTCATTTCCGGAGCCTCCTGCTACCACTACTGGTACCAGATTTACGCTGACCACTCCCGTACACCCAGCCAGGCTTCAGCTCTGAGCTCTGAGCCCATGGCCGGAGGGCTGACATCTCAAACTTACAGTTACCAAGAGGGACCCACAGCTGGCAAGCCACTCTCCCTGCACCCCTTCACTTTCTCATCCCTGAAGGTGGCCCCTGTGGGCGCCCAGCTCCTCCTTTCCAATTCTTTTTTTATTTTTTATTTTTGAGAGGAAGTCTCCCTCTGTCGCCAGGATGGAGTGCAGTGGCATGATCTGAGCTTGCTGCAACCTCCGCCTCCCAGGTTCAAGCGATTTCCTGCCCCAGCCTCAATCTCTTGACCTTGTGATCCGCCCGCCTCGGCCTCCCAGAGTGCTGGGATTACAGGCATGAGCCACCGTGTACAGCCCTCGGTTCCTCCTTTCCATGCAGCCCACCCCCGATAGCCAACCACCTTGCTTCCTGCCGTCCGGCTGCAGGCCTTCCTGCAGTGTGCCCCCTTCGCTCCTTCCACCCAGTGCCTGGGCTGCCTGGAGCCCTGGGGAAAGCAGCTGGTCCCCGGCCCCGCCTGTGTGGCTGCCCCTCCCGCCTGGCGTTTCCCACCTGCTGCGGTTTCAGCTGCACTGGCCTCTTGCTTTGCCTGCCCTGCTGTGCGTCCTGTGCCCCTAGGCCCCTGGCAGTCATGTTTCCACACTAATGTGTGCTGTCGAGACGTCTGGCACCCTCCTAGATGCTGAAGATTTGGCAGGGGGAGCAAGAGAGACACAGACTCCTGTACCCACGGCCTCGCTCTTCGGAGGCTCACGCCTACAGCACGCGGACGACTGCATGGTCAGATGCTTCCCCGTGGGCTTGTCCTGCATATGGCAGGAGTTCTAGCAGCAACCCCGGCCTCTACCCACTAGAGCGTCTCCCCGACAGTTGGGACAACCCAGAATGTCTCCAGATACTGCCCAGTCTCCTGGAGGGCAAAACTGCCTCCCCTCCCCGCACTGCCCTTTAACGCTACTGGACACAATAAACAAGCCACAACTTCAAGAAAGTCCATAGTGAGAAGTGAGAAAAATGAAGATAGGGTGGGGTGCTGCTATGGCTGAATGCCTGTGTCCCCCCAAACTCCCATGTCGAAGGCCTGGCCTGGAGCATGCTGTGTTTGAAGACGGGGCCTCTAAGGAAGTAACTCAGGTTAAATAGTCACAAAGGTGGGGCCCTTATCCAGTGGGATGAGTGTCCTCCCAAGAATGAAGGGGCTCGGGCTCTCTCTGAGCACACACACTTGGCCCAGAACAAGGTTCTCACCCCAAGCGGAAGGGGCTGGGCCCTTGGTCTTGGACTTCTTAAATTTCCGTTGTCAGCTCCAAGGTCTGCGGTGTTTTGTTATGGCCACTCATACAGACTCAGACAGGTGGGCTGGCGTGGCGGCGGAGGACTCAGGGTGGGGGGAAGACACCAGCGAGCGGGGAGGTGGGAGAAGCCCTGGCCATCTGCAGGACCCGGCGGGTCTCAGTTGAGGGAGGCTTGCAGCCCAAGCCCAGCAACTGGGCAGGGGAGTGGGTGGGGCATATTGGGAGAGGACAGCGGACTTTGAGGGCCCTCCCCCATGTCAGGGCTTACACTTCCATTGGAGGTGAGATGGACGCTGTGGAGCCTCGTGCACAGGGGCAGCATTGGATGTGGTCCCAAAGGCCCCTCTGCACTCACAGCAGCCAGGGGGCCCATCCACAGCCCAGTGGCGCCTGTGCTGCCCACAGAGGCGGCAGGATCGCTTGAGCCCAGACTGGGCAACATCGAGACTCCGTCTCTTAAAAAATCTAAGAATTGGCCGGGCGTGGTGGCTCATGCCTGTAATCCAAGCACTTTGGAGGCCAAGGCGGGCGGATCACCTGAGGTCGGGAGTTCAAGACCAGCCTGACCAACATGGTGCAACCCCGTCTATAAATAAATAAATAAATCTAAGAATTAGCCAGGTGTGGCGGCACAAGGCACTCTGTCTCTTCAAAAAAAAGAGTCAAGGAGAGGACACTGCATTAAGTGAAATAGGCCAGTCAAGTCGCAGAAGGACAAACACTGAGGGTTCCGCTTAAGTGAGGGCCCCAGAGTGGCCGCATTCCAGAGAGGAAGCAGAGGCGGGGGAAGAGGATGGATCACGGGGAGTTACAGGTTAAATGAGGGCAAAGGTTTGGTTTGGGAAGAAGGGGAGAGGCCTGGCATGGCCGCACAGCCATGTGAGCGCGCTCAACGCCGCTGAGCCGCACGCTCGAAACTGGTTAACATGGGAAGTTTATGCACACTTTACCAGCACTTTAAAATAAAGGTCTCCTGACTGCCTTGTAGAGACTGGACCGCAGGGGGCTGGAGGCAGCGAGACAGTGAGGCTGCGACTCTGCAAGCCCAGGTAAGGGGCTGGTACCAGGGAGAGAGAGGCGCGGGGTGGAGAGGACTTCCGTGGCTCTGGGGTTGGCGCTGACAGGGTTTCTGGAAGGGTGGTTGTGGGCTCAGGGAAGAGGACGTGGACAGGTGGGGGACAGGTATCGCCCAGCAACATGGGGCAGGCGGAGGGACAAATGGGAGGGAGGGGACCCTGACCCGGCAGGATCGGGCTGGACACGGAAACCGGCAGGCGCTGAACGGCTGGAGAGGTGCGGGCCGCCGAGGGGCGCCAGGGGGAATCTCAGCCTGTTTGCCAGAGAGAACCCTGGGGTAGCGACTGTGCCTTGGGAGGAGGCGGCTGGGCGGGAGCAAAGGTGCGCGTGCGGCCCGAGGGTGCAGCGAGGTGCCCAGGAAAGGAGGGGAGAGGGAGTGCGCGGCCGTCGGTGGCCAGACTGGATGGTTGGACGCAACAGGCCCGCAGGCCCCGGGTGCCGGGGACGGGGAGAAGGCGCGCGAGGCGTGTTCGGGGCGGGGCAGTGAGGCCGAAGGCAGCCCGGTGCCATCCAGACCCTGGGGCAGCAGCGAACCCGAGACTCCTGGCGACCCCTACGGCACCGCTGTCCGCAACACCGGCGCTCAATGCCCAGCCCGCCCCGCTTCTGGGGAGGCGTTTCCCTTCCCCGCGTGGACGCGGCCGTCTGTGGGCGGTGGGGGCAGGGGTGGCGGGAGCAGGCCGACAGCGGGCGCGGCATGGGACGGATGGGGAGAAGGACGCCTGCGGCCGGGCGGGTCCTCGGAGCGCACGTCCCACCCAAGGCTCCGCGGCCGGCGACCGCGCTGGACTAGCCCTCTGCGGCCCCCGCCCCACCAGGGGACCGCGACCGCCTGCTCCGGGCTCGGGGCTCCGGGTGAAGAAGAGCGCGGAGATGCGCACTCGCCCAACACTCGGGACGGCCGCTGCCTCCCCGGCGTCTGGACACCCGCCCGCAGCCCCCACCCGCCCCTCGGCCCCGCCTGCGTTTCTGCGCGCTGGGGATGGAGCGCACCCCTGAGGCTCCACCAGGTCCCGAAGCCCGGCGTAAGCACCACATGGAGGAGGGAGTGGCGGTCACGGGCACGCTCCCCCACCTCACCCCGCCGTCCCACCCCCACTCAGGGTCAGGACCCTGCGTCCGGCCCGTGCAGGGGCGGCTCTGCCCGCGCGAGAAGCAGGAGCGTCCGCGGCCCCAGCTGTGCCGGGAACAGGCCCGGGGCTTCAGGATAGAGGGCGGCTCGCGCGGGAGGGGGTGCCCGAGGCTGGGGGTGCTGCGTGGCGAGCGGGGCGGCCTCCCGGGAGGGGTGCGGCTCCGCCCACCAAGAAGGGGACCTGGCGGGGGTGTGGCTCGTCCCGGAGCTCCCGGCCACAGCGCAGGTGGGAGGGTGCCTTCTGCGGAGGCCGCAGGCTCGGTCGGCGTGGGGCTGGGACCATCCCTCCCAGGGGCCCGGGGCCCAGACAAGCACTTGCGGGCGCCCCCGGGGGCCACTGGCGGCACGCGGCTCTAAGGCCAACAGCCCTGAGTTCACGGGGCTGAAACGGGCGCAGAGGCCGAGGACCTGTGCTCGGGGCTCCCGGCAGGCGGCTCTCCGGGCTCGGAGGCCACCGGGAGGCGGGAGGAGGACCTTGGGGAGGGGGCAGCCGGGAGGGAAGGAGCAGGCTGGTGACCCCCTGACGCCCGAGGATCGCGGCGAGGCTGGGCCAGGGAAGGGCCGGCCGGGAGGGGGCAGATCCCCCGAGCGGATTCCCCGGGCCAGTTTCCTCCTCCGCCGCCGCGACCCCACTAGCCCGCGGTCGGAGGCCAGGCGCTTGCATGCACCGCTGCCGCCCCTCGCGAGCACCGAGAGGCTCCCTCGGATCGACCGCCACGCGCCGAGCTCCAGCCGCAGGTTTCCTACTCCCTCAGCTTTGCTCCCACCGGTCTCGCTCCGGCGCCGCCTCCTCCAGGCAGCCCTCTAGACTGCATTGGCCGTGGGCCTGGACACTGCTCCCGGATGCAGCCCCAGGCCAGCGCGGGGCGCGCCCGATTCCCGGAGCGTCCCAGGCTGCTCGCGCAGACTCGGGTTTCCATGACGACGACGTGGGGGGGGACCCGGGCGGGGTCGGGTCGGAGCGCATGCGCCATGCGCGCGGGACGCGGAACGTCTCCCCGAGTCGCCCGCGCTGCTGGTCCCGGGGTCCCTGTACCGCGGTAAGGGCGGGGGTGCGGGCGTCCGAATGGGGGGTTTCGAGATCCGGGGCGCGGGCTGGAGGCTCGCTGGACCAGGGGACAAGCGTCCTCGGGCCGGGGAGCCGGGGGCGGGGCGGGGGCTCCGGGGCTCGGGGTGGGTGGGTCCGGGGCTCCCGGGCCTGCGGCGTGGACGCGGGCAGGGTGGCCCGCGGGGGGGACGGGGCTCACCGGCCTGGGGCGGGCGCCGCTGACCCCCGGCTGGCTTCAGGGCGGCCCCGTTCCCTCCGCCGGCCATGGCCCCCCCGCCCGCGTGCCGGTCCCCGATGTCGCCGCCGCCGTTGCTGCTGCTGCTGCTGAGTCTGGCGCTGCTGGGCGCCCGGGTCGGCGCCGAACCCGCCGGGAGCGCCGTCCCCGCGCAGAGTAGGTGCGGGGTCCCGGGGTCCGGGGAGCGGGGCGGGGCCGGGGCCCAGCGGGGAGGACGGCGCCTAGCCTTTGTTCCCGGGGGCGGGTCCTCCCCTTCTCGGGAGATGGTGGCGTGGGGAGTAGGGACGTGCGCTCTGCGGCTCCGGGTAGACCGGCCTAGGGTGCGAGGGGGCCTTGCGGGTGACCCCCTTTGCCCCCCCTCCACCCTGGCCCGCGTTCCCCCAGGCCGCCCATGCGTGGACTGCCACGCCTTCGAGTTCATGCAGCGCGCCCTGCAGGACCTGCGGAAGACAGCCTGCAGCCTGGACGCCCGGGTGAGTGCCCGCGGCGCGACGGTCCTCCCGGGCTCCCCGGGGCTGGGGAGGGCAGGGAGGGTGCGGAGGAGCCCCCCTTGGGGAGTGGGGGGTCCCTCAGCCTTCACCCCTGATTTAAGACCCCGCATCTATGCCCCCTCCTCTGGCTGGCTCCAGTCATCCTGGGGACACTCTGGACACCTGTCTTACCGATGAGACCCCGCCATCTCCAGCATGCTCTATTTCTAGCCCCTCCCCCAGAAGGCCCTCACCGGGCACTTTGTCCTGTGAGCGCCACTCCTGAGGGCTGTAACAGACCTGGACCCTGGGGAAGGACTATCAGCCCAATCCAGGATCTTCTAGGTGGGCAGCGAGGCCCTGGGACAGAGGAGAAACTGAGGCCAGGAAAGAGGATGTGACCAAAGTGTCAGGAATGGGGGTCAGGCTGGGAAGGGTGGCCTGGATCTTGCGTGGATGCACAGGTTGGCTAAGGCCCCCTCCAAGCCTGGATGAACAGGGGACCCTCAGGCCATGGGTGCCGCTAAAGAGTTCTTGTTTGTGCTGGGGCTTGTGCTTCTTCCTGGAAAGGGAGAATTCCAGGAGGGAGAAAGCAGGGAAGACCCTGCCTGGTCCCACCCCCACCAGCCCTAGTGTCCTTCTTGGGAACACTCCAAAGGGCTCGGATTGAGACATGGAGCCCTCTTCCCCTCATGGAGCCTGGAGCTGGGCTTTTGGGAGGAGCAGCCCCCACCCATCCTTAGGCATGAGGGTGAGAGGGAGTGGGAGACAGCGGACCCCTGAGAGTGCTGTGGGAGCTGGAAGAAGGCAGGTGGGCACTCAGGTGTGGTGTGGGCACCCGCAGACCGCAGGCAGGCCCTGCCAGTGGGAGCCAGCGCAGAGGGAAGGGAAGGCCAAGAGAAGGCTGGGAGGCTCTGGGTGTGGGGGTTAGAGCCAGGACCTCACGTTGTCTGTCTCAGGAGCAGGTGGAGATAGGGCTGCCTTGGGTGGGCGGGGGCCCTGGGGAATGTCCGTGGGCTGCTGGGCTGCACCCTCACACCTCTTGTTGCTTTGCAGACGGAGACCCTCCTGCTGCAAGCCGAGCGCCGCTCTCTGTGTGCCTGCTGGCCGGCCGGGCGCTGAGGACCGTGCTGCTCCCTGTCAATAAATGCCCAGCGGCATGCGTGTGTCCTGTGTCCCTGCTCTGGCCACCATAGCCCCTGCGTCGTCGGCCACAGCAGTCCTGGGTGGGGCCCCTCTCTGGGCTTGGGTTTCCCCAGCTGTTTCACCTGGGCAAGCCCTCTTGGTTGTCCCACACCAGCGCCCATGCGGAGAGGTGGACACACATGTCCGTCCACAGCGCCCTGTGCTTCCTCAGACCTGCTCCCCTGCCTGCCTGCCCTTGTTTTGAGGCTGGAGAAGTGTAGAAATCAGCCTGAGCCCTCTGAATCCCCAGAGCAGCTGCCCCAGGGCTGAGCTCCTCCAGGGTCCTGCACCGCTGAGCTGGTGGACCAGGCTGCCTGAGGCTCCTGGGGAGAGAGGACAGGGCCACTCCCCACAGCCTCAGCTCCCCTGCCAGCTCCCACCTGCAGCCCTGAGCCTGGTTCCTGGCCACCAGGGAGCCCTGGATGGGAAGTTGATGTGGCCGCGCTCCCATCCACACACCTGTGCACACAGCACACAGACCTGTTCACACAGGCCTTCAGGTGAAGCGAACACCTCCCCCTTTCCATTCATTCTGTAAATGCTTTTTCGGTAAAAGTAGAGCCTTTTATTGAAGCCATACAGGCACATGGTTAGAAACAAAATCATGGCAACAGCAGGCTGGAGGTGACTGCCACGTGCCCTCAAGACTCGGCCGCTGGGGCTTTGGTTCCCTGGCCCTGGCGCCTCAGCCTGGCACTGGTGGAGCTGGATGTGCCTGGTATCTGCAGTGAACAGAGTCCTCCCTTGGAGCTCACACACCTGGAGCGACTGAGTCAGGTGTCAGCTAGGAGGATGTCTCTCCCCTCTAATGCAGGCCAGGGAGAGCAGGGGTCTGAGGTCACTGCAGGCCCCAGGCAGGGTAAGGTGTAGGGCAGGAATCAGCACCTGCTCAGAGGTGGGGAGGCTGAGCCTTCTCTTTAGGGGTGTGGCCTGGGCAGTGCTCACATCCCATTGGTCAGTCTTTCTCATGTGGTCTTTCTAGCTGCAAGGGAGGCCAGGAACGTACCTTATTTCTAGGGTTAGATTGCCAGATTTAGCCAGTCAACTCCAGGAACATCCAGATTCTTGTCTATCCCTGCAGTGTTAGGGATTTCTCCCACTACATATTGTTTATCCAAAATTCAAATATAACCGTGTCCTATGTTATGGGCAGCAGTGAGCCTGGCACAAAGTGAGGTCTCCACCACTAGAAAAGACGGGTTCTGGAGCACACTTGTCACGGAGCCCTGGCGAGGCACCCTCGGATACAGTGGGGGCATGAGCCAGGCTCGGTTGCGGGGTGCTGGGTGAAGAGGCCTCCCCCTAGTCCTTGTGGGGCTGGGGTAAGGACAAGGTTTGGAGACAGGAGCTTCTGGCTGCGGGTTTGCAAGGGACTTGCGAGGCTTATGAGGAAGTGATGGCAGTCGCACTGTGGAGAGCGGCCACGGCAGCAGAAGCCACTGGATTCCAGGTGTGTTTGCAAGTAGAGCCTGTGGGATTTGAGTGGGGGATGGGAGTGGTCAGGGGGGTCCGGGAGGCCACTGGGCAGGTATGCCTGGAAAAGGAGCTGGAGAGGGAAGGCTGGGACCCCCATGGCCTGTTCCGGGACAGAGGAGAGAAGAGGGCCCTGAGGGGCAATGAGCAGCTGTGAGGCAGGAAGAGAACTGAGCCGTGTCCGGGCAGCCACAGGTGTGTCTCATGCCCCTGAGGCCCAGTAAGGCCCAAGAGGACGACAGGGTCCATGAGGGGCGGGGAAGGCCTGAGAGGAGCAGAGCAGAGCAGAGCAGAGGGAACTTGGCTTTAAGCGTGGACAGGGCCAGTGCCATTCACGCTCAGTCCTGGAGCCACAGTGCAGCTTTCTGGCCAGGGCTCAGCAACTCAGGGATGAGTCAACCCTGGCATGGCTGAGCAGTGACCTGGCACTGCAGTCTCTTTCTGGGACACTTTTTTTTTTTTTTTTTTTTTTTTGAGACAGAGT
>NW_016107432.1:3940221-3973602 GCF_001604975.1 Cebus imitator
GCTAATTTTTTGTATTTTTAGTAGAGACGGGGTTTCACCATGTTGACCAGGATGGTCTCGATCTCTTGACCTCGTGATCCACCCGCCTCGGCCTCCCAAAGTGCTGGGATTACAGGCGTGAGCTACCGTGCCCAGCCGTGGGACACGTTTTCTTTTCCTGGACCTGATGTTTGCCTGGTCTTCCTACATTCCACCCTTATATCTGTGCCCTCTCCAGCATCAGGGCATCCCCTCGGTCCAGGGCCTCTCCCTGTGTTCCCTGCCAGGCCCTGCCCTCCTCCTAGTCAGCTGGGCATCCACACTGCCCACCTGCACTCTGGCCTGGAGCCACCTTTCCCTAGATCCTCTGTGCTCTTCTCCCTGCTGCCATGTGGAAAAGCATGTGGGAAGGACACTGCAGCCACCTGTCTAGAAGGCAGCTGCTGCCACAGTCCATTTGCAGGTCTCCTCCTACCGCACGGCCTCTCATGCGCCCTCAGCACCGACGCATCCCTCGCCCCTGACCAGACTCACTCTGCAGCCCTGTGTCCCTCCTTAATTAATTAATTAATTTTTGAGAGAGGGTCTTGCTCTGTCGGCCAGGCTGGAATGCAGTGGCCCAATCACAGCTTCCTGCAGCCTCAACCCCACGGGCTCAGGCAGTCCTCCCCACGGCCTCCTGAGTAGCAGGGCCCACAGCAAGGGTGCCCTGGCCCACAGAGCCCAGACAGGGCCTGTAGCGGGGTCCCCAGCGCCTGCCACTGCACCAGCCATGCCTTTTCTTCGAAGTGTTTGTTCCTAAGGGGTCCTGGGGTGTTTGTCTCTGTTTCTTTCCTGTCAGCCCACCATGCCACACTGGCTTGTGCAGCCCAGGAGGGTGAGAGCTGCACTCCAGCCTGGGCTACAGAGCAAGACTCCATCTAAAAAAATGAAAAAAAAAGAGAAAAGGAAAAAATATATTGATATAAGAGTTCAAAATTACTTCCTAGGCTTTTCATGAAAACTGAAGCTGCTGACTTAAATTTGTAGTTAATGCATTCTGGGAGGCCGAGGCAGGCAGATCACTTGAATCCAGGAGTTCGAGACCAGCTTGGGCAACGTGACAAAACCCTGTCTCTATACAAAATACAAAAATTAGCCAGGCATGGTGGTGCGTGCTTGTAGTCCCATCTATTTGGGAGGCTCAGGCAGGAGGGTCGCTTGAGCTTGGGAGGCAGAGGCTGTAGTCAGTCAAGATCACATCGTTGCACTCCAGCCTGAGCAACAAGAGACCCTGTCTCAAAAAAAATTGTAGTTAATATATGCAATTAAAACTACTAGAAAGGCCTGTGCTGTGGCTCATGCCTGTAACCCCAGCACTTTGGGAGGCCAAGGCGGGTGGATCACAAAGTCAGGAGTTGGAGACCAGCCTGGCCAGCATGGTGAAGCCCCGTCTCTACTAAAAATACAAAATATTAGCAAGGCATGGTGGCGGGCACCTGTAATCCCAGGTACTCGGGAGGCTGAGGCAGGAGAATTGCTTGAACTTGGGAAGTGGAGGTTGCAGTGAGTTGAGATGGCGCCATTGCACTCCAGCCGAGACTACAGTGCGAGACTCCATCCCAAAACAAAGAAACAAACAAACATAAATCTTAAACTGAGGAAAAACAAACAAAAACAACTAGATATGAAAGAAGCAATTCTGAATACACAGCATGTAAGAAAAATAGGTTATGTTTTTGGCAAATATGATAAGGCATGAGAATGTGATTTTCGTTACAGGAAGAATAAATTGGTCTAGAGGTTTTTAAAGATTAAGTTGAAGGGATAGAAAAGAATGGCAGATAAAAGTGAATGGGTGTAGAAAGTCATGGGAAGAAAGAGAATGGGGGAAAACTGTGAGAGGTTATAAAAGATTTATTGGCTGGGCATGGTGCCTCATGCCTGTAACCCCAGCACTTTTGGAGGTTGAGGTGGAGGGTCACTTGAGACCAGGAATTCCAGACCAGCCTGGACAATGTGGAGAAACCTTGTGTCTCTCTGGAAAAGAAAGAAAATAAAAGAAAAGAAAAAGAGGAAGAGAGAGAGAAAGAGAGAGAAAGGAAGGAAGGAAGGGAGGGAGAAAGAGGCAGGAAGGTTGATGGACATCTCGCCTTGCATATTTAAAGCTGGCTGGGTTGGAGGGATTGGTGTTCTGTGCCTGCAGCCCTCCTCTGTCTTCTGGACTGTGGAATGCTCAGGTGGGATAGCAGAAAACCCATCTGCAAAGCTAACACCAACTTCAAACCCTCCCGGGCTGAAGGTGCTGCCACTGTGGTGCTTAGCGTGGGATCTACCCTGTCTGGAAAATATCAGCTTTCTCTCTTTGAAAGAACACCGGGAGGGCGCTGTGCCTAGAGGAAGGAGCCTACAAACCAGCTCCCCTTAAAGGTGATATTCTTCATTACTGCCAAGACCCCACAGAGCTTCTCCATGCACATTCTAAATTAATTAAGGATTCTTTAACAGCAAGTTTCCAGGAGGTGAAGATGTCAAAGATCAAGGTCTCCAACCTGGAGATTTTATGAGAAAAGCATCAAATATAGGACTTCCTCCAACCACAATAGATGGGACCACACCAGGCAGCCTTGCGGGAGAGGATGTTTTCATCACTGGAGAACTTCAACACCTCGTTCTTCAGGCCAGGACCAGAAGGAGACAAAATAGGTATCTGGTTACCTTCAGAAATAGCACTCTTCAGTTCTGGATTTCAAATTGTTAAAAGTTGCCCTTATTTGTGCCATATTTTCATTCTTTTTTTCTTTTTTTGAGGCAGAGTCTTGCTCTGTTGCTCAGGCTGGAGTGCAGTGGCGTGATCTCGGTTTACCACAACCTCTGCCACCCAGGTTCCCGCGATTATCTCGCTTCAGCCTCCCAAGTCGCTGGGAGTCCAGGTGCTTGCCACCATGCCCGGCTAATTTTTGTATTTTTAGTAGAGGCGTGGTTTTACCATGTTGTCCAGGCTGATCTCAAACTCCTGACCTCAAGTGATCTGCCCGCCTCGGCCTCCCAAGTGCTGGGATTACAGGCGTGAGGCACCGAGCCCTCAGCGGGATGCTAGCTAGCTGCTCAGAAGCTGCCCAGCACGTGTGGCTGGCTCCTCGGGATCAGATGGCCTGGCAGACCCGGTGCCAATCCACTTGGCCTTGAGGCCTCATGATGTCTGAAGCACCCACCACACCTCTCCTCTTCCCCACCCTCTCGGGGTGAGATGGCCCGGGAATGAGCCTTCCCAGCAGAAAAACACATCAGAAGAGAAAGATTTTGATCAAAGACGAGAAATGAGAAAAGAAAAACAGCCTAGAGCAGCCTGAGCACCCAACGATGGTCTGGCCCAGAGAGACCTGAGTATGGGACTCCAGTCGCCTGCCCCCCGTGCCCGGGCAAGTGTTTGAAGGCATTTTCTTGTTTCCTTTCTCTCCTGTAGTGTCCGCCTGGCTGCCTCGGCATCATCTTCATGTTCCTGGAATTTGTGACACAATAACAATGAATACCAATCAATATTGCTTATGTGATTTCAATGCAAATTCTTGGTGAACTTCGGAGCTGCGTCTTCACTTTTCCTTTAAAAACGCACTTGTAACTGCGGTGGGTGAGCGCGAGTGCATTCAGAGCAACTCGAGTCTGTGCTTCCAGGCTGCAGTCCTCAAACTTGGCCCCAACAAACTCTACTTCTATTAGTTTTGCCTGTTCTCTCCTTTACATTGAAAAGCTGACAGCAGGCCCCAGACATGGAGGGGGCGCCTTCCCTGCTTGTCTTCCCGCCGCCCCCCCACCCCTCGCTCCTCGCAAGGGCCGGTTCGCTTGCTGGCGGGGCAGTGGATCAGTTCAGCCGCCCCCCCACGCCACCAGGGCGCTGCGGCCCCACTCCCACGTCCACTGGCAGGCCCGGCCCCTCTCGGCCGCCAGGTGACCTCAGCCGCCCCACTGGCCCCAAGTCCACCGCACAACGCAGGCTGCGCGTCCCCAGGCCTGGACGCCTGGACCCCTGGCCCCGTCCCGCCTGCTCAGCTCGGACAGCCTTCGGGTGGTGCTGGGAAGGGGCGCAGAACCGCAGGGCGCTGGGTTCGCGAAGCGCCGAGGACCGGGTCGGCGGCCGCCTCCCCACCTGAGCTCCTCCGCCCCAGCCTGCGGCGTCTGCAGGTCCCTCTCGGCGGGGAGCCCCCGCTGCACCTGCACCGAGGCCATGGGGCGCATGCGCGGCCGCGGGGGGCTGGGGCCTGGCCGGGAGGGGTCCTGCGGGCCCCGCATCCCCGCGCCCACTGCGGGACTCGCACTGGGGGGCGCCGGGCCAGGCCGCAGACCCCGCCCTTCCGCGTCCCCACTCCAGTGACCGGTGCGGCTCCGGACAAGGGGGCTCTGGGCCGGGGCAGCCTCGGCGCCCCCTCCCCGGGTCCACCGCAGGCGCCGCGCTCAGACAAAGGCGGGAGACGGAGGGGGCGACGCTGCCGTGACTGCTCCGGGCGGCCGCGGAGGAGGAGGAGGAGGAGGAGGACTTGGCGCTGTGGCCGCCAGCGGCCGGGCCAGGGTCGGGGAGCTCCCAGGCGCGCGGCGTGGGAGCGGAGGGCGGGGTGGGGCGGGGCGGGCGGCGCCCATCACGCGCTCCGCGGCCCAGTCCCGAGCCCCGCCGGGCGCCCCCCGGGCCGGGCGCCCCCGCCCCCGCCCTCACCCGCTCCCCTCGCGCGGCCCGGCCGCCCTGTCGCGCCCCGCAAACCACCCGGCGGGTGCGGGCGGGGGCGGCATCTGCCCCCACCCCCGCGATCACATGGTGACCCCCGGCAGCCAATGCAGTGGACGCTAGGACCCTGCGGGCCGCGGGCGCCGCGACTGCACCGGCGCCGCCGCATTATAAATACTTCTCCAAAATGCGGCGCAGCTCCCTGCGCGCGCCCCGGCCGCCCGCCGCCTCCGCCCCGCGCCCCTGAGCCGCCGCCGCCGCCGCCGCCGCCGTCGCCGCCGCCGCTGCCGCCGCCGCCGCCGCCGCGGGTCCGAGGGCGCCGCGCCCTTGCCCTGGGCCCGGCCGTGCCCGCCGCCGCCCGGCCGCGTCCCCGCGCCGCGCCGCCCGGCCGGGTGCATGCATTGTGGGCCTCCCGACATGGTCTGCGAGACGAAGATCGTGGCCGCCGAGGACCATGAGGCGCTGCCGGGGGCCAAGAAGGACGCGCTGCTCGCCGCCGCCGGCGCCATGTGGCCCCCGCTGCCCGCCGCGCCCGGGCCGGCCGCCGCGCCCCCCGCGCCCCCACCTGCCCCGGCAGCTCAGCCTCGCGGCGGGGCGGGGGGCGCAGGGCCGCCGGGGGGGCGCGGCGTGTGCATCCGCGAGTTCCGTGCGGCCGAGCAAGAGGCGGCGCGCCGCATCTTCTACGACGGCATCATGGAGCGCATCCCCAACACGGCCTTCCGCGGCCTGCGGCAGCACCCGCGCGCGCAGCTGCTCTACGCCCTGCTGGCGGGTCAGTGCGCCGGGCCCCCGCCTGCCGCAGTCCCTCGGGCCGGCGCGGAGCTACCTCACCCCGGCGTCCTCCCGGGGACCGGTCTGGGGAAGCCCCCACTTTCTGCCGCGCCGGGCTCCGCTCAGGGGCCTGGCCAGGGGCTCGGGGACGGACGCGGGGCCCCGAGCGGGCGGGAGCCGGGGAGGGTCCGGGGTCCCCACCTGTGTCCCCGCCTCGCAGCCCCCCTCCCCTGTCCTCTTCCCTGTCCCCTCCTGGCATCCTGGGTGGGGGCGGGTGCCCTGGCAGGTAGCGCCCGCGGCGGCTGGGGCCCGGCGAGTGCCTAAATATAATTCGCGGGCGGGGGAGGCCGCCTCCCGCTCCGTGCTAATTTATGAGGGGAAGACAGCCGGCGCCTCGGGGGGTGCGCGCGCCTAGCACAGCCCGGGCGGTCGCGGGGGGCGGCCCCCGCAGGGTCTTTCGGTCCCTTCCCATTGAAGCTTCCCGCAGGGGTTGGAGGGGGGGTTTGCTCCCATTTTACAGATGAGGAGCCTGAGGTCTCGTGGGGAGGGTGCGACTCCCCCAAGGTCACAGCAGCGAAATGCGGCTGGAAGCAGCGTGGGTCTCCCTGCCCTGTCCCTGCCCTCGCAGCCCCCGGAAGCTGCCTAGGAAGGGCTCTGGCTGGGGCCCTGGGACGAGGGGGCCCGGGAGCCCGGTGCTGGAACGTGGGATCCCCTCCCGCCTGCCCCGCGCGGGGCCAAGATCTGCCCATCTTGGCTTCAACAGGGCAGAGTGGGCAGGGCCTCTCCCGGCACCCCGAGGGTGGAGGGCGCGCGTTCCGGGCTCCAGGCGCGGGGCTTGGGGCCGCTTCCCCGCCGTTCCGGGCAGGCTGCCGGGGGCAGGAAGCTCAGAGACCCGCCGAGGCTGTTTCCAGGCTGTCGGGATGGGGGCGGGGGTTGATTTTGCCACAGGAAGCTTGGAAATGGGGAGCAGTAGCCAGCACCCGGGATGACCCCGCTCCTCCATCCAGAGCGTGGCTGGCCGCGGCATCCCCAGTGGGCTTCCCGAGCAGCGCCTCCCGGGGCTTGGGGACCCCCCGCCGCACCGCTGACCCGCGCCCTCTGCCCGCAGCGCTGTGCTTCGCCCTGAGCCGCTCGCTGCTGCTGACGTGCCTGGTGCCCGCCGCGCTGCTGGGCCTGCGTTACTACTACAGCCGCAAGGTGATCCGCGCCTACCTGGAGTGCGCGCTGCACACGGACATGGCGGACATCGAGCAGTACTACATGAAGCCGCCCGGTGAGTCCCCTGCTGCCCCTCCCTGCCCTCCGCCCCAGACCGCCCTCGGGGACACCCACTCCAGCAACCTCAGGGCAGGCCAGGGCCAGCGCCAGCGTGGGTGGGCCTGGGCCGGGGCCCCTGTGGCCTGAGCCTTCTGGGTGACCAAGGCCTCCGGAGTCAGCAGCGCTGGGGGAGGCAGAGCCAGCTCCTCCTTGAGTGGCCTGAGCTGGCCCTGCGACGCAGTGGCTCCACCGTTCCCTGCTCTGGGTGCGTCTCCCTGGCGCCCGCTGTGGTGGGGCAAGGGCCGCTAGGCTCTGTGGGGCTGGGGTTGTCTGCAGTGCCAGGGCCCTGGGGGGAGGAGTTGTGTGGCAGGGTCTGGGGACCCTCTTGGGGCAAAAAAGATGGGAGTGGCAGGGGACCTGACCTTGAGCTGTGGCCCTCACTTCTGGCCTGGTCTCAGGGCCACTTAGCTGGAGGTCTTGTCCCAGTTCCTGTGGCCTTCTGTAGCTGGAGGGGCTGGGCCAGGGTCAGGGGAGCTGGGGATTGCTCTTCACCTCCGGGCTGGCCCCCCACCGCTCGGTCCTGGGAAGCAGAACCATGCGGTTTCCCCCATGCTGGCAGCCCCAGGGGTGAGGAGTCTGCTCTGTGGGGTAGGAGGCTCCCTCCCATGCTGGAGGGCCTGTGGGCCAATGAGAGGGTCAGAGTGGGCCTGGAGGGTTGGGCAGGGACTGGCAGGAGTCCCGCCAGTGTCGGGAGGGGCAGTGGCTCTGGCACCACCCTGTTCCACTGCCTTGGCGCCAGCCGCTCTCTTTGACCCTTCCCAAACCCAAACAGCGCATCTGAGCAGCCCCTGAGCCCTGGCCTCCCTGGGGGAAATGGGCCATGAGGAAGCTCAGGCCGCAGCAGCAAAGAGGGCTCTGGTGGGCACACAAGGCATGGCCCTGCCCCCTGGGCTGTGGCCTACCTGGTGTGGGGGGAAAAGGGACAACTGGGGGGGCTGCAGGAGCACCCCATGAGGGCAGAGGCTGGATGGCTGCTGAAGGTCCATGCTGGATTCCTGGGAGCTGCTTGTGCACATGGGGAAACTGAGGCCTGGGAGGAGCGAGGTGTGCCAGGGCCACACGGTGCTGGGTTTGCTGCTCCCAGGATGGTTCTGACCTCTGGTCTTGCCTGGGTAGGGAGAGGCCAGAACCCCTGGGTTGTGGGCAGGCCGGCTGGTGGCGGGGGGACTGGTCCAGGACCCCCTCCCTGGAGGTAGAGGTGCTGTGTAGGTGGAGAGATGGGGGCTGGCTGTGGGAGACCCCAGGGGCTCCAGGACGGGGTCGAGGAAGGGCACCCTCCTGGGGACCCTGGAGCTGCACAGAGCTTGGAGGGCTGAGCCGCTTGGGGCTGTGGCCCTGGCAGCAGTGCCCAGTGGCTCCCCCTGGCTGCTTCTCCTTGAGGGGCCCTCAGCACCCCCTTAGCCGCCCTCCAGGCCACAGTGTCCTGCACTGAAGCAGACAGAGGTCCCCCTCATGAAGCCAGTGGGCCGGTGGTTACGCAGAGGGGTGGTGGGGAGGGTGGGAGTGCTTCTCGTGGCTTGGGGCAGGTGCAGAGCCTCCTCGAGGAGGGGGCAGGAGGGGCCGCGGGCAGGCTGTGTGGCCCTTGCTGGCCAGCCCCTCGGCCATCAGAGAGGTCTCTGGGTGCCACCTCTGCCTTTGGTTCTTGGAGGTGGCCGGGCTTCCCCTGTGGCCGATGCCTGCAGGTTCCCCCTATAACCGCCCTCACTGCCCCGCACCCCTTCTCCTCTTCTGCTGCCTTTCCTCCCCCTAGCCTCCACCTCCTGGCTTCACGCCTGACTTGAGGGGGGAATTGGGCTGTCCTGTGGATGGGGTGGTGGCCTGGCCACGTGGCTCACTGCCGGGAGAGGCCAGGGCCAGAGGGGCCGTCCCCTGTCCCCCACTTGGATTTGTAGGAAGCTCCTCCTGGGCTGCAGGGAACCTCCTGGCCCCACTTTCCTAGCCCCTGCCCCTCGCAGGTCTCTGCTGTGGGTGCTGGAGTTCGCCGTGATGGCCAGGTGACCGTGGGTGGCCAGGAGCCATAGCAGTTTGGCTGGACCATGGCCTGGTCAGGGCTGCCAGGGCCATCGAGGCTTTCGGTCTGGGAGTAGCTGGGCAGGGCAGGGGCCTGACTGGCCAAAGCTTGCCCAGCTGTTGGTCTCAGAGGAGGGACTCGGGCCTTCAACCACCACTCTGAGCAGGGCAGCGCAGCCCCCAGGCTGGAGTCCTGGCTGTTGGGCTGTGGGTAACAGGTGTTGCTCGGGCTTTCTCTGCTTAAGGGGCTCTGGAGTGTGTGTGTGTGGGGGCTCTACTGGCTTGTCCTGGATAGTGGCTGCCCCTTCCCTTGAGTCCAGCAGAGCTGGTAGCTAGGCCCCTGGGGCTGCTGGGATTGGGTGTCCCAGTGCCCTGGCTTGGTGCCTGGCTGGAGTGGGCATCCCCAAGGGGACCCCTCCCAGACCCTGGCCCTGTCTCATGCCAGAGGTGCAGGGGCCTCCCCAGCCTTCCTCACCAGGTGTCCCTGGCCGCTTGTCCTCTGCAGGTTCCTGCTTCTGGGTGGCCGTGCTGGATGGCAACGTGGTGGGCATCGTGGCCGCGCGGGCCCACGAGGAGGACAACACACTGGAGCTGCTGCGGATGTCTGTGGACTCGCGCTTCCGTGGCAAGGGCATTGCCAAGGCGCTGGGCCGGAAGGTGCTGGAGTTCGCCGTGGTGCACAACTACTCTGCGGTGGTGCTGGGCACGACGGCTGTCAAGGTGGCTGCCCACAAGCTCTACGAGTCGCTGGGCTTCAGACACATGGGCGCCAGTGACCACTACGTGCTGCCCGGCATGACCCTCTCGCTGGCCGAGCGCCTCTTCTTCCAGGTCCGCTACCACCGCTACCGCCTGCAGCTGCGCGAGGAGTGACTGCCGCCGCTCACCTGCCCGCCACCCCGGCCGCCCTGTCCGCCTGCCCGCCTGCCCGCCGCCCGGCGCGGCTGCTTTCAGACGCTCACCTTGGCGTTTGTGTTGGGTTTTCCCTCTTCAACATCCTGCGGTTCTCTGGCTGGTTCTGAGGGGTGCGGGGCTGCTGCTCTTTCGCGATACTTCGGTGGGGGGGGGTTTGTTCGTCGCCACCGCCCCTCACCCTTCCCCACCCACCCGGGCGACTTGCCACGCCTTGAAGAGTGGCATCTTGGACCATCGCGGCTGTCCTTGAAGCTGCCCTGCCCGCCGCCACTGGGGGAGGCCCAGCCTTGCTCACCAAGCACAGAACCTCTGCGACAGAGCCCTGGGCCAGGTTCCGGCCCTGCCAGCAGCCCGGTGCCACTGCCCATGGAGGCCCGAGCTGGCACGGCACTGCTTTGCTCTGCGCATGCCGAGGGTGTGGCCCGGACCAGCATGCCGCATGCACACAGCCCTGCCCTGCTCAGACTGGACCCGGAGACCCGGGCCGGTGAGCGCCTCTGTCCCCAGCCCGGGACTGGCCATGGGAGGGCCTGCCCCCGCCCCAACCCCTCGGAGGGCCTGGCCTGCCCCACGCTGCCCGGCTCTGTCCTCGTCTGCTTTGCTCTGACATCTCACTGCCTTCCTTTCCGCTGGCTCCGGCCCCTCCCTTGCCTGGGCTTAGCTGGCTGGCGTCATCACCCAGGTGGCTCCCATGGCATCCGTGGCACAGCCAGGGTGGGGGTCTGAGGGACCCGTCTCCCCAGTGCCCACTGGATCGCGGTGGCCTCTCCCAGATGTCCCCAGGGACCTCCCGCCTCTGGCTGATGGTCCACCCTGTGAATCTTACCAGCCCAGGCCGCTGCCTACAGCGCCCAGCCCACAGCTTCTCCCAGCCTGAAACCAACCCGTTTTCTAATAAGTTATTTAGACAGAATAGCACTCTGCATGACTTTAATTCTTGGGACAAAACGGTAGTTTGTACCCTAAGACACAGTTTCTGGCCCAGTGTGATGAGGGTGGGTGGCCGGGTGGGTGGAGTGTTCTGCAGTTGGAAATCTGGAGGGAGACCCTGATGTGGTGTTATTTCCCGCCACGGAGCATGCCTCCCGGCCCTGGCCTGCAGGGTGGGCAGGGTGGGGGGCTAGGGAGTCCACAGCCTCCAGGAGGAGGGGCAGGGCGCTGCCTTGGGCTGGGTGGGAAGAGGGGTGGCCGCCTCAGCCCCCACTGGTGGTGCTCCTGGTCTCTCCTTCCTGAGGTCACAGGCAGGGGCTGTCCTGGACGGGGGGCGGCCTGCAAGGGGAGACAGAGGCAGAGGGTGCTGCACCTCCAGCCTAGAGGTGGCAGGAGGAGAATAAAGGCTTGCCCAGACCCCTCTGTGTGGGGAATTGGGGAGGTGTGTGGCAGGCAGGGTGGGCCACAGAGCTGGGCCCTGGGCACCAAGGCCACGTGCAGGGCCACGGAGGGACCTTCTTCACGAGGCGCTTCAGAAGTGAGCAAAGGGATGGAGAAGCCCCGTGTCCGAGGGCCTTTTGTCCTGTTCGAAATTGAGGTGTGCAGAGCACTGTACAGCCCCTCCCCTGTACACTCCTCCCTGGAGGGGCCCGGTTCCTGCTCGGGGATGGGAGTTTTGTAGACTGTACAGAAATCGGCACCCTATTTTCTTGCAGCTCAGATTTTGTTAATCTGGAATATACAGACAGACGTAAAGTGTTTTAGCAAAATGGAAACAGTTGTGCCTTTTTCCTCTTTTGGTTTGGTTTGGGTTTGGCCTTGGGCTGGTCCCGGTTGGTGCGGGGCATGCTGGGGGCAGGAGGGGCAGGGTGGGCCAGGTGGAATCAGGTTATGGGAGTGTCCTGTTGGGGCGCTGCCAGCTTCCCTGGGTCCTGTGCCTTTGGAGCCTCAGGCTCCTGGGATGCAGGGTGCGTGGGGGTGGCTGTCAGAGCCCACCGATTCCAGGGCAGGGCCTGGAAGCCCAGGGGCTGCCAGTGTCCCCTTGACATTGACCTGAGCTGGGTTCACTGCAGATCCTCCTCCTGGGGGTTGGTTTTGAGAGTCCTGGGCAGTGTGGCCCTCTCCCATACTGGTGGCACCTGTGCCCATGAGTGACCTGGCTGCACTGCCCTGTGGGTGGTGGGACGCTTGGCCTCTCTTTGCTGCCAGGACTTGGTAGAGGTGCCAAGAAGGGTATATGGGGTGGGTGTGTGCAGAACCCTGCTGCTCTGAGGTGAGCAGAGGCACCGGTGTGCTTGCCAGGCTGGGGCGGAGCTGCCCGGAGCCCTCACCAGGCCAGTGTGCAGCTCAGTGGGGCCCTTGAAGGCCAGTGGGGGGCAGATCTGTCCTCCCCCGGGCTGGAGGCCAGGTGCCCTCATGGGTGGGCCTGCCCTGGCCCGCCTCATCCCTTCAGCCAGGGATTTCACTGCTCTGCACATGTGCACTGACATGAATTTTATACGTTTGTAGAAATTCTGATGTAACTTCTTCTACCTCTGAAGCGCCCTCCTGGGCCTTGCTGTCACGTGGTTGGTGAGGCTTCCCTGAGTGCCCACCCCTGCCCACTTGATGTGGGTGCCCACCACTCAGACTCTGCGTGGCAAGGCCCGGGGAAAGCCAGCCCGGGGCTGGGCACTGCTCAGGGGCTCCTGGGATTTCTGTGTGTTTGGAAGCCTGTTTTTGTTGTGGAGAGGACGGAAGGCAGGAGGGGCTGGCGGTGCCCGAGGCCAGGGCTGGGTGAAGGAGAACATCCTCGATGGATGAGCAGCAGGGGCCTAACGAGGCTCTGGGCAGCTGAGGGCCATGGCGCCTCAGGATGCCCTGCACTGCCCAGTGCTAGGGGGTCTTGCGGTGCAGGGGGTGGGCAGGCCCTGGGCAGCTCCCACCACCCAGGTGCGAGTGGCTGCAGACCTGGCCCCTGAGGGTGGGAGGCCTGCATGTGCCGAAGCTGCCATGCGGTTTGGCCCCCAGAAGGGCTCCTGAGTGTAGGGAGTTGAGCCCCGCAGGCCTGGCGATGCCTCCCCTCCTTCCACTGCCAAGCCTCGCTTCCTGCTGGTGTCATGCTCTGGGGCCGGGCAGCAGCTGAGAAGCTGCCCCTACAGGGAGGGGCCGAGGGCTGGGTCAGTCTGTCCCAAGGAGTGGACAGCGGGGAAGGCTTGGCCTGGGAGGCCCTGTGGACAGCAGACCTGAGGCCATGAGGTCCCGGGGCCGCCCCCCCTCCTGCTCTGGGTGTCTTCTGAGAAGGCGGCAAAAGGCTGCAGGCGCCAGAGGGGACGGCGTGGGGCTGCCCTGAGCTTCCTGGCTGTGTGGCAGGTGGAGGAAGCTCTCTGGGCCATAAGGGTCTGGCCTGCCTGCCCTGGGGCACCAGGGCTGTGCCTGTGGCATGAGAACGGGAACTGGGGTTCCTGGGCTCTGCTGGCGCCTGGGCTTCATGGGGGCCAAAGGTGGCTGCTCCGCTGGGCAGAGGGCTGTGTGGGCCCTTGTGGGGTCACCTTCCTGTCAGAGCCCAAGGGACGGTGGGACAGAGTTGCCCCCGTGCCGAGGGAGCCCACCGCCATCCCCCCTGGGCTGGCGCTGCGGCTGCACATCCTGCCTGTTGCCTGCTGACTTGCTTGTGTCTTCTGTTTGGCCACAGGCCTGCGTTCCTGGGCTGGTGGCCACAGAGCTGATACTGGGGTTTGAGTTCCAGACTGGGTGGACCCTGGAATCCACTTACTCCTCGGCGCTACAGCCGCTGTGCTTCCAGAGGTGGCACGATGCCGCCTGGGGCCACCGCTGGGTGAAGGAGGGCAAGCCGACGTACCATTGTTGGATGTATTTTTTTAAACAGCAATAATTAGCCATTTTAAAGAAGGGGTATACCTGTGTGTGTGCATGTGTTTGAGCATGTGTGCATATGTGTGAGCATGTGTGCAAGTGTATTCTTGCACGTGTGGTGTGAGCATGTGTGCATTGTGAGCATGTGCATGTGCATGAGTGTGAGCATGTATACATGCTTAAGCATGGACATGTGAGCATGCATGTGTGAGTGCACACGTATGGGCATACATGTTCATGTGTTGTGTACACGTGTGAACATGCACGTGTGGATGTACGTGTGTGGGTGTGTATGCATGAGTATACGTGTGTGTGTTCTTGGGTATGAATGAGCATGTATGTGTGTGAATTCACATGTGTATGAATGTGTGTACAAATGTACGTATGAATGTACATCTGTATATGTACGTGTGTATGAATGTACATGTGTATGAATGTACGTGTGTATGGATGTACATGTGTATGGATGTACACATGAGCATGCACGTGTGTATGAATGTACATGTGAATGTACATGTGTACACATGCGTGTATGAGTGTACATGTGTATGAATACGTGTGTATGGACGTATACATGTATGAATGTATGTGTATGGATGTATGTGTGTGCGCATGAGCATGCATGTGTGTACGTGTATGAATGTACGTGTATGAATGCACGTGTATATGAATGTATTATGAATGTATGTGTGTATGAATGCACGTGTGTATGAATGTATGTGTGTACACGAGCATGCACGTGTGTATGTGTACGTGTGTATGCATGAGCATGGATGCCTCTGTGATGCAGGTGTTCTTGTGTACTCTGAGGGGCATGTGTGTGAATGAGTGTGTACACATGCATAGAGTGTACGTGTGTACTCGTGTGTGAGCATGTATGTACTCGTGTATGTGTGGGCGTGTATGTATGTATGTGTGTGTTCTGGTGTGTGGGTGAGCATGCACATGTGCATGGATGTAGGTGTGAGCTGTACAGAGTATGTGTGTTCCATGAGCATGCGGTGTGTATGAGTGTCTGTGTGTGTACTTGCATATATGTGGCTGTGCAGGTACCAGTGGTGGGGGCTGGCAGTGCCTGGGGAAGCAGGTTCCTCCCCACCGCTTCCCTGCTGGGCCCCCAGCCCCAGGCCGAGCCTCCCTGGCCCCCTTGCCTCTCAGTGGGGCAGGGCCTCGGTGGAGGGCCTGAGCAGCTCCAGGGCAGGTCCAGGGAGGCCAGGCTGGGGGAGCACAGGGGTGGGGTTCACCTGCTGCTGTTCGTTCCCGAAACTGTACTGTGAGCCCACGGCGGGGGCAGACTGTCCTGAGGCCCCAGATGTGCCAAAACAGCCCCCAGGGTGGGGGCGAGCAAGTTCTGAGGAGAGGGGCTGCGGGGGCCTGGGATGGGTGTGCACCCCTCCCCTGAATGGCTCCCAATGCTGCTGTTTTTCAATAAAACCAGAGTTGAAGGCACCTGGCTCCCGTGCTCTCTTGGGGTGCTTACTGCCCACTTGTGGCAGGACTGGCTTTCGGGGAGGTGGGCCCCCACCGCCTTCCCCTTCTCCCCTGGCCACCCCCTTTCCTCACTTTGGCTCCCCTATACCTGGCCAGGCTGCCCCATAGCCAGCACTGCAGCCTGGAGGGAGTGTGATCCGGGAGGCGAGGTGGGGGTGGCGGTGACCCCATTGCTGAGGCTCCACCCCAGCAGGCACCCAGCAGGAACCCAGCTGGGTGGGCTCTGCCCATTCACTCTCACACCCAGGATCCCTTGAGGAGCTCATGGGCCCTGCTCTCACCCAGCTCTGTGCTGGGACCCTAGGCACCCTAACACCTGGCAGACAGCTTGGCGCCCAGCCCCCACCCCATCCTTGCCACCCTAGTGGGACCCCTGGCCAGGCCCTGCTGCCCTGTCCTCCTGGCCCTGGGGTCTGGGTGCCATCAGGGTGTCGGACCCCTCCTGCATCTGGGGTTCCCAGTTCCCGTGGTTATGTCCATCCTTGCCCTGGCAGCCCCAGCAGCTGCCTGCCCGCCTGGCCCCTCCCTTGGAGGCACAGTGGTGCCAAGGGAGGGTGTGAGGTGAGTGGACATCAGAGCCCACCAGGATGAGGGTGACTCCCAGTGTTTGTGAGGGAGGATGCCAGGTCTGGGGTCCAGGCTGAGAGTGCTGCAGTCCAGGGCCTTGGTGGGGAGCAGGGTGTGTGTGGGGGGTCTCACAGCCAGTGAGGCATGGGGTGGACACAGATCCCTGCCCTGGCAGGTGCCTGTCAGGATGCCAGTCTTGTTGGCAGAGGGAATCCTGGAGTCGAGGGATCTCCCAACTGTACTGCCCAGTCCCCTGGGCCACTTTCCTGGTAGGGGTTTCCATGGCCCCGCTTCCGCCTTCTCCACCCTCTGCACCCCCGCTGCCAGGCCCTCTGGCCAGGAGCCTGGAGGAACCTGAGGCTGCGAGCTTCTTCCCAATGGCAGGGCTGCCCCTCGGCCTGGAGGACTATGCAGCCTTGGCCTGGGCTCAGCAAAGCCCATCTGGGGCATCCTGCTGAAACTGCGGCAGGACGGAAGGCTTGCGTGCAGCGGCTGCATCAGGCCTGGTGGGGCTCAGAGTGCTGCCACAGAACGCAGGCAGGGGCAGCACTGCCCTAGTAGGAGGCCCCAGCAGAGGCTCTGAGCAGCTCCCTGGATCACTGGGATGTCCCATCACACTGGGGCAGGCCCGGCCATCCAGGACAGACACATGTGGGAGGCCATGAAAATGTTTTTGAAGCTAAGAGAAAACCAAGCTGTCTGGGGCAGTGTGGATGTCTTCTTCCTGGGGAGAAACTGGCTCCAAATGCTTCCTTGAGTCACAGGATGGGCACCTGGCTCCCCCCATGGGGTCAGGAAGCTCCAAGAGGGGCGAGGCCGGCGTGGCAGAGCACCAGGACTGGGATCTGACCCAGCTGTCCCCACCTCCCCAGCACCGCACACACACTACCCGGTGAATGCTGCATAATCAGAGGGCAGAGGGAACAGACTTCTAGCACCCTCAGACCACATTGGTGATGTCCTGGGCACAGTCTATTGTGATGACCCAGGTTCCCCAGAAAAGACAACCCATGTCCAGTGGGCACAGGGAAGCCGTGTGGGTGACACAGTCCCTATTTAAAAGAGGGCAGGTGTGGCACACACAATGGGAGAGGGGAGGCCACTGCTCAAACCCACAGCACCACCTGCACCTCACACGCTCACCCCCGGCCTCCTGCAGTGGTACCAGGTGTCCCCGCGAGCAGATGGCACCTTGAGGATGAGCCTGAGTGCTGGCTGCTCTGTGGGTGGCAGCCAGAGGCGAGCAACCCTGAAGGGTGCTGGGGGCCCTACACCCCACTTCAAGGGAGGCTCTTGGAGCCCAGACCCAGACTTGGGTAAGGAAGTACATGGGAGGGGCTGAGGCACCCAGGGGTGGGGTGGCCTGAAAGCAGGACCCCGGGAGCACCTTTCCAGGGACCACCTTAGAGACAGGGAGCCATGGTACCAGGTGGGATGCAGCTGAAATCCTAGCTGGCACACTTTGAGCTCTGTGACCTTTAGTGCCTCAGTTTCCCCACATGCAAAGGGGGGATGGTGCTGGTGCCTCTGTCGCAGGCTGCTGTGAGGCGGAGGAGAGTCACAGGTGTCCTGCTGGGCTGGCAGCAAGGCCACGGGAGAGTCTGGAGGGCGGCTGGGAATGCTGGCTCTCTGGGGGGAGCCAGCCTATTTACAGCCACTGGTCACCAGCCTGCAGGAGGCTCAAGGGAGAGACCTCATGGCCTAAGCGCGTGTGACCCCAGGCCCTTGAAGGTCCTCGGTGGCCCCAGGCCGCAGCCCTGGCAGAGGCCTGCAATGGGTGGGCAGGCCTTCTCATAGAGTGGCCCTGTGGTCCTCCTGAGGCATCAGTCAGGAACATGAACCCCAGGGGCCTCAGTGCCTGCTGGCAGGCTGTGTTCTCTTGGTCTCAGTACAGGGCTGCACGCTGGGCCGGCCTGGGAGCACCCTGGGCAGTGGCTTCCTGAAGTGAAGGGAACCAGTGGGGGCACACCACAGGCATCAGAGCTGGTGGCTCCTTGGGCACCGGCCAGGGGTGAGCAGCTGCTGAGCTACGAGGAAGCCCCTCCCCTGAAATCCATGAGAGAGGGAGCCGGGACTCCACCCTCCCTGGAGTGTCTGGCCCAGACCCAGCCTTGGTCACTCCCAATTTGGGGCACTCAGCCCTGCCCTGACCAAGTGGCTGGGGGTTGTGGACACAGCACTTCCCGCTTACAGCAACAATTCACTTAAACAGGGATGAAGAGAGCTTTGCACAGGCATTTACTCCAGGGGACAACGGGCCACCCCCAGCCCCAAAGGGTTAATGCATCCTGGAGCGGCCTGGCATGCAGAGCTGGTGACCTTGGGGGAGGCCACACAATGCGCTGCTGGAAACCAGTTCTTTCCTCCCCCTGTTGCCTGGGGCTACAGACAAAATGAAGGCAAAAAATGCGGGGGCGGGGGCGGGTGTTGTCGGGGGTGGGGGTAGGGGGGACCCGGAGGTAGCCAAGCTGTTGCTGGGAGACTCAGTGCGACTTGGTCCTAGTGAGGGCCCCAGGCCTCCTGCAGTGGCACCAGGTGTCCCCACGAACGGCCGGCACTCAGGCTCACCTTGAGGGGTACCTGTGGGTGGCAGGCAGAGGTGAGCTCCAGGCCTGGGCCAGCCATCCCCAGCCACCTCCCAGACCCCATGCAGGGGGACCCCACCTGCAGCCCACAGGTGTACGTGATCAGCCACAGGCACACGTGTGCATACACGTGCACAGTAACAGGCTTAGGCCACATCCACCTCCCAGTCATGACACCTTGATCTTGGCGGAGGTTCCCCATTTGCCAGGGCCTCTGTGCCAGTGGGCAGGCTGCGGCCGGCAGACAAGCTGCCCTTGGGCGGGTGGGTGTGTTCTGGGGCATCCCATGCCTGCCCCTCAGGGTCCTTCCCCGGGAGGATCGGTGGCTCCCAGAGGCCAAGAGAGCCCTCCCCAGGGTCCCTGACCCTGTGTGGACCAAGCCTCCACCACTCCCTCTTGACAGGGCTGGAGGGGTCCAGCCTTGCTGCCGTCCCTGTTCACTGAAGTGAGCAGAGTTGGGTGGGGCTTACTGGGTTTCAGGGACTGCCCAGCCCCCACTGCTGGGCCTGCTGCGGACCAGCCATCTCACCGCTGCAGGGGCCATCTCGGGCTGGGGCTGCACCCTGTGGCCTGGCTCTTCTGCCCTGGGGTGCAGGCCTCCCTCACTTTGGGCTCTTCGAGACCTGGCAGGGCTGGGTGTCCCCTCACCTGAAGCTGCAGCTCCAACACCTGCACCTGCTCCAAGGACTCCATGGTCCTCCTGACGAGAGCTAGAGCACGGGAGAAAAAGGTGGCCCGCTGGTCTCTTGGCCTTGGGGAACTTCCAGGCCCGAGTCCTGCCCCAGCCCCCAAGCCCCCTTTTTTCCTGTGTCCACTTGGTCACCTGAACCAGCCGTGGGGCCTCAATGCCCACAAGTAGCCCCTGTGTGCCCCACTCCTGAGGCTGGGTCCAGCTTCCCCGGCCCCGTCCACAGTCCAGGATGCCTCTCACAGACCCCCTGGACTGGCCTGCCATGCTGCACTGGCCCTCACCCCACCCCTTGGGGTCAGCTTGCCCCAGCTGGGGGCCGTGGGGTGGGACAGGTGTCATGCCAGCTCTGTTCCAGAAGCTCTGGGGCTGGAAGGAGGGGGAGACACAGGTAGCCCCCACCAGCCAGAGCCACCAGGCCTGCAGGAAGCCCATCCCCACTACTGCTGGGTGAAGTTTGATGCAATCGTGGCTTTGTGCCACGGGTGGGCTGGCCCCATTGTGGGGACCTAGGTCACTGTGCAGCACTGGGGCTCAGAGCCCTGAGAAAGGGAAGGCCTGGGCAGGGATGGGGGGCAGGACTCACAAGCTCAGGCTTTCTCTGGGCTCACTCTGAATCCTCGGGCCCGTGGATAAACATTCGTTTAGTCCTTTTGGGCTGTGTGACACCGCAATGCAAAGGCGGTGGCAGGAGCCACGAGCCGTGGTGGGCGCTGCCTCACTTTCCAGCCCTCCTGGCCCCAGCAGAGCCGGAGCCTCCCTGGGGACCTGTGCCTGGTGTGTTGTGAGCAGGGCTCGTGGCTGCCTGCACTCTGTGGCCCTCAGTGTCCTCTGTGAAGGAGCAGGTCACTGTCTGCAGGGAGCTGTCGGCCAGCAGGTGGGCACGCGGGCTGTGTGCATGGTGGGGAGCCCTGCAGAGGGCCCCCAGCCATCCTGGGGAGCTTGTTATGGGGGCAAGGCTGGAGAGGTGGCCTAGTCCAAACTGGATGGTTGGCTACCCATGCTGGCTGGAGCTACCCTGGGTGTGCAGAGAACGGGCTCCTCCTCTGTACCTGGTGGGGTGGTGCTGGTGTGATCCCCAGCAACTGCTGCTCAGAGAGGGGCAGCAAGTGTGGGGCTGGGCTGGCACTCAGCTGGGGCGCTCCCTATGGGGCCCTTGGGAGGGCAGGCAGGGCAGAGACACCAGGCGCTAGACACCGCCTGGGAGGCAGGACCTGACTCCCACCCTTCAGGGATAGTGCAGGCCCCACCCAACCTGATTCCCCAGGCCCTGCAGTCCCTGGCCCCGAGTGCTCTTGAGAGAGCAGGGCGCGGGCTGCCGCCTGCCTCAGGAGCTGCCAGGCCAGCTGGAGGAAGCTGCTCCCAGGAACAAGGCCATTTGGGAACGTTTTCTTTCCTTTTTTAACCTATAGCTGAGCACACGTTATACTTGTTAAATGGTCACGTAAGATGGGTGTGTTTTCAAATGAGTTGCTGGACATAGTTTTCAAGTGGCAGAGCCCTGCTTTAGGATGGAGCAGGATGGGTGAGCACCGGGGATGGGAGCCTCACACCCCTAAGGGTAAGAACTGGAGAGGGTGGGGCTAGGAGGGCATGGTGACTGCCCCCCGGGAATTGGTGCCCGAAGCTTCCAGACCTGATGCCCCCTGTGCCTCTTCTCCCAACCCGTGAAGCTGCCCCAGCCGGTTACAGACCTGGCCTGGAGAGCCAGGGGCACAGCTCCACGTGGGCACCTGCTCTCCCATCTCACCCATGAGGCCACAATGGGAGCCTCCATGGGACCAGTGGCTAGGTGTTGTGGGGAGGTCCTGGCCCTCCCTAGGGAGAGAGAGATCCCTGGCTTCAAAGAACCCCTTGGGCTGATGGCTGGGGGTGACTCTGCCTGAGCTCACTCACCTGTGGGCCATGTAGCTCAGCAGAGAGGGGTGGCCTGTGGGGCAGGATGGGACCCAGGCCTGAGGAGCCTGGGGAACCTCAGGGACTCCAACACCCCAACAAGAACAGCTGCTGCCAGCTCTGCAGCCTGGTCCCCAGTCAGCCTGGGTGGTACCAGTGCCCACTCCCCACCTTTCCAGACCCCAAAGACATGGAGGCCTTGGGTGTCTGCAGCTGCTCTCCGGAGCTCCAGTCAGCTAGAGCACCCGGTGATCTCGGGGAGGGTGGTGGCCCAGGCTGGAGCCCACTTAGGCCTTTCAAGGGTCCCCACACCCAGGCTGGCCCCTCTGCCTGCCAGGACCCAGGTGACACAGCAGCACGAGGCAGAGCAGGTGCCGTAAAAGGGCTGACAGCCGGGAGGGCTTTCCTGGGTTTTGCCATGGGCCATGGAGCTTCCCCTTAGCCGTTTGTGAAGTCCAGGCAACCCTGTGCTGCCCCGGGCTACCTGCACACTCCGGGATCTGCGAGTCTTCCACTTCAAACAGCAGCTCGTCATGGATCTGGGCCACCAGCCTGGCAAGGAGGGAGAGAGTCACCCTGGGAGGCCAGGACTCTGGGGCGGGGGACCATCCCCAAGGTTTCTGAAAGGGGACTCTGGCACTGGGGCCCGAGAGTACGTGGCTCTTTGAGGCACAGCCAGGGGGACCCAGCTCAGGGGTACCACTGCCTGAGGCCACCCACTGTCACCAGGACAGCTCTGGGAAGCTGGGGGAAGGGGCGATAGGGAGACAGGCTGGTCAGAAGTGACTCTGGTCATCGGCGAGGAAGCAGGTGGCATGCCCAGCAGGAGAGGCTGGGCGCCCCACGTCTGCCACACCCAGGCAGGTCCCATGGGGGTGAGCAATTCATGTTCTGAACAAGGATGGAGAAACAGCCCCTTGAGAACTGCTGTGGGGCCCTGACTCGGCCAAGCCTCATGAACATCAACCTGGCTTCCTTCGCCCTCAGGGCCTCTCAGAGAGGCTGGGTACTCATTCCCAGCCCCTGCACTGGGGCCTTGCTCTGGGGTTCGTCCTGCCAGCCCTAGCCAGGCCCCAGCTTTCCCCAGCCTCCTTCCTGGAGCCCCTCAGGTGCCCCTCCCAGGGTGTCAGGGAGACAAGTGGGACCCGAGTGGGAGGAGATTCAGGTGAAATGCAGGGCGGGTCCCTGGGGTGGGGCTTACAGATTCAAACTCAAGTGCAAGTGCGTACCAGGCAGACGGATCATGGGCTCACGGTTGCGCCGCGCCGGCCACACAGACCCCGCCAGGGCTGGATTCGGCCAGTGCTCTTCGGCTCCACACACTCCTTGCAAACTGGTGACACACACCTTGGGCAGATGATGCCTCAAATCTTGGTGATGTGCCAGACTCAGGGTGGACACAGGCAGCTCACCTTGTGCCCTCAGGAGGGGACGTGCAGTGCGGGTGACTCACAGGATGAGCTGCTGGGAAGGATGGGGTGTCAAGGGGTCCCATGCGCTCTGTCCTCTGTGGGACCTTGGCTCTGTCCTCTGGATCGAGCCTTCAGGGGCAGGGGTCACATCCTATCCTTGCCCTTGCTGCCCATCCTTGGCAGGCACAGATGGGGGCACAGAAGGCCCAGGGCCCTAAGGAGCTGGGCTGCACGGGAGCCCTCGCCGGGCAGTGGTCACGGGCACATGACAGAGATCAACTGGGATTCGGGACAGCCTTCAAGCCCCAGGGTACAGGTGGGCTGTGCTTTCACTGTCCGCAGGACATGTGGACTTTGCAGCAGAGTTTCAGGTGACCTGCCCCAGTCTGCTCTTCCGCACTTCCTTCATGTTGGCCCCTTTGTTGCTGGGTGGGTGGGGTGGAGGTGGGGCTGTGTCCTCAGCTACAAAGGACATTTCCCTGGCTCTGTCTCAGGCAGGGTGGCCCAGGACTATTCCCTTCAGCTTTCAAGGAGGCTATTATTATTTTTTCCCTTAGCAGGGAGGGAGGTAAGGAGTGGGATGGAAAAGGAGATTCCAGCAAAGCTCTTAAAAGGTAAGGCTCTTTAAAATGCTGACTTTGAAGGGCTGCCAGGGACAGATGCTCTTCTGACCGTTACCATTTTCTCTTTTTGTCTGGAAGGTGTGATGGCTGGAGCAGCAACCTCCATCATAGCACCAGGAGGGAATGGCCAAGGAGCCAGAGGGACTTCGGTCCTGCTGCTCTGAGCCTCTGAAACAAAGTCAGCAACCGCTGTTCTCTGGAGTTCTCATGATGGGAGAAAAAGCTGCCTTCTGGAGCCTGAGCTACTGGAGCTTGGGCCTGTGTCCCTGATGGCCACGTGCACATCCTCGTGGTGTACATCTATAGGACACTACGAGGCCCCAGTCCACCCACGGTACGGTGGTGCTCACGTCCTCGTGCAGCCTGGCCCAGGGAGGGAAGGTGGGCCTGTGCTTTATGTGCAGCCTCTGGCCAGGGAACGTGGGCAATGCCCTTCCAGAAGTCAGAGGGGCAAGAGAGCCCAGGCTGTCAGCACCAGCAAGCTTTTCTTACAGTAACTTCAAGGCCTCAGGTAGAAGTCTTTGGCTCTCAAGAGGACTTACTTTTCAAATGGGCAGAAGCGTCAGAAAAGGCACTTGTAACTTTTTCCAGATTTAGCAGAAGCGGTTTTCACACTTCTTGAAATTACATTGTGAAATTCCAAGCTGCTGGTGTGGCAGGAACCTAAGAATAGGTGTAGTTGTCAGTCACACATCATTCTCGCAGCCACTGAGACATGACCGCACTTCCAGCTGGGAAATAGGGCGCAGGAAGAAGAAGAAGAAGGACGGCCGTTGTCTTTGTGTGGGGTGGGTGAATGCAGGGCCTCGGATCTGTTGTGTTCCGGAAGGGAGCAGACCTCTGCTGCAACTTCTCACCCCTGCTCCTGAGGGGTCGGCCCACAGAGCTGCCATGTCCTGCATCTGGACGGCCTAACTGAGATCACTGCACCAGTAGGAGAACGTTCCAGAAGAGCCTCACAATATCACCCTGTCTAGGGCCTGCAGCTCCCTTGCAAGGGATGCCCCCAGCCCTGCTGAGCTGCTTTGAGGACTCATCCTGAGAGTACTGAGGCCTAGTGGCCCCGTGCCGACCCGCCTTGAGAAGGCCCGGGGGAGGGAGCACAGGAGCACGCACACTTTCTGAAACCCAGGAAGGCCTTTTCATAAAGGGCCTGCGTCAGAACAGACCGGAGAGCCAAGCCACCGGCACAGAGGCCTGTGAACGCCGGCTGCCAGCCTCCTGCTCTCGGCCCAACCTCTCCAGTCTTTGCAGGATATGGACCGAGAGGCGTGAAGGAACGCCATTTCCCTGTCACAGGGACTGTGGGTGTGAATGGGGACTGTCCTGCGGCCCCAGCCCACCTGGGTAGACCCCTGGGGTGGCCAGATGAGGCTCTGGGGGCACCGTGTGCTTCCCAGTGGTCAAGTTTCACGCCTGCCACTTCAGCCAGATGCCAGGCCACCCTGAGCCTTCATCGTCCCTTCCAGATGCCATCCACAGCCTTTCACATTAGTCCTGGAAGAAGAAATCACATACACAAAACGCAGACGGCAGCATGCCCAATATTCCACATAGGTCTGCTTTGCATTTTGCTATGAGAAGCGTTTCCTCAAGACAGCTGAGGGCTGACAGAAAGATGACCAGCCGGTGACCAGCTCCTGAGTAAGAAGTGTCTGTTCAGCTTTCAGAAGGGCTCAGCCAGCAACAGAGAGATCCAGCTCCTCACATGCCAACTTCCGGTACCAGTTCTACAAGGGCTGAAAGGGAACCGACTTGTTCTTGTTTTGAGGTAGGGTCTTGCTCTGTTGCCCAGGTTGGAGTGCAATGGTGTGATTATGGCTCACTGCGGCCTCGACCTTCCAGGCTCAGGTGATCCTCCCACTTCAGCCTCCTGAGTAGCTGGGACTACAGGTGTGCACCACTATGGCCGACTTTTTTTTTTTTTTGAGAGATGAGTTTCACTATGTTGCCCAGGCAACAAATATGTTGGTCACAAACTCCTGAGCTCAAGTGATCCATCTGCCTCGGCCTCCCAGAGTGCTGGGATTACAGGCGTGAGCCACCGCGCCGGCTGAGTGGATCTTCTGATGCCCCACTCCTGCCTCCTGATCAGTTACTGCAGCGAGCAGCACTGACAGCCACAGTGAGGCTGCGAGCAGAGCCTGGGGCAGTGCTCAGACCCTGTGGGGCCTCAGGCATCCTCCTTCCCTGGGATGACAGCTTGGGCTTTGGCCTCCTTCTGGGCTTCTTTTCCCTGGAGCTTTAGGGTGACTGTGGGCCAGAGGGAGTACCTAGAAAGGCTGCAAGGGGAGGAGCCCTCTGGGCTTCAGTGGGCTTAGGGACTACCCCCTGCTCTCCATTGTTGGGCATCACACCTCAGCCTGGGCAGGGTCAGTGGTGGGGACACACTTCTGCACAAAGTCGCTGAAATCCCTGGAAGAGCACAGGCTTGACAGCCAGCAACAGAAGGGAGTTACTGAAGACACAAGGAGGCTGCTTTTAAACAGAGACGAGAGATCTCTGATAAGGCAAAAAAATCATGCCTTGAGAATGTAAAATAATATCAAAAGTCAAAAGAAAGTTGTAAGCTCAGATGGCAAAGAGCGACCACAGGTAGGCAGGATCTGCAACCCAAAGGCGGGGTTGGGCACACCAGGGAGGCCCGGGCCACACCTTTTTTTTTTTTTTTTTTTTTTTGAGACGGAGTTTCGCTCTTGTTACCCAGGCTGGAGTGCAATGGCGCGATCTCGGCTCACCACAACCTCCGCCTCCAGGCAATTCTCCTGCCTCAGCCTCCTGAGTAGCTGGGATTACAGGCACGTGCCACCATGCCCAGCTAATTTTTTGTATTTTTAGTAGAGACGGGGTTTCACCATGTTGACCAGGATGGTCTCGATCTCTTGACCTCGTGATCCACCCACCTCAGCCTCCCAAAGTGCTGGTATTACAGGCTTGAGCCACCGCGCCCGGCCAGGGCCACATCTTATACTCCAGAAGCCGCTGCCTCAACCCTCCCTGGGCCCCCTCCTGGATGCGGCGGCAGTGGCAGTTGCACCTGGTCTGCAGAGGCTGTCCGAGAGGGGCTGGCGCCAAGAGCTAGAGGGCCCTTAGGGTGGGGTAGGAAAACATCCATGGTGGGACAGAGGGCAACAGGCCCTTCTGGGAGCTGACATTGTGGGGGCTGAGGCAGGTTAGCTCCCGGGAGGGGCTTCGAGATTCCTGAGGCGATCCCCCCACAAGGAGAACGAGGAGAGGAGGTGTCTGGGTGGCCACATGCAGCACTCCCAGGGCCTTGGCTGGCAGGGAGGAGGTGGCTGGGCAAGGGCTGCTTGTTCCCTGGCTACCCAAGCTCCTGAGGTATGTGCCTGGGGGAATCACTGAGGCAGGGACAGAGGCCTGAGAGAGCTATGGCCTGGGGGACAGCCACAGTGGAGCCCCCACCACTGAGGCACATCTGAATGTTGGCTTGGGGCTCCGGGCTTCAGCCAGAGCTGGATGTGGGGCACCACTGCCTGGCACTGGTGGCAGCAACGGGTAGGAGTGGGGGCAGTTTGGAGCCCCCAGGGTCCTGCCCAAGGGTCTGAGGTGTTCGCCTGTCTGTGGGGTGGGCAACCCTTGGGGCGTGGGGGAGACAGCATTTCTGTCTGTGGAGGGGAGGCCTCATCTGCGCCCCACGCTGGTGGTCGGCCGCTGTTTCCTGCATGCCTGCTGTGAGTAGCCCCCAGGGCCTTCCATGGGCTGAGAGCCTCTGGAGGGGATGGGGCCCTTGGAGCAGAGGTGGTGGGCAGCCGGAATCTCGAGCTCCCAGAGGGTTTTCCCACAGAACACCAACCCTCCCATCCAAGCCCGGAGAAGGGCTGAGGCCCAGGCAGGCCAACTGCTACCCACTGACCTGGCCGTCAAGGTGCGGGAAGCGGCCACTGCAGCGAAGACACGGATCATGGCCAGCTTGCAGAGGTCAGCGGCGGAGCCTGTGGGGCACGCGGTGCGTGGTGCACTCAGCATTTGGCAGTGTTGCTGCAGCTCTCACGGCGCCTCCACATAGAGTTGCAGACTCTGAGCTGTCTGAGTGCCGAGACCACAGGCAACCGCAGGTAGCCACCTCGTCCTCACTCCTCCTGCCCTCTTGCTATACAGGGCACCTGGGTTTTGGGTGCCTTATTCCCAGAAGCCTCACCCCTGCCAGGCATGCATGGGGAGGATGGAAGAGCCTAGGCCAAGCGCCAAGGGACTGAGCTCCAGGTCTGCTAAACTCTTAAAGCCTCAGTTTCCCACCTGCAGCTATGTGGAACAGCACAACCTAGGCCTGGCTCTTGGGGGAGGCATCCTAGCTACAAAGGTGACCATGTCCCCTCACGCCCCTGACAGTAACTGCCAGGCAGGACACAGGCAGCACAAGCTCCTGCAGGGAGGTTTGTGAGGAGCAGGAAATACCACAATGACCTGTGAGTGCCACCCAGCCCTGCGGCTGCAAACCCAAGAAGCAAATGGACACAGAACTACAGGGTGGGAGGTTCCTGGTACCTTGCACCACGAAGTTCACTGCCTGTCGCTCTGCTTGTGACCGGAGTTGCTGGTCACGAGCACGAATCCTCGGCAGGGGTCTCCTTCTGCCCATGATGGACACCATATAACCTGGGTCACACAGAGCAAAAGCAGATGAGAGACAGAAACAGGCGCCACAGCAGGTGCACCTCCCTTGGGCCAGGTCCAGAGGCCCCAGAGGGACAGCTGCACTGCAGTGAAGACTCCGAGCCTCCCCCAGGCCCTTTGGGTCTATCTCGGTGGCAGGTGGGCTCTGCAGTAGGAAAGCGAGGGTCTGCTGCTGGGCGCTCTGCACTTTTTTTTTTTTTGAGACAGAGTGAGACTCTGTCACCAAGGCTGGAGTGCAGTGGTGCAATCTCGGCTCAATGCAGCTTCCTCCTTTTGGGTTCAAGCAATTCTCCTGCCTCAGCCTATTGAGTAGCTGGGATTACATGTGCCTGCCACCATGCCCAGCTAATTTTTGGTATTTTTAGTAGAGATGGGGTTTCACCAAGTTGGCCAGGCCAGTCTCGAACTCCTGACCTCAGGTAATACACCTGCCTCAGCCTCCCAAAGCTCTGGGATTCCAGTGGGGAGCCACTTGCCCCTGGCTGCACTCTGCACTCTCAGTTCTGCATTCTCCTGACTTCTAGCTGCACCTGGATCTCACGTAGGATGAGGGAGAGCACCTTTCGCAAAGCCATGTGGAGGCTGTGGACTGTGTGGAATGGGGGAGAAAGGGGTCAGCCCACACCCTCAAGGAGGAGGATGTCTGAGTCAGGTCTACACCCTGCACTGGGCAGATCCAATCTTGTGCGGCCTGAAGTGTATGCAATTTGGGGGCTCTTTTTAAAGGAAATCGTGTTAGCTGACTATATTCCTGACCAGTGAGGACTTCTGGTTTAACTAGGTATTGGTGGGAAATAAATCCCCCCCTTGTGACTAAGGGCAAGAAGAATTTCCCACATGTGTAATAATCATGAAAGTGACAAGGGACTGACTGGCTACTACATGCCAGGCAATAAACAAGATTCCTAAGAGGGACTGGCAGTGAGGACACGAGAGAGCCTCTGCTCTGACTTGTCCCTTTCAGCTCCTGCTGGCTTATCAGTCTAGCGACTTTTGACCGGATGCTGGGCATTGTGAATTTTATGTTGTTGAATGCTGGGGTATACTGTCTTCCTTTTGAGGATGTTTTGGCAGACTTAAGTTACTTGCCAATCATCTCAATCCTTTTGCAGCTTGCTTCTAAGCTTTGTTAGAGTGGATTTAGAATAGTTGTAATCTAGGGCTAGTCTAGACCTGCCTCTAAAGTGTGACCCTTCTGAGGTCTCTGTTGAATGCCCCAGGTGTCTAACAAGGACTCCCCACACTGGATGGTCAGAACTCAAACATCTCCTAGTCCCGTGTTAACTCTGGAATCACCCAGCTTACTGCTCCCCAGCAGTTTCTGTGCTTAGTCCATAGCATTTCACTTGATGTATGTGTATCTTAGTGTTCAAACACAGACACAAAGGGAATTCCCTGATGGTTTACGAAGCTCTCTCTCTCCCTCTCTGTAGCTCCCTCTTCTCTGACACTCTGGCTGGCAAAATCCAGCTGCATCTGCCTCTCCAGTCTGGGTCCACGTCTCCTCCACTCATCGAGACCACTGCAGTCTGTGTGGTCCCCTCCACACATGGGCTGTACCTCCAGACACAAGGTGTTCATGGGACTCAGCTCATTTGGGTCTTTTGTCTCAGAGACCAGAGCAATACCCTACCCCCCATCTAGTGCTGGAAACGGCTGCTCTAGATGTTTTGCCGTTTTCTGGTTCTTCATGGTGGGTGCAGAGTCTGAAGCTGATGACTCCCTTGTGGCCAAAGGCAGAAGTCTCCTGGTTCCATTCACATCAGACCTCATTTCTTCTTCACTCAGCGCCTCCAGTGCAAGTGCCTGTAGTTCCTGTTCATACTCGAGATGCCCTCTGGCCCTGGCCCTCTGTGGTGGTACTGGCATGGCACCGATGCTCCTGGAAGCCACTCCTGTGCCAGGATGGCTAGCACCACACCACACACAGAGAAAGAGGGACCACAGGAACATCAGCAGGAAAAATCTGCATTAAATGAGTTGCCAGCTCAACTGGCTGTGGCCCCACTGATGCCACCTGGCATAGAAAGGTGGGTGGTGGAGAAAGCTGGAGCACTGGGGGCAGCAGTCCCAGCAGGATGTAGTTAAAAACCCCTTGTTTGGTCGGGCGTGGTGGCTCATGCCTGTAATCCAAGCACTTTGGAGGCCAAGGCAGGTGGATCACCTGAGGTCGGGAATTCAAGACCAGCCTGACCAACATGGTGAAACACCGTCTTTATAAAAAAATTTTTTAAAAAACCCCTTGCTTTTGACACGTTTATGAAATGCAGAAGGACGTGAGCACATTGCAGGCCTCTCCCAGGGCCTTGGGGAGGCCAGCATCATAGTCAGCATTAGCCGGGGCAGGCCAAGTGCCCTGTGGAGAGCAGTGACCCCTGAGGGCTTGGCCCCTTCATGCTGGTGGCCAGAGAGGCATCTGAGATCCCAGCTGGCTCCTGAGCTGTTGATGACTTCTTGACATCTTACCTGCCATTCTCCCTCTGCCCCTCCTCAGTTACTATGTTAATGCCTGCATGCTTCTACACTGTTCTCAGGGGTGGCTCTGACTGCACCTCCAATCTCTTTCCCACATCATGACTGGAGTCATTTTTGAAGGACAAAGCTTAGGTTCTTTCTGCACAGAGTGTCATGCATGGTCTGGGTTTACCTGGCCCTACCTGTTCTCTGGCCCACCTGCCCACGCTGACACTCCTCCTGGCCCTTCCTGTCTCTGCTCAGGTGGCCAGCTCTGTGAGGCCAAGGCTGGCACAGCACCCTTGGGGCCTCTGCGGCTCCTCTGTTCCTTTCACACCTGGCCGCCACCTTCCTGTCCTTGAGCAGATGCTTGTGGATTCACTGTGTCCCCCGAGGACTGGAAACTCCGGGGGAGCACGGAGCTTACGTCTCAGATGCCGTGGAGGCTCCCCTTCTGGCCTAGCATGGGCTGTGGCACAGATGCTGCCCACCTGCCCGTCTGCTGTCAGACCAATGAGGAGCCTGCAGCTGGGCTGCCTGGAGCTCACGGGGCTTGGGTACAGGCCCCCGAATGAAAAGTCATCAGAGTCACTGGGAGAGGCTTACGGAGAGGGTCCCCAAGGCTGCACCCAGAGGACACAGGCCACGACATCTAGGATGCTGGTCCTGCTGAGGCCAGCTCTTGGCTGATTTCCTCACTTGTGGTGAGTGCTGAGTGCTGTGAGCGCCCTTCCTCTGCCGGCTAGTCATCTTCCTCTGTGTTGTTTATTAATTTCTGCTCTCCCACTGATTTCCTCCTTTTTTTCTCGGCCACTCTTTTCCAGATTTCTCATGTAGAACACAACTCATTTATGCCCACAACTTTCTCTTTCTTTTAAAAATACACCTTCAAAAGATTCCTTTATGTCTAAGTGAGGCGTCAGCTTAGCCACACCCCAGTTCCTGACAAGATATGTTTACTGTAATTTATTTCTAACATTTTTGTCATTGTCTTACGATTTCTTTTTTTAATCCTAAATTATGAGGAGTATAATCAATTTCCAAATAGGTAGATGGAAGGACGGCTACACAGACACAGACATACATATACAAAACCATTTCACTGCACTCTGGTCATGGAATATGTTCTACTTGGTATTCTCTGAAGTTCGTTTGGGTTTCCTTTGTGACCTGATTGTGATGATATTTGTAAATGCACCAGTGCTTTCCATAAGAATCCATGTTCTCCCTTTCCAGGTGCAGGCTTGCATCTGTTTTACCTGCCTGCCCATTCACCATCTGGTCACTCGAGTTTGTTCACTGTGCTGCTTCAAGCCACCCAGACTCTGGTCCCTTCTCGTGTGGAATCTTCAGCCCTATTTGTCCAACTAGAGCTGAGGATTCACTCAGCTCTAGTTCACCCCCAACCAACCTCAGGACCCAGGGCCCACCCACACACCACTCACCCAGCTGTCCCCTTATCCTTCCACAGAGGGTGAGCAGGGAGCAGGGAGCTCTGGCTGTGGCCAACTCACCTGTCCGGTGGCACTGGGCAATAGCTGCTTGGGCAAAGTCCTTGATTTTCTTGTACTTCTGCAAAAAACTCTCCAAAAACTGGGCAGCTTCCTGAACAGGAACTCCAAGGCAAGCGGCAAGCCGCTCCTTTCCTGTCAGTCAGAGAGATGAATGTCAAGGCCTTACTCAGACCAGCCGTGACCATGTGCATGGGCTCAGGGAGTCAGGTCCAGTTGGCAGCACTGGTCTCTTCTGATGAGTGGGGATGAAGTTGGCGTTGGCTTTACAAGCGGAGTGCTAGGTGCCAGTCACTCTGGACTGGGGCCTGCGACATGTGTATTTATTCCATGATATTGACTCAGTGCCTGCTGGGTGTGTCAGGTGTCATGGTGGTGAAGTAGACACGGTCCCTCCCCCCAGTGCGGCCAGGGGAGACCCAATTCCAGAACTAGGGAGGTTAGAGTGCAGCACAGAGGAAAAGAGGAAGGGAAAGTTCCATGGCCAAAGCAAGAGAACATGGTCCTCAGGAATTCAACATTTTGTTTTAGAAGACACAGGTGTTCCTGTGACGCTGCTGGTAGAAATGTCTCTGGTTGGGCCAGGCATGGTGGCTTACGCCTGTAATTCCAGCACTTTAGGAGGCTGAGGCGGGCAGATCACTTGAGATCAGGAGTTCAAGATCAGTCTGGGCAACAAAGTGAGGACTTGTTTCTATTTATTAAAAAGAAAAGAAAAGAAATAAAGGTCTTTGGCTGGGCAGCGGCTGAGTTCCAGCAAGCATGTGAGCAGGTTCAGTGACCACAGAAGCCTGGCTCTGGGCCTAGTCCCACCAGGAGGTTGTGTGTGGCCCTGGGGATGGGGATTTGCCTGACCCACAGTAAAGCCTGTTCCTTCACTGTATATTAGGACCGAGAGCCCTTATCCCCAGCTGGGAGCCCCATGAGCCAAGGTATGGGAAGCTCTAAGCAGTGTGTGGTTCCTACTTGGTACTCAATATACACTCATTCCCTCCCGTTTTCCTCCAGAAGAGAATAACGGTGTAAACAGAGAATGAGGAATCCATGAGGACATCATCCCTCGCTTGACAGTGGGATCCTAGGGAAAGCCGTGGCTCTGGGGAGGGGTGTATCATTAGAAGGAACCCCAGAGAGACAAGCAGCCTGAAGACCTGCCTTCCCGGGGGCAGCATGTCTGGGACCAGCAGTGGTCTTGCTGTCCTCTGTGCGAGGTTAACTCTGGAATTGTCCTACAGGGTGCTCCAGGGACCTCTGGACAGGATGGTGCAGAAACCATGGCCCAGGGGGTGAAGGTGTGGGGTCTGTGAAGACCAGGGATGAACCCTCTGGAGGAATGGGACCGACTGGCCTCTCTGATCTAGCCCTCCTTTCAGCCAGGCCACTCCTGGCCCTGGCCAGCTGATGGCACAGCAACTCTGGACAGAGAGAATATTCAAGTCTTGGGAGAGTGAAAGCACAGGTGTTTGCTTCCGCTGCTTTGCCAGCAAGAGTGGGAAGGCCTGGGGTGCCCTGTCCTCCCAAAGTTTACCCCAGCAGAGAGGGATAAAGTCATGATCCTTCTATGCCCAGATGGACTGACGAACTGGCACCATTTGGCTAGAAATGAAAAATCTCCAACATCCCTTTTCGGGCTTAAGACCCATTATTGTGATATCTTCACAAATAAGTTATGTGTTTTGCTGCACTTTACTGAAATAATTCATCTATGGCTCTTCTTTCTGTCAAATTCCAATCACCACACTTACCTAGTGCCTCAGCTATGGCACTGCAGTGAAAAATTCCACTGGCTCTCAGAAAGAAGTCAGCCAGATGGGACTTGCCTTGAGTATCTTCTTAGACAAATCTTTTCTTACCTCCAGTCTGCTGTTAAGCCCATATGGTGAATTTTTTTTTGAGATGGAGTCTCCTTCTGTTGCCCAGGCTGGAGTGCAGTGATGTGATCTCGGCTCACTGCAACCTCTGCCTCCTGGGTTTAAGCGATTCTCCTGCCTCAGCCTCCTGAGTAGCTGGGACTACCATGCCCGGTCAATTTTGTGTTTTTTTTT
>NW_016107432.1:3973670-3976605 GCF_001604975.1 Cebus imitator
TTTTTAGAAGAGACAAGATTTCACCATGTTGGTCAGGCTGGTCTTGAACTCCTGATATTGTGAACTGTCCACCTTGGCCTCCCAAAGTATTGGGATTACATGCATAAGCCACCACACCTGGCCAAATTTTTTATTTGGGGTATGCAGTTTTCAGTTCTATAATTTCCATTTCAGAATTTTATTTGTTGAAGTTTTCCTTTTTTCATTTATTGTGAGCATATTTTCTTTTACTTCCTTGAGCTTAGTTATTAATAGCAACTTTAAAATCCTTGTCTGTTAATTCTAACATCTGAGTCATCTCAGGATCTGCTTCCATGATTGCCTTTTCTTGAGTATGGTCAAGTTATTCTGTTTCTTCCTGTTTAGGAATTTGGGGTTGCATGCTGGACATCATGTAAGATATGTATAGAGTTTTGGACCCTGTTATGTTCTTCTGAGGAGTGCTATGTTTTTTTTGAACCAGTGTATTGTTTGTACCCAGGTTGGAGTGCAATGGTGTGATCATAACTCACTGCAGCCTTCAACTCCTGGGCTCAAGCAATCCTTCTGCCTCAGTCTTCTGAGTGGCTGGGCCTACAGCTGTATGCCCACCATGCCTGGCTAAGGAGTACTAATTTTTTTTAAAGGGGCACTTAGTTCAGCTAAAATCGAACTTCAAACTCTGTCTCCTTGCAGTGGGAAAACACTGAAATCTCAGGCCAGTCCTTTTTGCGTTGGCTTCTGGGTTGTCTGAAGTCTGCCCCATTCATACATAGTTAGGGGTCGGCCAAGATCTGAGCAGAGTTCATGCCTAGAACTTGGCCTCGTTTCCTGGCTCTCTTCTTTCTGGAATTTCTCCCTTCCCTTTCCAGATTCTCTGGTTGCCCAGAACTCTGTCCTCCAGTTATTCAAGCCAGTAGGATTGCACATTCCTGGCAGAGTTTCTGTCCACACAGCATCGAGTGAGGCTGCCTTCAGGCAAGGAGCTATAGAATGAGAGTTCACCATTCCTTTCTTCCAGGTGTCAGCTGACCTCCAGTTTCTGCTGCTCTGGTCGCTTCCCAGTGCCTCCGAGTAGCTGTCTGTTTATACATTTTCCACAGTTTATAGTTGATCCCTGTGGGAGGGCTGCTCCACTGGGAGCGACTTGGCCATCATCAGAAGTCATGCCTCTCTTCCTAAATTCTTATGGCCAAGGGAGAATCCCTTTCCTTTCTTCTGTGGAGCTGTCGGGATCTCCGAAGAACAGTGGGTGGCCCTGGCCCCTATGCATGAAGAAAGCCCATCCACAAGAGTGCGGACGGCACGGTGGTTCCACAGCAGCAGGGACGAGAGACTGACACAGAGCCTGAGGGTCCGAGAGGCCTCCCAGGCCCTGGGTCCTTGCTCCTCACTCCTTGGGCACTCTTAGCAGTGAGGCTGTCACACTATAAGGCTGCTTTCCCCAAGCAGGTTGGCTTCTGACTCTGTGGGGACTTCTCTGTCCCATGCTTCCTGTGGACTGCTCCTTCTTTTCATAGAACTTGCCCCCAAGCTGTCATTCCGTTGATCCCATTTTACACACAGGCCCTGAGAGATCTGCATGCCGGGGGCACTGAGTACTCCCTCCTCTGACATCCTACATGAACACATAACCGGACTCTTCCCAGATGGCTAATCCTGTCCGTTGGGCACATGTGAGTCTAGGTATGCGTGTGTGCTACAATTTTAACTTCAGCACAGAGTCTTCACTCCCTTTTCTCCATGTGCCCTTCTGCCCCACACATGATGCTGACAGGTTTTCACTTCTGCTTGTGTTTCTAGGACCAAGCAGGTGCCTGCACACAGTGGGCCTTCAGGAACTTGGCTGGTCTAGCTGGAACAGACCTGACATTAAGTCCTACACTGCTTTCAAAACTTGGCTCAGGGGTTGCTGGTCTCGGCTGCCCCTGAACTCTCCCTACTCTCCCCAGGCTGGGGCCCTCCCCTGGCTCCCTTGGCACCAGGGGCTCCTGCAGATGCACTGATGGTGTAGTCTGTGTGCCCAGACCTGCTCCTGGGTCTCTGCTGCTGGGCACAAGTCCTTGGGAGCAGGCACCAGGCCAGATGACATGCGCTCAGCACAGGCCTGTTGATTGCACGATGACTGGATGTGGAGGCTAACTTCAGAGCCATGGAGTCCCCTGAGAAGACTCAAGGGCTCGACTCTAGAAGCAATAGGTGCTTAGAGCAAGACCCAGAGGTCAGGAGCTGCTTCCTGGAGAAGGCAGATTCCTGCTGGGCCCAGCAGTGGCCATGAGCAGGGCCGTCAGGCTGGGGAGGCGCCAGCAAAGCTAATGGGCATTTGAATTCAGTCGACTGATGGGGGAGCAGTGAGCAGTGAGCCGGCCTCTGGGGTCAAGGCTCCCGGACAGTGGCCGCTGTGTTACTCCGTGTGCTCCCTGCCAGCTCCTCCACAGCGGCTGTGGGGGCAGAGCACACAGGCTCATCACCCGGGGCACTCCCCTGCCTCTCACACAGTCCTGCTGCCTCCTCTGCTGTTTTCATCGCAGTCTTCACAATGGTCATGTCGCCCATTTCTCAAGAATGCGTAGGAACCATGCCCTGCCCCACGCCCCCAGCATTTGTGGGCCCTTCGGTGACGTGAAAACATGGCACTGCGATCCACTGAAAACCAGCTCCTCTACAGAATTTCCAAAGGGTCCCCAGCAGCCTGGGAGGCCTGGCAAGTTCACCTGGCTTCCCGAGTCCCAGCTCATGTGACAAAGTTTCCAACACAAGGAGAACAGAGACACAGTCTGAGCCCACAGCAGCAAATGCACAGTAATTCCAGCTGTCAAGCCAGACCGAAACAATGGGAGGCTCAGGGTGGGAACCCGTGTCACTGTCACAGCTAAAAGCAGCCAAATTACTCTTTTCAACATTAGGCTAATGACTCACTGCTTATTTACAAAATGTAGTTCTTTTCCTCTACAAA
>NW_016107432.1:3976620-3986588 GCF_001604975.1 Cebus imitator
AAAAAAAAAAAAAAAAAAAAAAAAAAAAAAAAAAAAAAAAAAAAAAAAAGAAAGAAATTGAATACTCCAGAAGGAGCCAAAGGGGTGGCAGAGAAGACCACCTTTTTCTGGTAGGTGGGGGATGGCCTGCCCCACGGCAGGTGCTCGGCCCGCCCAGTCTCCAATCCTTCCTCCTAGCTGGATGTGGGGTGGCTGCCCCAGCTGGAGACAAGGCCAGGGCTGCCACAGGAGACCTACAGATCAGTCACTTGGAGGCATTAATTGACATGGTGCAGAAGTGAAGGGCAGATGACAGAGATGACAGCTGACTGTGTGCCAGGTGTGGCCCCACCCACCCTATGAGAGCATTCCCCGGGAGGAGATGGCACGGGGAGGTGGAGGGTCTTGTACAAGCCACGCAGTCAAGGAGGTGACAGGGTTGGGATCAAGCCCAGGCTGCCTGGCCCAGGACTGGGGAGGCGATGTCCTGCTGGCAGAGCAGAAGCAAATGTTATGTTTGCAAGACAAGATGTTGGAGCAAGGATGAAGGCAACAAAGTCTCATATAATTTGGCAGTGATGCCTTCCTCCCAAGACAGGGACCCCAGGGAGGTTCAGGGGTGCAGCACAGAAGAAAGAGGCTGAGAGAAGGCAGTGGACCAAGCAACTCTGAAGAGAATCAACTCAATGTCACATTATTGTCACTCACAGAATCTAGTTCTTTAAAACAAAGTTTCATAGTCTATTTTCCAAAAACCATGTACACAATCAAAATGTTTTCAAAAGTGGAGCTGAGACCACCAAGTCCACTAATTTGTTCCTGTGTCTTCTCTGTGCCGGGCAGTGAGTTACGCTGATGAGCTCCTATCTCTGAGGTGCCCATGTTCGAGCTGGGGCATCAGACCATGAACAGGTGAGTGGGTGCAGAGCTGGCATCTCTTGCTCCCTTGCTGGTTCAAAGAGCAGAGCTGCCAAGATGCAGGCTCTGCCCAAGGTGTAAGGCCCACGTGGCAAGCAGCTGAGACCACCTCTGGCTGACAGCCAGCAAGAAACAGAAGCTGGCTGGGCAGGGTGGCCCATGCCTGTAATCTCAGCACTTTGGGAGGCCAAGGGGGCAGATCACTTGAGGACAGGGGTTCAGGACCAGCCTGGCCAACGTGGTGAAACCCTGTCTCTACTAAAAATACAAAAAATTAGCTAAGCATGGTGGCAGGTGCCTGTAATCCCAACTACTCAGGAGGCTGAGGCAGGAGAATTGCTTGAGCCTGGGAGTTGGAGGTTACAGTGAGCCAAGATTGCGCCACTGCAGTCCAGCCTGGACAACGGCGCGAGGCTCTGTCCCAAACAAAAAACAAACAAAAAAGAAACAGAAACCAAGAAAATGGATCTCTCCCCAGTCATGCCACAGATGCAACTACAGCCCCAGCCAGCACCTTGACTGCAGCCCTGCAGGGGACCCTGCTATGGCATGCCCACACCCAGAGAAACTGTGAGATACTGTGTGTTAAGTCACTACGTTTGTGGCAATTTGTTATCCAAAAGTGGGTAACCAATACTGTGGCTGAGGAAGTTTGCACAGGGGAGAGTTGAGCGCAGGGCTGCAGAAGTGAGGGCGGGCTCTGGGGCAGGCGTTTCCGCAGGCGGAACAGCAGCGCAAAGCCCTGAGGCTGGAGCTGGCTGGCTGGTTGGTTGCGGTTCAAGACAGGCCATCCATCCACAGCCCCGGGGTGGGGCACCCTGGATGCTCGTCCAGCAGCACCACAGTCTCAATGGAGACTGCAGGGCAGCTCCTAGGGACAATCTAGGAAGTGCTTGCCCCGTTATTCTTCCACTGAAGCTTGTTTGGTTTTGCTGCCTTTCTGTGAATATACAAAGGGTTTCCATGGTAGGGTGGTGAATCTTCTTCTCAAGGTCTTTGCACAAGCCCTGCTGCTCAAAGCAGAGCTCATCATAGGGAAAGGAGGTCTGAACAGGCTTAAGAAGGAGCTGGCTGGCTGGGGAAATTAGGCCACACTGATTCAGCATCACTCAGGGTCAGAAAAGAATTAAAGTCTTGGACAGCCCATGTCAGGGAGTCGAAGGGAGAGTGAAAGAGAGTAGATGGCCCGCTCTGACATGGGTGTTGGGGCTGGGGGCTGGGGGGAAGGAGGGAGAGGAGTAGAAGGGAACAGAAAAGGGGAGGGGAGAGGGATGCTTGCAGAAGAGGCCCCAGGCAGCCCAGACCTCTGGCCCTCCAGCCCTTCCTGGCCTAACCCCCCTTTCTCTTGTCTGCTGCCCCTGACGTTGGACCCCCACTGCCCTGCTCACAGCCCAAGGCCTGGCTCTGCCCTCTGTGGGGTGCTTTGGCTGCATGGCCCAGCTGGGTGAGCTCTGCCCTAGGGAGCTGGGGTGCGTGCTGAGATGTGGCAGTGAGTCCAAGCGCTGCACACCTTGAGGCTAAGCTGTCTAACTTTATCATGCCTTGGCATGTGTGTGGACCAGGGTCTCCTCAACGGTCTCCAAGCACAGCAGTGGTGCCTAGCACAGTGGTATGGTGTAGAGGTGGGGCCAATGGCTTGGTCACACTGGACCCGCCCACCTCCTTGGCCTCCCCTGAGAGACTGGCTGTGACTCTGAGCAGGGCAAGGCATGGGGTGGTCTGGCCAGTGTCTGGTGGCTGCAGGTGTCATCAGAGCATAAACAACACCCAGGGACTCACAGATGATCTCTGAGGCACAGCCACATTTAAACACAGGTACAGGGCTGCCAGCTTACCTGTGACCCCGAGACCCTGGCTCCTGGCCTGCAGCCTACCTGCTCCATAGACCACCGAGTACACCACCTTCTTGGTTTGCTCTCTGTCTGCATGTGTTACGTGTTCCACGGGCACGTCCTTCCTGCATGGAGAGACCATGTGTGTTCAGGCACGGGAGGCACTGTCAGTGCAGGGCAGTCTAACCACACGCCCCATCACTGTGCTTCTCTGGAAATTCTTCACGGTTTCACGGCAGCTGGCACACTGGCAGGTAGATGTTCCACACCTGTGGTGCCAGTTTGGTAAGGGCCCCAGGCAGATACCTACGGTGAGGCTGCAGCAGCTGCTGCCGGCCAAGCACCATCCCACATTCCTGGGCTCCACAAATCAAAACCCAAAACTACTTTCACCAAAGGCATGCCCACCCAACTTCAGGAAAGCCCTTCCCCCATGTTGGGGTGCCTGGGCCTGGGCCATGTCTGTGTCTGCTGCAGTGGTGGGGGGGGGGGCTGGTTTCTAGGCCTATCTAGTCCCACTGCTTGACTGGATGAGCAGCTCTGTCCTGGCCTCCCACAGACAGAGGCCATGGGGGTGAGCCCACCCTGGGGTTACAGCATTCAGATAGAATAAGGATCAACTCAGTATCTGACCGGCATCTGAACCACAGCAATCTCCAGAGATTAAAGCTGAGACATCTGAGTAGCATAGGAGCTTCAGGGCACTCCCAGCACCACCAAGAGGCCCTCCTCCTCCAAGAGCACCCCCAAAGGACAGGCAGCCTGCCGTGTGCCCTGGGTGTTGCCTCCTGCCTGCTGCTTTCGTAAACATCCTTGTCATCTACACCAGTCCTTCCTGATGGAGTGGGCATCTCAGATTCAGAAGCTGAGGGGGGCAGAGGGAGGGAGGGAGAAAGGGGGAAGGAGGGAGGGGAAAGAGAGGGAAGGAGGGAGAGGGAGAGAGAGAGAAGGGGGAGAGAGAGAAAGATGGAAAGGGAGTGGGGGGAAGGGGGGAGGGGGAGAGAGAAAGAGAGAGAGAACAGAGAACAGAAAAAGTAACAGAAACTTCTCCCAATCTGTTTTGTGGCTGGCTCTGTGCTAGCGCCTGCTTCATTACTTAGCCAGGCTCTTCACAGCTCTACCTTAGCCTTCACTTCCTGCTTGCACTGAGCATAGAGACCAGCCCCAGGTGAAAGCTCAGGTCTTACTAGATCTCTTCTGAGCATGCAAGCTCCCTGGGCATGTGTGGGGCTTTCTACGTTTCCCGGTATCTACAGGTACTTTTGAATGCTCTAATTTCCAAAAGTGTCTCTCTCCTCAGTTTTTCTTCCAGAGCTTTCAGTGCTCCATTGTTTGCCTCAAATGTATAATTTTTAGCTTCAGGCAGCAGGAAGTTATTTGCCTTACAATGTTTTTTTTTTTTTTCTGAGACGGAGTTTCGCTCTTGTTACCCAGGCTGGAGTGCAATGGCGCGATCTCGGCTCACCGCAACCTCCGCCTCCCGGGTTCAGGCAATTCTCCTGCCCCAGCCTCCTGAGTAGCTGGGATTACAGGCACGCGCCACCATGCCCAGCTAATTTTTTGTATTTTTAGTAGAGACGGGGTTTCACCATGTTGACCAGGATGGTCTCGATCTCTTGACCTCGTGATCCACCCGCCTCGGCCTCCCAAAGTGCTGGGATTACAGGCTTGAGCCACCGCGCCCGGCCCGCGCCTTACAATGTTTTCAAGCAATGTCTGCCACTCTTCTGCAGCAAGTGGGTTCTGAGTTAGTGAAACAATGACAAGCCCCTGTGTCAGCCCTTCAGGCAGCCACTGGACTAGTGAGAATAAATACCCACTTCTTTTTGAGTAAGATGTGCTCTGCCTCCAGCAGCAGGGACCAGGCCCCATGCTAGGAACATGCTGCTGCCTTCAAGATTGACGGGTGGGAGGAGGGCAAGTAGAGTCATCACAAGACTCTACCTTTTTTTTGAGATGGAGCCTGACTCTGTTACCCAGGCTGGTGGGCAGTAGTGTGATCTTGGCTCACTGCAACCTTTGCCTCCTGGGTTAAAGTGATTCTCCTGCCTCAGCCTCCTGAATAGCTGGGATTACAGGCACCTGCCACCATACCCAGCTAATTTTTACATTTTTAGTAGAGATGGAGTTGTACCATGTTGGCCAGGCTGGTCTCAAACACCTGACCTCATGATCCGCCTGCCTCGGCCTCCCAAAGTGCTGGCATTACAAGCGTGAGTCACCACATCCAGCCTGCCTTTTTCTTGATTCAGCATTTGCTTGGTTGCTGTAAACCTCTGACTGTTTTTCAAAGTTTTGATTAAGTTGGTTCTGAAGTTTTATTAGATTTTTCAATGTTTCTTTGTGGGACAGGCCCATGGGGCTGTGTACCCACCATTCTTGCTGGCATCCCAGACTTCACTGATTTTTTGGCACCTAATTTCTAAGTACCAATGCATTTCCAGATTTCCCCCCCTTTCCTGCCATGTTAAACTATTTCGCCCCTTTTGTGTAGCTCACCTTTAATCTTGACGTTATTAACAGCTATATTTAGATAAAAAACAAAAAGCCAAATGAGCTGGGTGCAGTGGCTCAAGCCTGTAATCTCAGCACCTTGGGGGGCCAAGGTGGAAGGATCACTTGAGGCCAGAAGTTTGAAACCAGTCTCTACATAAAAGAAAATTTTAAAAATTAGCTGGGCATGATGGCATGCACCTGTGTTCCCAGCTACTCAGGAGGCTGAGGTGGGAGGACTGCTTGGGCTTGGGGGGTGGAGGCTGCAGTGAGCTGTGACTGTGCCACTGCACTCCAGCCTGGGTGACAATGAATAAATAAACAACTACATGATGTTTTTGTAGAATATTTCATAAAATATTTTTAAATTTAATCAAATGGAAATGATCATAGAGGTCTTGGTAAGTTTAGATTGATACCAGGTACATAAGCAAGGGAAGGAGCTGGAATGATCCATGGGTAATGTGTTAGCACTGGAGACATCAGTATGAACTCATGGTAAGCTCTATGTTGATGCACATGGTTACACAGAGAAATATTTAAAGATGTGGGTATACACACATGTTGGCATGCACGCGCAACTTCTTGTTCTGTCAGCTGAGAAAGCCTAGAAGCAACCTGCTCAGTAGCAAAGAGCACTGCGCACCCAGACGTTGCCTTTTAATACCATTCTCCAGTGAAAGAATGGGGCTCCTTGGAGAAATGGCCGATTCCAGGACTGGGGCAGGAAACATACAAGAGGAGCCTGGAAGGTCTTTTAGTGCCAGTAAATGAAAAAGTGATAAATGTGTGTGCATGAACGTGCAAACGCACGCGCACACACACACACACACACACACACACACCAAAGAGGTCAAGTCAAAGGGACACAGGAGCCAACTGCAAGAGGTTCCAATGGCCAAAGCTAGAACAATTTAGGTAAGAAAATAAAAAAACATTAGATTATAACTCAAAGTAAAAAATAAATATTCATGAATCCATGCTGATTTGGATTTAAAGGATTAAATAAATGGGGCAAACAGATCTCCCACGCAGAAGAAATCCAAATAATTTATACAGATACCCTGTCCTTAGGAAGATGAAGCATAACTCCCTCTCCTTAATTACATACAGGCTGTGCTTAGTGACTTGCTTTCAAAGGGTAGGTGCCATGTGGAATCGGGGTAGAAAAGAGCATCTTTACAGTAGAGAAACCTGACAAACGCCCTCAGCCAGATGACCAGGTCAGCATCAGCAGTGGTAATTCCTGTGGACAGTGTATGTCCCTGACTCAGTGTGATGGTGACGGCCCTGCACGTCTGTGCTCAAACCCCAAATCCCAGTCTAGTCATGAGAAAAACATCAGACAAACACCAATGGAAGGACATTCTACAAAATACCTGACCAGTCCTCCTCAAAACTGTCAGGGTCATTGAAAACAGGGCAAATCTAAGAAAGTGTCACCATCCAAAGGAGCCTAAGGAGACCGTGACTAAATGCAATGTGGTGTCATGGAGGGGGTCCCAGAGCAGAAAGGGGACAGCAGGGAAAGAATGAGGAAATCCAAGTCAAGTGTGGACTTTTAGTTTATGACAACATATCAGTACTGGGTTCATTCATTGTGACACATGTACCATATTAATGGAAAACATTAATAACAGAGAAGCAGGTGTGGGATGTATGAGAACTCTTCGTACTATCCTTGACATTTTTATATAAATTTAAAATGGTTCTAAAATAAAAAGTTTATTTAAAAAAGTGATCTAGTACAAGACCAGCCTGTGCAACATGATGAAACCTTGTCTCTACTAAAAATACCAAAAAATTAGCCAGGTGTGGTGATACATGCCTGTAGTTCCAGCTATGTGGGGTGGCTTAGACAGGAGGATCACTGCAGACTGGGAGGCTGAGGCTGCAGTGAACTGAGATTGTGTCACTGCACTCCATCCTGGGTGACAGAGTAAGACCCTGTCTCAAAAAAAAAAATAATAAAATAAAGAAAGAAAGAAAGAAAGAAAGAAAGAAAGAAAGAAAGAAAGAAAAAGAGAGAGAGAGAGACAGATCCAAAAATTGTGCTAGGTTACAAATAATTTATATGTTATGATTTGATTTTAAGTCATACAATTGCAGATAAATATATAGGGGAAATACCATAAGTAAGTCTGGTGGGCTTATGGAAATTTGGGTTTTGTTGTTTTGATAACTGGTATTTAAATATTTTCCAACCAATAAAAATTATAAAGAAAAAAATGAGTCATAAAAAATTCCACATTAGATGGGAGGGATCCAAGATGGCCAAATAGGAACAGCTCTGGAGTGCAGTTCCCAGTGAGAACGCAGAGGGTGAGTGATCGCTGCATTTCCAAATGAGTTTTTACTGCTCACATACCAGGAGATTCCCAGGTGGAAAAGCACCACAAGTTTCCAGCACAGCTGTTTCAGCCAGCACAGTGGGTCTCCGCACAAAAACTCACACAAATCTGGGTGGCTGTTTCAAATGGCACCTGGAATGCCTGGGAGACAGAGTCGTCCATTCAACTGACCAAAAAGGGGCTGAAACAGGGAACCAGGTGATCTGGCTCAGTGGGTCCCACCCTCACAAAGACCAGCAATCTGAAACATTCTGGATTGAGAGTTTCACAACAAGCACAGCTGGACCCAGGATGGTCCAGCTCTGTTGTGGGGAAGGGCATCTGCCATTACCGAGGCATTCCACCACTACTGAGGCAGTCCATCATTACTGAGGCAATCTGCCATTACCGAGGCAGTCTGCCATTATGGAGGCAGTCTGCCATTACTGAGGCAGACCACCATTACTGAGGCAGTTCTAACTATAACTCTATAAACAAAACTGCAAGGAAGTTCACATAGCAGCTGGACAGAGCCCACAGTAGCTCCGCAATGCCTCTGCTGGCAGACTGTGACTAGGCTACCTCCTCGCTGGGCAGGGTATCTCTGAAAAAAGGCAGCAGCACATCAGGAACTTAGAAATAAAGCCCTACCTTCCCAGGACAGAGCACCTGGGAAAAAAAGGCGGTTATGAATTCCACTGCAGCAGACTTAAATGTACCTTCCCAGCAGCTCTGAACAGAACAATGTAGCTCACAGCTCAGCACTTGAGCTCCTATAAGAGACAGACTGTCTCCTCAAGCAGCTCCCCAGCCCCCATATATCCAAAGAGACACCTCATAAAGGAGAGCTCAGGCTGACATCTGGAGGGTATCCTTCTGGGACAAAGATAACAGATGAAAAAACTGGCAGCAACCCTTACTGTTCTGCAGCTGACACAGGTGATCCCCAGGCAAGCAGGGTCTGGAGTGGACCTCCAGCAGTCCTACAGCAGAGGGGCCTGTTAGAAGGAAAACTAAAAAACAGAAAGAAATAACTTCATCATCAACAAAAAGGATGTCTACTCAGAGAGCCCATCCAGAAGTCACCAATTATAAAGACCACAGGTAGATAAATCCACAAAGATGGGAAGAAACCAGTGCAGAAAGGATGAAAACACCCAAAACCAGAATGCCTCTCCTCCTCCAAAGGATCACAACTCCTCACCAGCAAGGGAACAAGGCTGGATGGAGAATGAGTCTGATAAATTGACACAAACAGGCTTCAGAAAGTGGGTAATAACAAACTTCTCTGAGCTAAAAGAACATGTTTTAACCCAATGCAAAGAAACTAAGAACCTTGAAAAAAGATTTGGTGAAATGCTAATGAGAATAAACAGCTCAGAGAAGAATATAAATGAACTGATGGAGCTGAAAAACACAACACAAGATCTTTGCGAAGCATACACAGGCTTCAATGGCCAAATCGACCAAGCAGAAGAAAAGATGGCAGAGATTGAAGATCAACTCAATGAAATAAAATGAGAAGGCAAGATTATGGAAAAAAGAGTAAAAAGAAATGAACAAAGCCTCCAAGAAATATGGGATTATGTGAAAATACCTAATCTATGTTTGATAGGTGTATCTGAATGTGATGGAGAGAATGAATCCAAGCTGGAAAACACTCTTCAGGAAATTATCCAGAAGAACTTCCCCAACCTAGCAAGGCAAGCCAATATTCAAGTCCAGGAAATACAGAGAATGCCACAAAGATATTTCTCAAGAAGAGCAATCCCAACACACATAATCTTCAGATTCACCAGGGTTGAAATGAAGGAAAAAATGCTAAGCACAGCCAGAGAGAAAGGTCAGGTTGCCCACAAAGGGAAGCCCATAAGACTCACAGCAGATCTCTTGGCAGAAACGCTACAGGCCAGAAGAGAGTGGGGGCCAATATTTAACATCCTTAAAGAAAAGAACCTTCAACCTATAATTTCATATCCAGCCAAACTAAGCTTCCTAAGCAAAGTAGAAATAAAAACCTTTATGAACAAGCAATTGCTCAGAGATTTCATCACCACCAGGCCTGCCTTACAAGAGCTCATGAAAGAAGAACTAAGCACAGAAAGGAACAACCAGTACCAGCCACTCTAAAATGTACCAAATGGTAAAGAGCATCAACACAATGAAGAAACTGCATCAACTAATGGGCAAAACAGCCAGCTAGCATCAAAATGGCAGGATCAAATTCACACAAAACAATATTAACCTTAAATGTAAATGGGCTAAATGTCCCAATCAAAAGACACAGACTGGCAAATTAGATAAAAAGTCAAAACCCACTGGTGTGCTGTATCCAGGAAACCCATCTCACGTGCAAGGACAAACACAGTCTCAAAATAAAGGGATGGAGGAAGATTTACCAAGCAAATGGAGAGAA
>NW_016107432.1:3987283-3994600 GCF_001604975.1 Cebus imitator
AGAAAAGAAACTAACTCAGAGCCACATAGCCTCATGGAAACTGAACAACTGGCTCTTGAATGTTGACTGGATAAACAATGAAATGAAGGCAGAAATAAAGATGTTCTTTGAAACCAATGAGAATGATGACACAACATACCAGAATCTCTGGGACACATTTAAATCAGTGTCTAGAGGAAAATTTATAGCAATAAATGCCCATATGAGAAGCAAGGAAAGATCTAAAATTGACACCCTATCATCAAAATTGAAAGAGCTAGAGGAGCAAGATAAAAAATACTCAAAAGTTAGCAGAAGACAAGAAATAGCTAAGATCAGAGCAGAACTGAAGGAGATAGAGACACAAAAAACCCTTCAAAAAATCAACAAATCCAGAAACTTTTTGAAAAGATCAACAAAATAGACAGACCACTAGCCAGATTAATAAAAAAGAAAAGAGAGAAGAATCAAATAGATGCAATAAAAAATGATAAAGGGGATATCACCGCAGGTTCCACAGAAATTCAAACCATAATCAGAGATTATTACAAACAACTCTATTCACATAAACTAGTAAACCTGGAAGAAATGGATAAATTCCTGGACACTTGCATCCTCCCAAGCCTAAACCAGGAAGAAACTGAAACCCTGAACAGACCCATAACGAGGTCTGAAGTTGAGGCAGCAATTAAGAGCTTAACACCCAAAAAAAGCCCAGGTCCAGACGGGTTCACAGCCGAATTCTACCAGACATACAAAGAGGAGATGGTACCATTCCTTCTGAAACTATTCCAAACAATACCAAAAGAGGGAATCCTTCTCAAATCATTTTATGAGACCAACATCATCCTGATACAAAAACCCAGCAGAGACTCAACAAGAAAAGAAAACTTTAGGCCAATATCCATGATGAACATAGATGCAAAAATCTTCAATAAAATACTGGCAAACCAATTGCAACAACACATCAAAAAGCTTATCCATCACGATCAAGTAGGATTCACCCCGGGGATGCAAGGCTGGTTCAACATACGCAAGTCTATAAACATAATTCACCACATAAACAGAACCAAAGACAAAAACCACATGATTATCTCAATAGATGCAGAGAAGGCCTTTGACAAAATTCAACAGCCCTTTATGCTAAAAACTCTTAATAAACTAGGTATTGATGGAATGTATCTCAAAATAACAAAAGCTATTTATGACAAACCCACAGCCAACATCATACTGAATGGGCAAAAACTGGAAGCATTCCCTTTGAAATCTGGCACTAGACAAGGATGCCCTCTCTCACCACTCCTATACAATACAGTATTGGAAGTTCTAGCCAGAATAATCAGGCAAGAGAAAGAAATAAAGGGTATTCAATTAGGAAAGGAGGAAGTCAAATTGTCTCTATTTGCAGATGAGATGATTGTATATTTAGAAGACCCCATCATCTCAGCCCAATATCTCCTGAAACTGATAAGCAACTTCAGCAAAGTCTCAGGATACAAAATCAATGCGCAAAAATCACAGGCATTCCTATACACCAATTACAAACTTAAAGAGAGCCAAATCAAGAATGAACTGCCATTCACAATTGCTACAAAGAGAATAAAATACCTCGGAATACAACTAACAAAGGACGTAAAAGACCTCTTCAAGTAGCACTACAAACCACTGCTCAAGGAAATAAGAGAGGACACAAACAGATGGAAAAACATTCCATGCTCATGGTTAGGAAGAATCAATATTGTGAAAATGGCCATACTGCCCAAAGAAATTTATAGATTCAATGCTATCCCCATCAAGCTACCTATGACCCTCTTCACAACTGGAAAAAACCACCTTAAACTTCATGTGGAACCAAAAGAGAGCCCACATAGCCAAGTCAATTCTAAGCAAAAAGAACAAAGCTGGAGGCATCACACTACCTTACTTCAAACTACACTACAAGGCTACAGTAATCAAAACAGCATAGTACTGGTGCCAAAACAGATATATAGACCAATGGAACAGAACAGAGGTCTTGAAGGCAACACCACACATCTACAACCATCTGATCTTTGACAAACCTGACAAAAACAAGCAATGAGGAAAGGATTTCCTGTTTAATAATGGTGTTGGGAAAACTGGCTAGCCATGTGCAGAAAGCAGAAACTGGACCCCTTCCGGACACCTTACACTAAAATTAACTCCAGATGGATTAAAGACTTAAACGTAAGACCTAACACCATAAAAACCCTAGAAGAAAACCTAGGCAAAACCATTCAGGACATAGGCATAGGCAATGACTTCATGACTAAAACACCAAAAGCACTGGCAACAAAAGCCAAAATAGACAAACGTGATCTAATTAAACTCCAGAGCTTCTGCACAGCAAAAGAAGCAATCATTAGAGTGAACTGGCAACCAACAGAATGAGAAAAAATTTTTGCAATCTACCCATCTGAAAAAGGGCTAATATCCAGAATCTACAAAGAATTAAAACAGATTTACAAGAAAAAAACAAACAAACCCATTCAAAAGTGGGCAAAGAACATGAACAGACACTTTTCAAAAGAAGACATATATGATGCCAACAAACATAGGAAAAAATGCTCATCATCACTGGTCATTAGAGAACTGCAAATCAAAACCACATTCAGATACCATCTCGTGCCAGTTAGAATGGCGATCATTAAAAAATCTGGAGACAACAGATGTTGGAGAGGATGTGGAGAAATAGGAACACTTTTACACTGTTGGTGGGAGTGTAAATTAGTTCAACCATTGTGGAAGACAGTGTGGCAATTCCTTAAGGGCCTAGAAATAGAAATTCCATTTGGCCCAGCAATCCCATTACTGGATATATATCCAAAGGATTATAAATCATTCTATTATAAAGACACATGCACAAATATGTTCATTGCAGCACTGTTTACAATAGCAAAGACCTGGAACCAACCCAAATGCCCATCAATGAAAGGAAGGAAAGTGTGGCACATATACACCATGGAATACTATGCAGTCATAAAAAATGATGAGTTCGTGTCCTTTGTAGGGACATGGATGAATCTGGAAACCATCATTCTCAGCAAACTGACACAAGAATAGAAAATCAAACACTGCATGTTCTCACTCTTAAGCGGGTGTTGAACAATGAGAACACATGGACACAGGGAGGGTAGCATCACACACTGGGGGCTGTTGGGGGGTACTGGGGAGGGACAGCGAGGGGTAGGGAGTTGGGGAGGGATAACATGGGGAGAAATGCCAGATATAGGTGATGGGGGGATGGAGGCAGCAAACCACATTGCCATGTATGTACCTATGCAACAATCCTGCATGCTCTGCACATATACCCCAGAACCTAAAGTGCAATTATATATATATATATATATATATATATATATATGAACAAATAAATAAATTGTATCACATGTTACAATTGTAGAAAAAAAATTCCACAGTAAATACAGGAGAGTCAATAGCTTTCCTACCAGTAATAAATAGAAACTATAGTAAAAGAAAAGGACCACACTCACAATAGCAATAAAAATCTCAACATACCCAAAAAAGTTTAAGAAAAAATATACCAGACTTCCAACAAGGAAGGGGCATTAAAGGACACAGCGGAAGATGTGCTGTGCTCCTGGACAGAAGAATACAGCACTGAAAAGACATCAACTTTGCCATATCCAGTTTTACCTTAGCACAGTTTCAATTAATGTACTGGGAGGATTGGGGGTAAAAATTTAAGAAAGCAATTCTAAATTTCATCTGAAAAACAAACCAAAGAGAACAGTCAGGCCAAAGCTAAAAAGGGTGAGTAATGAGGAAGAAAAGGGAAATGTACACAAAGCTCAATACTGACGCAGGAGTGAAAACAGATAAATCAGGGGAAGCAAAGAGAAAGCCCCTAACAGGCTATAGTATATTTTAAAACACAGTTAATGATCTGGCATTTTAAATCTATATTGGGTTGGAATTGACTATTTGGGAAACTATGAAGTTAAATGCCTATTTCCTATCACACACAAAAATAAATTAGAAGCTCATTAATGTGAAAACAATCATGAAAGGATGGTGATGAGCTATATATACAGAGTAGAACAGAGAGCCCAGTGGCAATGCTGAGGCTCATGGGTCTTGGTGTGTTGCAGAGGTGAAACTCTGGACGTGGCCCCATGTGTTGACCTGGGACAACTGGCTCACCATGGTGGAAAAAATCAAATGAGATCTTTGTTGTCACACAAATCACAAAAATGGGGTCCAGATGGAATAAATGCCTAAACATGAAAAGATCAAAACTTAAATAAGGTTGAAGAAAACAAAGGAGAATCCATAAGTCCCATAAATAGGAGAGTATTGAAAAGAAACACAAACAATACAAACCATACTAAGAAATGTCTTTTTTTTTTTTTCAAGACAGCTGACTAGATGCATTTCAAGTATGCCTCATCCACTTAGAAGAACCAAAATGCTATGTAGACAATCATACTTTGAATACATTATCCAAGATGGAACACAGCAGTTCAACAGAAAAGCAAAAGAAAACTCCACAATCTAGGAAGAAGGAAAACAGGCAGCCTGGATGGTTGGGATGGGCTGGGAGCCAGAGTGGCCTCCCAATACTGGAGGGGGTGACAGTCTTTCTGTGGTCCACTTTCCCACTGGGAGATCATACAATCCAGGCCATAGAAGAGCACCTTGACCCTCCCTAGCCATGTTCCAAGGAGGGAATATGCCCTGGGCCCTGCATCCTTCCTGAGACCTAAGCAGCTCCAGGAAGATGCCATTCTCGGTCCTAGCTCCTAATAGACTGTGGTGCCATGAAACAGTGGCGTTAGGCCTAGGCATTAGGAAAACTTGGGCTGCTGCTTGTGCAACAAGGGTGTGAGCAGAGTGTGAGCTCCCACAACTAGAACTGGGAAGCAAGCACGGCATGGGCTGCGGCCACCATCATTGGAAGTAGGTACCTCCCCTGGGAACTGAGCAGGACAAGAGTAGCAGTGGAGGCTTGGTCTTGAGCTGGGCAGGGGCTCTTATGGCCCAGGGCTGAGTTGTGGGTTAGGTGTCAGCTCCAGGTCTGACTGAACAGTGAGTTAGCTATGACAGCTGGGGTGGGGGAGGGTGCCCAGATTGGACTGGGGTATGGGGGGGACACAAGTTCCCTACTCTCTAGCCAAGGCTGTGATCACTGGGACAGGCCCTAGCTCCCATAGCAGGACCTTCGCATAGTGGCTGTTGCCCTTCACCCAAACATTTCACCAGAGGCCCAAGGATTGCCATGCCCTCCCTAGCCCCTTGCAAGGCAGGTGCATGTACTTACCACTGGTGGGCCAGCACAAATTCACCTGGTCCAGCTGTGCCTGGCTTCATCCCTGACAGAGAGCAGGATCCAGGGTCCTGGGGGTTCCACAACCCAATTCACCACCTGGGACACTCAAGCACTTTTCCATTGGGACAGAGGTTAGGCATAAACACCCTACTGCTATCATCTCAGCTGGCTCCTACCTGCAAGTGCTGCCTGCTGGCCTGGACACCGGCCTGGACAGCCCATTGCAATCACTGCCAACATAAATGCACAGAACTTGGGACCCAAAAGAGCATCTCACAACCACTGCTACCACCATCACTCACACCATCCTGGCTGCCCAGGAGCTCGAGAGCCCACTCACCCACCCAGGACATCACTAGTACAAATGGCATCTGAGAAAGCCAACCAGAGGCCCAAGAACTGGTCTGCCTGGAACCACCAACACAGGTGCCAGCATATGCTGATCCGGGGCACAAGGACAGACATGCTTAGCCTACTACCACTACCACTGAAACCTGAAGATAGGCCCATCTGGCATTTTAGTCCCCAACACAACTTTACCATAGCCTCCAACAATAACTACACCCTACCACCCCAAAGAAACCACAGATATCACTAATGCTATTTACAGCCAAAGAAATCATACAGAGCCTTTACTACTGCATGCACTCAGAAACAAAGCCAAAGAGTCCTACCCAACCAACAGACAGTCACATCTTCAGGAACCACCCCTCCCATACAAATGAAAGTAAATTAAAAAATAAGAAGCGGCAACTGTTATACCGGATATGCAGAAATCAGTGTAAGGACACAGGAAACATGAAAAAAACAAAGTAATATGACATCCTCAAAGGAACACAATAATTCTCCAGCAATAGATATTAACCCCAAAAAAAAAAAATCCTCAAAACCCCAGATAAATAATTCAAAATACTGCTTTTTAAAGAAGCTCAATGAGATGCAAGAGAAATCTGGAAATCAATACAAAGACCTCAAATAATTAATTCAGGATGAATTAAAATTAATTCACAAATGAGAAACTTACCAAAGAGATAGATATCTTTAAAAACAAAACAAAAAAACCCACAACTAAACAGACATTCTGGAACTAAAAAAGTCATCGAAAGGAACATAAAACACATTTGAAAGTTTCAACAGACTGGGACAAGCAGAAGAAAAAATTTCAGAACTTGAAGACACGTCTTTTGGAATCCAGCACGCAAAATTAAAGAAAAAAGAATAAAAAGAATGAACAGAGTCTTTGAGATGTTTTAAACTACATAAAACAACCAAATTTATAAATTATTGTTATTTCTGAGGTTGAAAAGAGATCAAAAGGCTTACAAAACCTATTCAATAGTATATGAAAAATTCCTAAGTCTAGCAAGAGATTTTGACATCCAGATACAGGAAGCTCAGCAATCCCCAGGAAAATAAAACGCCAAAAGGACTTTGCCACAGCACACTGTAATCAGACTGTCTAAAGTTAAAGGGCAAGTTCTAAAGTCCACAAGACAGAAGTGTCTAGTCATCTATAAAGGAAACTTCATTAGACTAACAGCAGACTTTTCAGCAGAAACCTTATAAGCCAGAACAGAATGGTGTGACATATTCAAAGTGCTGAAAGAAAAACAAACAAACAAACAAAACAAACCCTGCCAGTCAAGAATTCTATTTCCAGGAACATAACCTTCATAAATGAAGGTGAAATAAAGTCTTTCCTAGACAACTAAATGCTGATTTTATTTATCGCCACTAGACTGGCCCTACAAGAAATGCTCAAGGGAATCCTAAACTTGGAGGCAAAAGGATGACATTCACCATCATGGAAACATACAAAAGTATAAAACTCACTGGTAAAGCAATCACACAAAGGAGAAAGTGAAAGGAATCAAATGGCACCACTATATAATTCCACCAAACCACAATGACAGAGAAAAAGAAAGAAAGAAGGCCGGGCGCGGTGGCTCACGCCTGTAATCCCAGCACTTTGGGAGGCCGAGGCGGGTGGATCACGAGGTCAAGAGATCGAGACCATCCTGGTCAACATG
>NW_016107432.1:3994838-4004497 GCF_001604975.1 Cebus imitator
AAAGAATTCATAAAACAACTAGAAAACAATTAATATGACAGGAACAAAACCTCACATATCAATATTCACCTTGAAGGTAAATGGATTAAATGTCTATAGGTGAATAACAACCTACTCTGTGATAGACCATATCTTGCTTACTTGTTCTGCTGATGAACAGTTAGGTGTTTCCACCTTTTGGCTATTATGACTAATACCACTAAGAATATTGTGTACAGGTTTTTGTGTGGACATATGTTTTCATTTCTCTGGGGCATACACTAGGAGTGGAATTGCTAAGTCATATGGTAATTCTGTGTTGAACTTTTTGAGGAACTGCTGGACTGTTTTTCACAGTGGTGGCACCATTTACCCACTGGCAATGTATGAAGGTTGATTACTTTTATTTTGTGGGAAAGTAGAAAGGAAGATAAGTCCTTGAGCTTTTTACCCAAACCTCCCCCAGCAAACACAATCCTGGAGCCCTTAACAAATAATTAAAACTCTCTGGAGGGATATTTGACGAAGCAACATGGGCCTATGCTGTCTCTGCACCCAGCAGAGAGTCTCACTTGCAGGTAGCATCTCCCTCTAATAGTAAGACTGTCCCAGTCAGACCACGTGATCCATGACAGCTGTAACCCTGGCTGAAAGAGGAAGAGCCCCATGGATAGACTGTGACCTCAGGTCATGGATCAGAGCTGTCTACTCCTCAGTGCAAGTTCCCACAAAGGTGTGCTGTTGCTATCACTCACCCTCCAAGTGCTGCACCCCTATCAGGGTGACAGGGAATCAGACTGGCTCCCTTCAGAAGCATGCACAGGTAAGGCACACACACGTACATAGTCATGTGTGGCCCAAGAGCAATCATGATAGCAGTTACCCTTTGTTGAGATCTGCCCCCACCATCCCATCTGAGCTCCAGTCTCAACAACCTGCCTATTTGTCATCGCCACATGGGTGTAGCAGAGATGTCCCAGGTTCAACATGTTCAGGACTGAGCTCTCGTTCTGACCTCCCCTCACATCTTGTGAGAGCACACCACCCACCCTGCTGCTGGCCCTCGATGGCCCCCCCTGGCATTCCCACATCCAGCCCATCTCCAAACCTCATCAGTTCTACCTCCTATTAGCGCTGGAGTCTGGACCTTTTAATCATCTCTGCTGATTGTTCCCTGACCCTCATCTGGATGGCAGCAAGTCTCCTCTGCTTTTTTTTGCCCCTACAACCCATTCTCTGCTCAGCACCATGCAATTTGAAAAATTCCTTGCAGAAAACCATTTGACAGGCATCCAGCTAAAGGCAGCACATCTATTTCTCTCTGCTCCTCACCAAGATCCCACTAAAATGAAGCAAAAGAATTAGAAGAAATAAATCTATAAGAAAAAAGAGACCAGGGGAGGGAATATCATCAGCCAAGAGAGCTCCATATATTTATGAAAGTTGGGGAAGAGCTAGTGGTGAGAGGAGCTATGACCCAGAAGACCCAAGATTGTGAGCTCAGGAATAGGGAGTGCCTGGTATAACCCAAGGCAGAGAGTGGGAGCTGAAAGCAGGGAGGGGACATGAATCCAACACATGTACACAGAATGGTCAAGCATCCTCTCTGACTCACCACCCATCACTTCCTATCCCAAACACATTCCACACAAATCTATCCAGGAGCCCACTCCCCCAGACAAATAATGATGATTGATGGTGATGATAAAATGAACCAGGGGATTCTCTCTACAGAAACTGATGGTTTTGGCAAGCTCGCCAACACCCTCCATATTGCTGAACTTGACAGTCATTCCCTAGTCTTTGGCCTTCTTAAGATACCCTGAAAGAAAAAAACCTGTTCTGTGTTGCTCACTTCACTCTTATTGAGCAGACTCAGGAAGAGTTTACTCAGGTACCTGTTTTTTTCTTTTTTTTTTTTTTTTTTTTTTGAGACGGAGTTTCGCTCTTGTTACCCAGACTGGAGTGCAATGGCGCGATCTCGGCTCACCGCAACCTCCGCCTCCTGGGTTCAGGCAATTCTCCTGCCTCAGCCTCCTGAGTAGCTGGGATTACAGGCACGTGCCACCATGCCCAGCTAATTTTTTGTATTTTTAGTAGAGACGGGGTTTCACCATGTTGACCAGGATGGTCTCGATCTCTTGACCTCGTGATCCACCCGCCTCGGCCTCCCAAAGTGCTGGGATTACAGGCTTGAGCCACCACGCCCGGCCGGTACCTGTTTTTTTCTAGTAAAAACAATCCCTATGGGCCTACTATCCTTATAATGCTAGCTAATGAAATACCAGAGTTTGTCTTTAAAATGTAAGTCTTCATAATTTAAAAAAATTTGAATCTAAGGAATAAATGAAGATGTTTTCTCTGCCCTGCAGCTGTGGAGAAAGAAACATCATTCACAGATCCAATTTGAAAAGTGCTAAATGGGGAACTTTTACATGAATAGCCATCCTGGTTTCCTGGGAACTACAAAAACTGGCATGAATATCCTTAACTACTGCACTCTTCTCTCTTCTGTTACCATAAAATTTCCTTTTCGAGGTCTTGCAAGACTCCCAGACTTTCGAATGTATTGCTATGTCCTGTGAGAATCATCTTGAAGAAGTCTTGTAATTTTTATACATTGTTTTTGCCCAGGGAATAATGCTAAAATTGGCACGTGTGAATTCCTAATCCATATAAATACCTGTAAGACTTAGCCGTTGAATAAGAAGAGTGTCAGTGGCTGTCCCCTCTTTCAGGGCTCTTCCCGATGATTATTTAACAGATCGAGTTTTCCAGTTATCTTTTATCATCTACTAAATGTTTAGACATATCCCAGTAGGTCCTTTGATGGACTTCATTTTTTTCCATTGATCTATTCTGGTTTTTTCTTTTCTTTTTTCTTTTTTTTTTTTTTTTGTTGTTGAGACAGAGTCTCGCCCTGTCGCTAGGTGCCAGGCTGGAGTGCAGTGGCAAAATCTTCTCACTGCAACCACCGCCTCCCAGATTCAAGCAATTCTCTGCCTCCGCCTCCTGAGTAGTTGGGACTACAGGTGCGTGCCACCATGCCCACCTAATTTTTGTATTTTTAAGTAGAGACGGGGTTTCACCATGCTGGCTAGGATGGTCTCAATCTCTTGACCTCGTGATATGCCCACCTCGGCCTTTCAAAGGGCTGGAATTACAGGCATGAGCCACCGCGCCTGACCCTATTCTGGTTTTTATTCATACCACTGTCTTTTAGCAACTGTGACTTTAATATATTTTAGTATCTGGCAGGACTTGGTCTTCTTTAGTGTGCCTCTTAAATTTTTTTTCATGAGTATTATGCATTATTTTTGCATCATAAATTACAGATGGGTTTCTCTAGTTATTTTAAAAACCTTATTGGTATTTTTTGGCATATTTATTAGGATATTTCTATATTTACATATTAATGTAAGGAAAAGTAACATGTTCCTAAAATCGAAGTTTCCAATCTGTCTTTTCTGAGCTATTCTATTTTTCATATTTCTCAGATCTTGCACATTGCCCATTATATTATAGATATTCTCTTTTTCACTGCACCTTTTCTTCCAATACATTTTCTAACTGGTTGTTTATACTTAGGGAGGTAATTTCTGTGTATTAATCTGTGCCTGGTCTTCTTCCAGGTCTTAGTTTAATAGTTTTAGTCAATTCGCTTGGTTTCCCAGGCAGATAATCATACCATCTTCACCAAATGATGGATTTTCTTCCTCTTTTCCAGTTTTTAAGCTTGTTTCATTATTTCATCAACTAGAGTAACCACACATACTCGCAGCAATAGTATCTTTTCTTGTCCTTGAGTCTCACCGGGGTGCTTGTGCTTTGGTATTTCGTGCATGAGCTTGCTGTTGTTTGTTGGCTTGCGGTGAGTAAATACTGTCAGCCATTGAAGGCTTGGATGGGCTACATGATCTGACTGAATCTTAGAGAGAGAGAATGGGGGTAGCATTAGGGCATGGATTAGGGCTTAGAGTGGGGGACCAGCCAGGAAGTTATTACAAGAGTAGATGTGGGAGATAATGAAGGCCTGAGCTGAGGCTGTGGAAACACAAGAAGAGAGAAAAGGCCTAAGGTGAGAGGCCCACTGGCCTGGCTGGGATGAGGTGGGACAGAGGCAGGGAGGAGGCAGGACTGCTGCCTGCAGGCGCTGGCCGTGGCACTGAGCTCCCTTCAGATTCACTGAGTTTGAAGTGTTTGTAGGACAGCCAGGGAAACCGCCTCTGAGGACTGGAATGCCGGCCTGAGCTCAGGACAGAGAGGAGCTACAATGACTACAATAGCCACATATTGCCAGATGGACACATCAACCACTCCTGAGGTCTTGCCATGAGCCAGGCACTGGGTCACTGCTTCTCTGAGTATCACCTGATCCCACAATACCTTTGTGATGCTCTTCATCTGAGTGCGTTGCACCTTTGCTCCTTTTGCCTGGTGAGCACCCCTTCCGTTCCTCTGCTGAATTTCTCCTCACTCCTAAACACCAGTCTTTCCTAATGTCTTCAAAGAAGCCTTCCTGACTCTTGGCAGTCCCAGCGGAAGGTCCCTATTCTTTCCTGCCAGGGCTCAACTGTGATGATTCTAAGCACAGGAGGCCAAGAAAAAGGTGGGAGCACTGACTTGTCAAGACCCAAGGGCTCAGATCAAAGCTCCAGAATCAGACTGTCTGGGTAAGGAAGGTGGCTGCTTGCTCTTGCTGGACACCCGTGCTGCCTCAGGCAACTTTCTTAAAGGCCCCAGGCCTCAGTTTCCTAATCCATAAGATGGGGACAATAGCAGTATCCTAAGTGTTGGTTGGTATTCAATCAGATGTGCTTAGAAAAACCTAGACATACAACAAAAACTCGATAAATATTAGCTATTTTTAAAGGGACAGACTATAGAATAAAAAGAGGGAGAACCCTCCTGGGTAAAGAAAGGAGGATACCCACAAGGTGTTCAGAACAAAAGTGTAAATTCGGTCAATTTTTCTTCTAAATCTCAATTACAACTCTAAAATAAACCTATACGTTGCATCACATGTATTGACGCCCATTAAAATTGAAGAATATTTTTAGGGTAATTTTGTCACCATTGTTTTCTCCTGTCTTCTCCCTGAAAAGCAGGCAGTGTAATTCTTTGTGTGTTGCTCAAGCTCTGGAACTTGGCTGCAGCTAACCAGAGACACCCCAGACAGTGCCAGAGGTTTGTGGCTGACATTCATCCCTTCCCCCATGGGTGCCCCCTCAGTATGGCACACTAATCTTCAAAACTTTGATGGGAAATGACAAAATGGCCATGGTCCTCAGGTATGCAAAGACACTCTCCTCATGGGCCATGAGGAAACAGTTAACCACGCCTTTCCACCAAGAGTGGGTGTCTGCCCCGCCTGCTAAGCAGAGATGCTGCTTTGCAGGGTTTACAGCACTAGGAGGCCTTGAGGGCTTGCGAAACACTAAATCATTAAAAATCACCAACGATTATAGAAATACTGGAAGGAATTAGATGTGTCAGGGATCTGGTAAATTTTTTAGTAGAAGAATCTGAAAGATTAAGCAATATCATTTAGGAGGAAACGACTGAATATGAAAAAAAAAAAAAAAAGCAGAGGCAGAGCTAATCATGGGAGGAGTCCTTTGCTGTAATTAATCATTATGGCATAACTTTCTCAAGGAAGCACTACACAGGGTCTAGGAAAAAATAATGTATGGTAATCAATGTTTAACAATGCAGACAGCCTGAAATCAGCAACATAAATTGTATCCTAAAAGAGCAATAATCAAAATAATACAATATGGCATCTTAATTGCACATTTATTAAACTTTATTTAAATAGAAATTCCCCTTCTGAGAAAAGCAATGAGACTTTTTCAGGGAGTGAATGATGGAATGAAATGAAAATTCAATTTTATTCTTTTGTTCTGTCAATTTTTGCTTGCAGTATTTAAAGTTGTTTTAATGGATGCATTAAAATTTAGGATTACTATACCTTCTTGATTAATTGGCCCTTTTATCATTATGAAACGTCCCTTTTTATCTCCAGCAACACTTTTTGTCTCGCAGTGTACACTGATACTAATCTAGTAACTGACTTTCTTATGTGTGGTGTCTGCGTGGCATATTTTTCCTTACCCTTTTATTTTCAACCTGGCTACACATTTGTATTGATCAGTGTCTCATAAACAGCATTATAATTGGCTCTTGCATCCATATATATATATTTTTAGGCAGAGTTTTGTTCTTGTTGCCCAGGCTGGAGTGCAGTGGCACAATCTCGGCTCACTGCAACTGCAACCTCCGCCTCTCAGGTTCATGCGATTCTCCGGCCTCAGCCTCCTGGGTAGCTGGGATTACAGGCATGCACCACCACGCCTGGTGAATTTTTTGCATTTTTAGTAGAGACGGGGTTTCTCCATGTTGGCCAGGCTGTTCTCAAACTCCCAACCTCAGGTGATCCACCTGCCTTGGCCTCCCAAGTACTGGGATTACAGGCGTGAGCCACTGTGCCCAGCCTCCTCCCTCTTTTTACTGTCTTTTACTTATCCCATCTGCATCTTGTTCTGTTTCTCCTTTCTTGGTTATTTTGGGAACATCACATTTTTTATTAAATATTCCATTTTATATCCTTTATTGATATTTTAGCTAGACTTCTTTTGGTATTGTTTTCGAGGTTGCCTTAGAAATTATAATATGTATCTTTAAGTCATTACAATCTATTTTAAATGCCATTATAATATTTCAGGGACAGCATAAGTACCTTATAATAGTATAATTCTCCTCTCCCCTCTGTACTTTTGATGTCTTACATTTTACTTCTATCTATGCTGTAAATCTTAAAAAAAAAAAAATGGCCAGGCAAGGTGGGTCATGCCTGTAATTCCAGCATTTTGGGAGGCCAAGGGTGGTGGATCACCTGAGGTCAGGAGTTTGAGACCAGCCTGGCCAACATGGTGAAACCCCATCTCTACTAAACATGCAAAAAATTAGCTGGGCATGGTGGCACATGCCTGTAATCCTCAGCTACTTGGGAGGCTGAGGCACGAGAATCACTTCAACCCAGGAGGTGGAGGTTGCAGTGAGCTGAGATCACGTCATTGCATTCCAGCCTGGGTGACAGAGCAAGACTCCATCTCAAAAAAGAAAAAAAATTAATAGTCTTTCTTTTTTTGAGACAGGTTCTCACTCTGTCACCCAGTCTGGAGTGCAATGGTACTATCACAGCTCACTCCAGCCTTGACCTCTTGGACTTAGGTGATCCTCCTCGCTCAGCCTCCCAAGTATCCTGCACTGCAGGCACATACACCACGCCCAGCTAATGTTTTGTGTTTTGTAGAGGTGGGGTTTTTTCACGTTTCCAAGGTTAATCTTGAATTCCTGGACTCAAGTGGTCCTCCCACCTTAGCTTCTGAAAGTGCTGGGATTACAGGCATGAGCCACTGTGCCCAGCCTGCTAATAGTCTTTTGAACAATTCAGAACTATACATAAACTTCACATAGAACTGTATAAAATACATAAAATAAACTATGTAAAATAAAGATGAAATTTAAAAAATATTTACCCTAATACTTACCCATTCTGGTGCTCTTCCTTCCTGAAGATCCAGGGTTTCACATGGTATAGCTTCTCTTCAGCCTGAAGAACCTCTTTTGGCATTGTAATAGTGCAGGTCTACTGAGACAAATTCCTTCAGATTTTATATATCTGAAAATGTCTTTTGCATTAACTTTTGAAAGACAATTTTCTGGATACGGAATTCTATATTCTACATTCTCTAAGTGTTACAGCACTTGAAGGATGTTATTCCATTATCTTCTGGCCTCCACTGTGCCTGGTAAAAAGTCAGCCATAATTTGTATTGTTCCTTTGTATACACATAATGTATCTTTTGTCCTCAGATGGCTTTCAAGATTTTATCTTTGGTTTTCATTAGCTTGATTTTACATTGTCTAGTGTGTTGTGTTCTTTGCATTTGACCCATTTGGGATTTGCTGGGCTTTGTGGATATGTAGATTGATACCTTTAATCAATTTTGGAAAATTCTCAGCCATTATACCTTCCAATATTTCTTTTACCTTATTTTCTCTCTCTCTCTTCTGCTTTTGAGATGCCAAATATACATAGGTTAATCCATTTGATATTGTTGCATAGATTCTGAATTCTTGGGGGGAGGGCTTCCACTTTTTTTTTCTTTGTACCTCATTTTGGACACTTTCTATTGGCCTGTCTTCAGGTTCATGGATTCTTTCCTACGGTGAAATCTTATCTGCTGTGAAGCTGATTTAATGAGTTCTTTGGTTCTCTTTTTTTTGGGGGGGATGAAGTCTCACGATGTCACCCAGGCTGAAGTGTGCAATGGTGTGATATTGGCTCACTGCAACCTTTGCCTCCCAAGTTCAAGCAATTCTCTTGCCTTGGCCTCCCCAGTAGCTGGGATTATAGGTATCTGCCACCATGCATGGCTATTTATTTTTTATTTTTAGTAGAGATGGGGTTTCCCTATGTTGGCCAGGCTGGTTTCAAACTCCTGACCTCAAGTGGTCCACCTGCCTTGGCCTTCCAAAGTGTTAGGATTACAGGTGTGAGCCATTGTGCCCAGCCTCTTTTTTGGTATGGTATTTTTCATCTCTTCCAATCTGTTTCCTTTCTGTAGTTTTCACATCTCTATTGAAATCTGTCATCTCTTAACACATATAATCTATTCCTCTAAGATATATTAGCATTTTAATCATAATTTTTAAAAAGTCTCTTCTGACAGTCCCAATACCTGGGCCATCTCTTTGGTTGATTTCCATTGGCTACTTATTCTCTTGGTTACAGTCACATGTTCTTGCTTCTTCTTAGGTCTCACAATTTAGAAAAATTATTATATATCAGACATTTTGCATAAAAGAATAGTAGAGACTGAAGTAAACATTTATTTCCTAAAAAGGACACACAACTTCTTATGTCAAGCCACTAGAGTTGGAAACAAAGTCAATTCGGCCCGTAATTGGGCTGGGTCTGGATTTCACTGCAACTCTAGTTTTATTCAGTTCACTACTGGTTTGAAATGTTTTTTAAGTGGGATCAGAAGTTTCCCTTCTATGGGGTCTGGAGTCTAAGAACTGCACAATTGCAGGATTTCTTGGAGCTTCAGAGCTTAGCTCTCAGTTTTTCAGATGACAGGAGACCCATGCATTTTGGACCAGCTGTGAGCTTTTTGGTTTGCTGGAAAGTTCACTTTGGCCTCTAGTCCCATCCCATCCCAGGTTTCTGTACCTTGATTTGTTCCCTTCCAAAAGGTCTGGAGGAGTTTCTCTCAGTTTTTCTGCCCTACTCCAACCCTCTGCAGCTAAAGGTGTGAAATACCTTAGTTGATTTCTCTCAGCTCTCCTACCCTGCCTCCAGCTTTGATGGCTGTCCCTAGACACTCTGGAAAGACTTGTGGACAAGCTGATGAATGATGTGCTCTGGAGCTAGGGCTCTTTAGAATTCCAATCTGTCACACCAACCCACATGTTAATTAAAAGTTCAACTGGTTTCTTCTTCCCTCATTTATAGAAGATTCCTCCTCCTCCTCCTCTTCCCCAGGAATGAGAAAATCCACGTTCTTTTCCTTTCTATGAAAGACTCATCACTTTCTGGGGTTCTGTTCTCTTAGCTGTATCCCAGCTCTCTGGGAAGTTCAGAAAACTGATTTTATAGTTTATTCATCTTG
>NW_016107432.1:4004603-4009789 GCF_001604975.1 Cebus imitator
CTTAACTAGAAATTAAATCATTCTTCTCATTAATTACAAAATTAAAAAAAAATCCCAAGACCCATGTTTTGGAACATCTAATCCAGGATAGGATGGGGTGTGCATAAGGAGAAAGATGTAGGAGAAGTCATGTTGCCTTGCAAGGGCAAGTGGCCTGAAAACTTGGCTCTCTGTCATGTGGCAGTGTGACCCAGGACCCCAAACCACAAGGTCACAAAGGGACTTTCCTGCACCCGTTAGTGGCATTCCAACAGAGCTCCCCTCCAAACCTGTTACTGGCCTTCCAGGCAGAAGACTTCTCAGGTAGCCTCTGAAAGTCAGCCTGGAGTACCTAGAGGGCACATATTCTCGGCAACACATATCTGCTGACTCAGACGCCTAGTAAAACTCATTAATGAAGCAGACGGAAAGTCGGATTTGACTTCATTTTTAAAGGAGACATACCCAAATACTGACCAAACAAATGGTTGCACCTTTGCTATATACAATAAGGACAGGCTAAGTTATGCTCAGAGGCTTACACAAACCAGGGCTTATTTCTTATTTGTGCAACATGTCCATCATGGGTCTACTGCAGCTCTGCTCCATGTCATTGCTTTCTGTGATTCAGGACTGTGGCCCAGACTACATCTGGGACACTGACGTTTGCCATGGCAGAAGAAGAAGATAAAATGGGAACCATGTGTTGGCTCTCAAGTCTTCTATACAGTAGTGACACAGATCATTTCCATTCATATCATTGGCTGAAGCAAGCCACATGGCTAAGCCTGAGTCAGTGGGACAAAGAAGTATATTCTTCCTTTAGGGAGGGATAATAAATACTTTTGAATAATAATACAGTCTATTTGTGACCTTTCCCATTACAAATATTTGCTTTCCTTCCCCTTGTACACACAGAATATATTCATTCCCCTCACCATGGGTGATAATCCAAAATCTCATCTGATCAGGGCATCAGGCTAAGTCCAGGACTTTTGTGATCATCCTTATACCAGGACATGATGTGGCCCCTTTGATCTGGAGACTAATGAACTAAGAAGGCAAGTTTATCTGTCACTCCATAAATGTGCTATGCAGTGGTGGGACAGGGACAGGACAACCATGATAAACACTCCATTTGGAAAGGGGAAGAATGGGAGACACACAGCAGTCCCTGGCCCATAGCAGTTCTGAATCCTCACTGGGTAGGTATTGAGGGAGGTCTTCTCTAGGCTTGGGAAAAGGTCCTCGATTAGGCCCTTAATCTGCTCCCTTGAGAGTATCTTTTTAGTCCACTGTTCTCCATGGCCTTTTGCTCCACTTTCTGGGACTTCCTTTTCTTTTACCCTTCTTGGTTATGTGCAAGACAGCAGTGAAGAATTTGCTTTCCTTGGGGAATGAGCATATTTCCTAGACTGTTTCCTGCCTATAGAAGACCTGGAGCCCAAGAGTTGCTTTAAATTTCAGGTAACCAGTCTCTTTGAGCCCAGATGGGTGACTCTTTGGGCAGTGCAACTCATAAATGTGACCAGCTTCTTACCTATTTGACTTTAGTCAGCTCTGTCTATGCACCAACACACACACCCGCAGTTCATTTGGAGAAATGTATCTTTTGTCTGGACTTCACTGCAGGTTCCTTGAGTTTATCAGAAGCATATAGGAGAGCCACAAACTTTCACCCTCTCTTTTACCCTCTTTTACCAGAGCTATGTTGCCCAACTGTAAGGATTTTGGGGTACCACCCTAATTCTTTCTGGTGTGTTGTCAGTAGGAATTGAGGCCACATCTTTGATTTATGTGTTTTAATTGGCCTTTGTTGCTACCAGGCCTTTTCAGATTTTCTTTAATGGGTTGAGATGAGAATCACTGATATATTTAAATGTGCAAGACTCCAACTTTCAGGAATCTCATTCTTCACTTTCATTCCTACTTGTACGTAGGCCAATTCTTTTCTGAGTTTGTTTCTTGCTTATAGTACCTTGTCACATGTAGACATAGCAATCAAAGCATGTTTTAGCATTCTGTTGGCCCATATCTGCCTAAAGCCAGGGGTTCCTTAGGGATATTATTTGCCTTGCAAGTTATCACAGGTGACAGTTTTACCAAACGTTACACCGTTTACCAACTACCATCCTTCATCCTCCAATAAACATCTCCTCACTGCCTGCCCTGGCCCTGAAGCCAGTGCCACACATTTCAGGATTTGTTACAGTGCCTTATAGCACAGTTCCTGCAGGTGCCACGATAGGCCAGTTTATGCTACCATGAGAAGTCACTCCAAAATCTCACTGCCTTACAGGAAGAATAGTTTATTTCTCACCCTCACCACATCCTATCACATTACAATGCAAGATGATGGAGCAACCTCTATCAAAAATTTTACCAGCAGCTGTCATAGAGGGAAAAAAATGAAGAACCACATGCAGGCTTGCTTGCTTTCTTTCTTTTTTTTTTTTTTTTTGAGTCAGAGTCTTGCTCTGTTGCCCAGGCTGGAGTGCAATGGCACAATCTCGGCTCACAGTAACTTCCACCTCCTGGGTTCAAGCAATTCTCCTGCCTCAGCCTTCCGAGTAGCTGGGACTATAGGTGCCTGCCACCACACCCAGCTAATTTTTGTATTTTTTAGTAGAGATGGGGTTTCATCATATTGGCCAGGCTGTTCTCGAACTTCTGACCTCGTGATCCGCCCATCTTGGCCTCCCAAAATGCTGGGATTACAGGAGTGAGCCACCGCGCCCAGCTGTGCAGGCTCTTAAAGTCTTGTCTAGTAGTGTCATATCACTTTTACTCATGTTCCATTGGCAAGTCACATGGCCAAGTCTGACACCTACTGGGTAGGGAAGCACCATCTTCCCTGGACAGGGAGCCACAGACTGCAATACTATGTGCCACACTTGCCTGTACTTTTTCTGCATATTCCTTGGAATTTTCTACATTGACAATCATGTCATCTGCAAGTAGAGACAGTCTCAGAGAAACACTCCAAAGAAATCTTAAGCAAAAGAAAAAAATGAACATGTTCTGCAGTTAAAAATTCTTCTAAGTTTGAGTCTGAAAATGCTGAGTTGAATGCACAGCTGGTAAGAATTGTTTCTTATTTGCATTTTATAAAACTTTTAGGAAATCACCTAATGAGCCAAAGACACAATGGTTCCTTGAAGAAGACGCCTCAATGGCATGTCCTGGACCCCGCAGTGCAAAATGGCTGTGTCTTTTGCGTGTGTGTGTGTGTGTGTGTGTGTGTGTGTGTGTGTGTGAAGCTGCTGGAGCTGTGAGGCATGGTCCTATCTGATGTGCATCTCCTGGGCAAATCCGAGCTCTCTGGGTCTCAGGCACCCATCTCTCAAATTGTGACTTTATAGTTGATTTCTTCCAAACTCCATTTATGTAAGCTTAAAGGATTTTCAATAAAATTGTTATTCTTTGAAAATGTTACTCAATATTTCAGAATATAACATCAAATTGCCTTTTTGCTTTTTGTGTTTCAAACAATAAGGCATTTACATGAAACAAACATTTTTAAGAGTGTATTTGATCTTGCTGCTTTTTTACCATGTGCTATTCTAGTCCTCTGTTTGGAACTTAAAAATTATTTCCACAGCAACTAATTATAGTATAAGTCACATTTGCTGGATTACTATTGCTGATGGGGAATTAGAAGTAACCACCATGCAAATATCAAAAGCTTCTTATTTTTGAACTTCTCCCAAGAACTAATACAAGCTAATAAAACGTAGGGAAGACATATGCAATATCCAATGTAAATATGAACTTTTCAAGTTGGCTTTATGAGTGCTCGGCTTGACACAAATCTGAAGAGAATTATTTCCTGTCTAATACATTACACCTCTGTCAAAAACCAGTTAAGCATATTTGTGTGGGTCTATTTCTGGCTTCTCTTTTCTGTTCCATTGATCTGGTACCTATCCTTCTGTCAGCACCATAGATAAAGTTTTAATATCAGGTGGAGTGATTCCTCCCATTTTATTCTTCTTCAGAACTATTTTAGTTATTCTAAGCCCTGTGCCTTTTCACATACGTATTAGACTAAGCTTGTCTATGTCGACAAAAACCTTATTTGAGTATAATAGGAACTGCACTATAAACCTATGGATCAATTTGGGAGAATTGACATTATTTGCATGTTGAGTCTTCTATACTATGAACATGGTATTTCTCTTGAATTCTTTGATTCCTTTCATCAGTATTTTATATTTTTAGGCATACAGATCTTGCATATGTTTTGTTAACTGAAATTTAAGTACTTCATTATCTTTGGAGTGATTTTTTTTTTTTTAGAAGCAGTTTTGCTTTTATTATCCAGGCTGGAGTGCAGTGACGCAATATTGGCTGACTGCAACATCTGCCTCCCCGGTTCAAGTGGTTCTCCTGCCTCAGCCTCCCAAGTAGTTGGGGTTACAGGCATCTACCACTACAACTGGCTAATTTTTTGTATTTTTAGTAAAGATGGGGTTTCATCACATTGGCCAGGCTAATACTGAACTCCTGACCTCACATGATCCACCCGCCTTGGCCTCCCAAAGTGCTGGGATTCAGGTGTAAGCCACCATGCCTGGTCATCTTTGGAGTGATTATTAATGGCATGGTGTTTTTAATTGTCATTTCTGCATGTTCATTAACAATTTATAGAAATGTGACCAATTTTTGTGTGCTGATTTTGGGAACTCACTTATTAGTTCTAAGAGTTAAAAACAATTCTTTTTGTCTATTCCTTGGGATTTTCCACATAGACAATCATGTCAACTGCAAAGAGACAGTTTCATTCCTTCCCTTCCAATCTCTATGCCATTTCCCTTTTTTATCTTGTACAGTGGCTAGAACTTTAATATGCAGTATTAATAAATTGTTCCTCATCTTAGGGAGAGGGCATATACTACTGGGGCTGTGTGCAGTGGCTCACGCCTGTAGTCCCAGCACTTTGGAGGCCAAGGGGGGGTAGACTACTTGAGGTCAGGAGCTCGAGACCATCCTGGCCAACATGGTGAAACCCCATCTCTACTAAAAATACAAAAATTAGCCGGCTGTGGTGGTGCATGCCTGTAATCCCAGCTACTCGGGAGCCTGGGGCAGGAGAATCTGTTGAGCAGGAGCGGAGGTTGCAGTGAGCCGAGACTGTGTCACTGCACTAAAAAAAAAAAAATTATCCAGTGAAGCCATCTGAGCCTGAGGATTTCCTTTTCAGGAAC
>NW_016107432.1:4009829-4012075 GCF_001604975.1 Cebus imitator
TTTTGAGATGGAGTTTCGATCTTGTTGCCCAGGCTGGAGTGCAATGGCATGATCTCGGCTCACTGCAACCTCCGCCTCCTGAGTTCAAGCAATTCTCCTACCTCAGCCTTCTGAGTAGCTGGGACTACAGGCTGCGCCACCATGCCCAGCTAATTTTTCTATTTTTAGTAGAGACGGGGTTTCACCATGTTGACCAGGATGGTCTCAATCCCTTGACCTCGTGATCCACCTGCCTTGGCCTCCCAAAGTGCTGGGATTATAGGCGTGAGCCACCATGCCCAGCCCCTTTTCAGGAACTTTTAAGTGACAAACTCAATTTCTTTAATAGTTATAGGAATATTTAGGTTATCTATTTCATCTTATTTGGTAGTTTGTGGTTTTCAAGAAATTGGTCCATTTCTTCTAAATTGACAAATTGTTATAGTATTCCGTTTTTATCCTTTTGATGCCTGCAGAATCTACAGTGATATTCCTTGTTTCATTCCTGATATTGATGATTTACATCATCTATTTTAACTTTTCGTCAGCCTTGCTAGAGTTTATCAATTTTGCCGACTTTTCAAAGAACCAGCTTTTTTCATTGCTTTCCTCTATTGTTTTCCTGTTGTCAATTTCATTGAGTTCTGCTCTTTATTATTTCATTCCTTCTGCTTGCTTTGGGTTTATTCTGCTCTTCTTCAAGTTTCTAGAGATAGAAACTTATTGACTTGAGATCTTTCCTGATTTCTAATGTAAGCAATTCATGCTATACATTTCCCTCTTGGCACTACTTTACCCATATCCTTTACCCATTACTTTGACAAAAATGCTTTGCTGTAATACTTGGCTAGCAACAGCCAGAACAGTGTTGGGCCCATTGAACAAAGTAACATGCTTGCGATCTAATCACAAACACTCGCCTTGAATCGCAGAGAGATCCTCTCACACGTTCTAAGGGAGGAAATCCAGGACACCTATTCCATCCAAGCACAAAGGTGGCAACAAAACGCAAAGGTTCACCAAGAAGCAAAACAGTCTTCCTGCCTGAACTAAAACCATCTTCTAAGACCTTTCATATCTCTGGGGAGAGGGCACGGTGTTATTAAATTTATTACACACTTGAAAATTTCTATATTGTCTTATAGCCTAACTGGAAGGAAAGCAAAAGTGAGAAAAAAGGACACTTTCTAGGAGGAGGAACGCAGAGAAAAGCAGACAAGTAAAACACCCCAGGGTGCACCTGTGTTCAGGGTAGAGGAGGGCAGAGACAGAGAGTAAATGGCAAGCCCACAAAACGTGCTCAACATCCATCCCCATCAAGGAAATGGGGAGCTCAATGAGACATCACTTCACACTCACCAGGATGGCTAGAATAAAAAAGGCAGGTAACACAAAGCATTGGTGAGAATGCAGAGAAACTTGAACCCTATACACCTGTGGGAGTGTAAAATGGTATAGCACTTTTTGAAAATTGTACATTCTAATTAATTAAGATGGTAAATTTTACATGATGGGTATTTTACCACAATGAAAAAAAGTTAAACATAATTATTTTATGATCTAACATGTATACTCCTAGGTATATACTCAGGAGAAATTTAAATGTATTTCTGCACAAGAACTTACACACAGATGGGGAGGAGTAGTCACACATGTAATCCCAGCATTTTGGGAGGCTGAGGCAGGAAGATCACTTGAGCCCAGGAGTTTGAGACCAGCCTAGACAACACAGCAAGATGCTGTCTCTACCAAAAAGAAAAAGAAAAAAAAAAAAACAAAAAAAAATCTAGCCAGGCGTGGTGGCATGTGCCTGTGGTCTCAGCTACTTAGGAGGCTGAGGCGGGAGGACTGCTTGAGCCCAGCAGAAGGTGGAGGCTGCAGTGAGCTGTGAGTGGGAGTGAGCCACTGCACTCCCACTAAGGGTGACAGATCAAGATCTTAGGAAAAAAACAAAACAACACAACAACAAAAAAACCAAACCTCAGCTGGGTGTGGTGGCTCATGCCTGTAATCCCAGCACTTTGGGAGGCCAAGGCAGGTGGATCATTTGAGGTCAGGAGTTCAAGACCAGCCCAGCCAACATAGTGAAACCCTGTCTCTACTAAAAATACAAAAATTAGCTGGGTGGGAGTAGTGTGTGCCTGTAATCACAGCTACTTGGGAAGCTGAGGCAGTAGAATCACTTGAGCCTGGGAGACGGAGGTTGCAGTCAGCCAAGATTGCGCCACTGCACTCCAGTCTGGGTGAGAGAGTGAGACCCTGTCTCC
>NW_016107432.1:4012320-4028340 GCF_001604975.1 Cebus imitator
GGGAGGCGGAGGCTGCAGTGAACCGAGATCGTACCTCGGCTCTCCAGCTTAGGGGACAGAGTGTGGTCCTGCCTCAAAAAAACAAAAACAAAATCAAAGCCAAAGCCAAAACCAAACCTGTATATGAATGTGTGTAACGCATTGCTCGTAATTGAAAAAAGTAGAAACAATCCAAATGTCCATCGAAAGACATTTGATGAATAAATACACCGATTATTTGCTTATTTATATTGAAATATATAGAATATATTATTCCATATAATAGAATATTTTTCAGCCATATAAAGGAATGAAGTACTGTTACCTCCTATAGCATGGACAAACCTTGAAAATACTATGCTCAGAAAAAGAAGCCAGATATAAAAGGTTCCACATTGTGCAATTTCATTAACGTGAAATGTCCAGAAGACGTAAATCTAGAGACAGAAAGTAGACGAGTGTTTCCTAGGGCTGGGAGGTGGGGTGAGTTGGGAGTGGGGGTTAAGGGGCATGAGGTTTCTTTTTGGGGTGATGGAAATGTTCTGGAATTAGACAGTGGTGATTGTAACTTTATGTTTTGAGAGACAGGGTCTTACTCTGTCATCGAGGCTGGCATGTAGTGGTGCAATCATAGCTCACTAAGCCTCAGCCTGGGCTCAAGCAATCCTCTCTCCTTAGCCTCCCAAGCAGCCAGGACTACAGGACAGGTGTGTGCCACTTCATCTGGCTAATTTAAAAAAAATGTTTTTTGTAGAGATGGGAGTCTTGCAATGTTGCGCAGGCTGGTCTCAAATACCTGGCCTTAAGTGATCCTCCCCTCTTGGCCTCCCAAAATGCTGGGATTATGGGCATGAGCCACTATGCCAGACCAGCTGTAACTTTAAAAGGGTGAATTTTATGGTCTATGAATTATATCTTGATTTTAAAAGATGGTGAGAGCTCTGCACCCAGGAGCAGGGGCAGAGATCAGGAGAAAGTGTGCGGACAGGCAGGGGCCATGAATGCTGCACACCCACAAAGACCCTGTAGAGCTTCTGATTTGTCCCTGGCTGGGGTGGGGCCCTCGCTGCTGCTGCTGGCCCTGGGCCTCGGGGCTAGGCACATCCTGAAGGCAATCATTGTCTATATGTGAGGAGTTCTGGGTTTCAAATACAAAGAAAAGGGTAAGTAGGTAAAAATGAAAGTTTGTTTTAAGAAGCAAGAAAGAGCTGGCAGTGAGAAAGTAGAGGCAGTAAGTGTAGATTTCTTTCGCAGCTAAGCAATAATGAGGTCTTCAACCAGGTTGAAGATAGGATTTCTTTCTACAGTTATATTTAGGGCAATCCTAAGCAGGTTTTTTGTCCTCTAGTAGAGGGGAAAGAGGAAATCAACAAGGATACATGAACAACACTAGAGTAAAAATGGAAAATAAAAGGAATATGTATGAAGGCTGCCATGTAAGGCTAGGCTGGCTGTGCAGTGCACAGCTGTAGGAGGAACAGGTACACTGAGGTCTAGACACGCAGCCTCTCCCGGAGATGTGCCCTGCACAGTCCTTATCCTGGCATAGAGAAGCTCCCTCCTTTGAGACAGGAGCCATTGGAGAGGGGAGGAGGGTACATGGAGACACTGAGGCAGGGTGGAGGGGGGTTCAGGAGCCCCGGCTTAGGCTTTCTTCTTTGACATTTAAATAAGAGGGGAGGATCTCTTTGGAGATTAAGAGAGAATAATAGTTATTTGTGGGAGATCAAAAAAGTCTGGAGCAACGAGACAAGACAGGAAGTCGAGAACATTAAGGACTTCTCTAAGGCCAGATGGCCTGATTTCTAGTGGACTCAGCTGCCACCACCCTGTAACTTCCTCCAGCACCTGAGCCAGGGTAAGAGATCTGCAAGTGGCTCATGGGGATCACTCAGTGCTGGAAACCAGAGAGCAGGGAGAAGTCAGAGGAGCACAGCTTCCTAAGGGGGTGGCCGATGGGGCTGAGTGGAGAGGAGAAGGGGTCTGTGTGTGTCCTCATTCACCTGGGGTCCATCCCCGCTGAGCAGAGAGGAGAATGGGTCTGGGTGTGCCCTTATTCACCTGGGGTCCATCCCCACCAGTCGGAGAGGAGAATGTGTCTGTGTGTCTCCTCATTCACCTGGGATCCATTCCCACCAAGAGGAGAGGAGAATGTGTCTGTGTGTGACCTGAGATCCATCCTGGGGCCTTTCCTGAGTGCCCAGGAGGAGCTGGAGCTGACTGGGTCTCAGCACTGTTGGAGCTCAGTGGGGTGCAGGCAAGACTGGCTAAGTGACAAACCTGGACAGAGATGCCAGGAGGAGGGCCAGTGGCAGAGCTGGGAGTGAGGCCAGCAAGGACCCGGTGCAGATCTAGGCATTCAGAGGTGGAGAGCTGGGAGTCCTACGGAGGGTCCCGACTGGGGTGGAGGCCACTCATGTGAAAGGACAGGATCACACAGGGTCTAGGAGGAGGGCAGAGGACAGGAGAGAACGACAAGAGGACACCCTGGATACGGGTGGGAGACAGGACTCCGGTGCTCAAGAGCAGGCCTTGGCTCCTGGTGCCTGGACCCCACCGCGTGCTGTGCGCGTCACGTCCACCCGGTACAGCGCCTCTTCCCATGCTGGGCAAACCCTTCATTACTCTTGGCTTTTGTCACTTTCCCTGCTGTCATCATAAATACAATTTCACAGCTAAAGTCCAGCTTAGTGTATAGTAACATTCTCAATCCTCTGCTCCCATTACATAAAACATTCCTTCCTGAATTTTGTCATTCAAGGAAGAGTCTTACGGTGGTAGGCTTTCTGGAGATATTTTTCTGATTCAAATGCAAATTTGAGTTCTATACTATTCATTCATTGATTTGACAAATCTTTGTGAGTCCCCACCCTTTGTGGAGCACAGTAGGGACCAGAGGGATGAGGTCTCACCCCTGGGCGCAGATGCTGCAGCAGGTTGAACAGTACAGCAATACATGGAAATGTGCATCAGACCAGACAGGAGCAGTGCCGTGTGGAACTTCAGGGTAGGGAGGTCAGGGGAGGTCCCTGAGGAGATGCGCACAGGGCCTACTTGGACGAGGTTGGGGAGGGAGACACACAGACATTTGGGGAAAGAGCCTCCTGAGCCCCAGGGCAGGAAAGACCCGAGTGAGGTGGGTAACTGGTGTGCTCAGGCCCAGCCAGGGTGGCTGAAGAGGGAGTACCGGGAGGCGGGGGTGGCAACCAGGTCAGACAGCAGCTGGAGCTCTTGCAGGCCCCCCCACTTCAGCAAAAACAGAAACAGAGGCGGGTGCATGGGGAGGGGAGTGCAGGGGCTTGAGAATGCAGGGGGCTGGCCCAGTCAAGGGCTGAAGAACAGACCCGCCACCCACTCCCCTCTGGCTTCTACCCTGAGGGATCCCCATGATCTGCTTGCTCCTCCCCCACCCTGCAGGTGCTGGGCAGCCTTTCTGTGTGACATCCTGACGATGAACAGGTGACAGGATATGAGCTGGGAGGGGAAGCGTTGAGAGGGGTGAGGGGACCGCAGAGGGAGCAGGAGAGGCCCAAGGTAATGGGGAGGTGGCGCCTGCAGCTGCTGAGGGGACAGTGACTCTTGACGCAAGGAGCTTCCAAAAGCGCACCCTGCCCACTTCCCTTCCTCAAAGCGGCACTGATGCGGCAGGCCCAGTGAACACCTGTGATGCATAAGCTAAGCACAATAATCCTCTCCTCCTTTTTTCTGGAGTGTAGTCTCTCCACCTCTCTTGCAGCTGGCGCAGCTGCATGACCTGCTCTAGAAAGTGGGGTGTAGCTGTTGTCTGCACCGGGCTCCCCAGGAACACCTGGACTTCGCTGGGCAGAGGAGAGCCTTGCATCTGCCTCTCCCTCCTGCTTTGGAGACTGGAGCAGGTATTCCACCAGGAAGAAGAGAAGCATCATTCTGAGAATAAAGATGCAGAACAAGCCTTGGACCACACTGCCAAGCTGCCCATCAAAACCAGAGACTACCTGCCTCTGGAATTCTCTGTGAGCATAAGCCACACAGGCAGGGTCTTTCACCCGCAGCTTGAGACGCCCTGGCCCACAGACAGGCTGGGGTTGAGTGCGCAGCAAGCACTTTGGCTCTCCTCCGAGGGCAGCGTCACAGCCAGCACTGGCTCGCTCCTCCTGCAGGGCGAGGGACTCGCTGGTTACTTTATCTTTTCTAATACATTCTCTAGGAATTACTTCTTTTTAGTGGAGAAGAACCACCACTTCTTTCATAATTAGGTAACTCATGGCATCCTACTTATCTACTCTTCTTCTCAAAATGATTAATTACTAGACACACAAAAAATATAATTTATGTCTTATGAAAGCAGACTTGGAATAATTTCAGGCTTTTAAAACCACGTTGGCCTTCCTGCAGATCTGATAGTATTGTGAGCTCATATATCTTACCACTGTGAAGTCAGAGTAGAAAATACATCATCTCTTTCAGACTCCTGGAATAACTTCAGAAGTTCTGGATCCCCAGATAAATGTGCAAGAATGCGCAATTCAATCTGTGAAAAATCTGTGAGGCAGAATTCTGCATTAAGTTAGAGTTTGCCAGCAGCGTTCCTCGTGGGTGCTGACCAGTTGGCCACCCTCAGACTCTCCTCACTCAGCAGCCTGAAGGTCCACACCCCGCCTCCCGTCTGCCAGGGTCCTCTGGCCTCAGTGTCAGGAGGTGAGAAATGAAATGGGGAGGATGGTGCAAGATGAGGAGGCTCAGGAGTGAGTGAGAGTGTGTGTATGGAGGGGAGCTGTTGTTATAAATAGGATGACCAATTACCCTATTTATAGGCTGCATCAACAAAGTGACATTGGGCAAAGGCACAGAGGAGGCAAAGGAGGGCACCAAGATGGTCTCTGGGGAAGAGGAATGGCCTGGGCAAGGGCCTGGAGTGGAGGTGACTCTGAGCTGGGAGGAGCAGGGCCCAGCAAGGCCACAGGGAGCAGGGCAGACAAAGTACAGGGGTGGAGGGCAAGGGTATCTGGGATTTAGATACGGTGACATGAGGGGACACTGGAAGCAAAACTTGTCACTACGTACTGTGCCTTAGAATGTATTTGAAAGCGGCCAGGCACATTGGCTCATGCCTGTGGCTCATGCCAGCACTTTGGGAGGCCAAGGTGGGCGGATCACCTGAGGTCAGGAGTTTGAGATCAGCCTGGCCAACATGGTGAAACCCTGCCTCTACTAAAAATATAAAAATTAGCTGGGCCTGGTGATGCACACCTGGAATCCCAGTTACTTGGGAGGCTGAGGCAGGAGAATCACTTGAACCCAGAACCCAGGAGGCAGACGTTGCAGTGAGCCGAGATTATGCCACTGTACTCCAGCCTGGGCAACAAGAGCGAGACCGTCTCAAAAAAAAAAATAATTTATTTGAAGGAATGAATTATATAAGGACCTTTGAATTATTCAATTTCTAAACATTTGAACTCCATGAAAATTCATCAAGTAAGCTACAGCAACGTACCTGCTGCTAGAAAGGTGTGGCCTTTGGATGAAACAAACATGGCCCTCGGGGAGATGGTGAGAATCTCGTCTTCTTTACCTGAATTGTTTTTTCAAGAGCATTTAGTGAATTTGGTCATGAACTGACTCGTAGCTAGTCCTCAATACAATATTATTTGAATATTATTCTAAAGTTAAGAGTTAAGATTTTAAATTTTTCTGAATATTTTTATTAAGTTTTTTAGAGATGGAGGGGTCTCACTTTATTGCCCAGGCTGGAGTGCAGTGGCACAATCATAGCTCACTACAGCCTTGCACTCCAGGGCTTAAGCAATACTCCTGCCTCAGCCTACCAAAGCAGCTGGGACTACAGGTACACACCACCATCACCACCTAATTTTTAATTTTCCTGAGGGACAGGCTCCCACTATATTGCCCAGGCTGGTCTCAAACTCCTGGACTTAAGTGATCCTCCTGCCTTGGCCTCCCAAATTGCTGGGATTGCAGGTGTGAGCCAAGGCACCTGTCCTTAATGTAATTTAAAAAATAACATATTACTACTGAAAGCTAACTAGGTTTTCTGATTTTAAATTTTTCTGTTCTTGGCCGGGCCGGTGGTTCACGCCTGTAATCCCAGCACTTTGGGAGGCCAAGGACAGCGAATCACTTTACGTTGGAGTTCAAGACCAGCCTGACCAACATGGAGAAACCCTATCTCTACTAAAAAAAAACAAAATTAGCCAGGCATGGTGGCACATGCCTGTAATGCCAGCTACTCAGGAGGCCGAGGCAGGAGAACTGCTTGAATCAGGGAGGCGGAGGTTGCAGTGAGCTGAGATTGTGCCATTGCACTCCAGCCTGGGCAACAAGAACAACACTCTGTCTCAAAAAACATATATATATGGCCACGCACAGTGGCTCACGCCTGTAATCCCAGCACTTTGGGAGGCTGAGGCAGGCGGATCACGAGGTCAGGGGTTCGAGATCAGCCTGGCCAACATGGTGAAACCCTGTCTCTACCAAAAACACAAAAATTAGCTGGGCACAGTGGTACATGCCTGTAGTCTCACCTATTCTGGAGGCTGAGGCAGAAGAATGGCTTGAACCTGGGAGGCAGTGGTTGCAGTGCAGTGAGCCAAGATTGTGCCACTCCAGCCTGGGCGACAGAGCGAGACTTCATCTCAAAAAAAAATAATAATAAAAAAATAAAAAAATTCTGTTCTGTCTAGAATTCTTAATGAAAAAAGGAAAACCCAGACATTGACAACTGAATGCATTCCAGTGAAAGCAATCTTGAAACTCAGAGCCTCACTGATGGAAGGTCTATGTGGGAAGCACAGCTGTGATTTTCCCACTAAAGACATTTTAAAGGGGCAGCAGGGGATGAAGCTGCTCAGGAGCCCTCTCCATGGACACTGTTTCAGGACAGTCAAATGTATTTTAGAAAGGACTACTCATTGGGACCGGGCACAGTGGCTCACACTTATAATACCAGCACTTTGGGAGGCCGAGACAGGAGGATCACTTGAGCCCAGGAGTTTGAGACCAGCCGGAGAAGCATGGTGAAACCCTGTCTTTACTGAAAATACAAAAAATTGACTGGGCATGCTGGTGGGTGCCTATAATCCCAGCTACTCGAAAGGCTGAGACAGGAGAATTGCTTGAACCCAGGAGGCAGAGGTTGCAGTGAGCTGAGATTGCACCATTGCACTCCAGCCTGGGCAACAGAGTGAGACTCCATCTCAAAAAAAAGAAAAGAAAAGAAAAGAAAGGACTGCTCATCGGGTTTCCTTGTTTTGCTAGGACCTTCCTGCACAGCAGGGTCCCCAGCAGAGGGGCAGGAGTGCCACTGCCGAGGGTAGGAGTGTATGGGGCATGGGCGGAAAAACTCTCATTTGCTCAGATTGGAACTTTCTCTTTTTTATAAATGTACCCATCAGTGTTACAGCAGAATAGCTTAAAAGAAAGAAGAGTGTTAGTATGCTTTTATAAACATTTCCAGTAATTTTCAGACTTTAATAAGCACTAGTGCTATTACATGTTTGTTTTTTCTTTATTGGGAGGCTGGTGGGGGAAGAGATGGTAGGAGGAAAGCTACTTTCCTGATATAATTATCATCTATTTCTACTTGTAAACGGCTAACAGGGAGGTACCATATCACTTTAGCTGTTTATTATTTTTTCAATGTATATTTAAATCCTGGTCATGCAAATACAGAGAACTTCAGGAAAGTGAAGCAGTTAGTTATATAGAAAAGCAATGACAAGTAACTTTTAAAAAAATGTTTAAAAGGGCACAGTGGCTCATATTTGTAATCCCAGCACTTTGGAAGTCCAAGGTGGGAGGATCACTTGAACCCAGGAGTTTGAGAGCAGCCTTAGCAACATGGCAAAGCCCCATGTCTACAAAAAATACACAGACACACACATACACACAAAATTAGCCAGGTACGGTGGTGCATGCCTTTAGGCCCAGCTACCCAGGAGGGTGAGGTGGGAGAATCACCTGATCCCAGGGGGTCAAGGCTGCAGTGAGCCGTGATTGCACAACTGTACTCCAGACTGGGTGACAGAGTGACACCCTGTCTCAAAAAAGAGTTATCCAAGACTTTAGCAAGGTAGAAATGAGTTACCTTTAAAATTCTTAGGTTTCGTAATCTGAATTGGGTGCTTGGAGATACCTTGGATATTCTGTTAATAATAAGAGAATAGCTTTAGTCAAAATATCTACTCTTAATCTGTACCACTTAGGGTATTTAACATACATCACATTTTACTAAACATTAAAACAAGTAAGCCAATGTGTCATGCATAAGCACATTAACACTTAATACAATTGTCTAATATCAAAATATAATTTTGGTGAATATACCACTAAATCCACTCAGCAGATTTGAGAACAATTCCCTTTGACTCTAGCCTGTGTGACCTTTAACATAATTACGTACAGTCATTCTTTTTACAGCAGCACAAATTATGAACTCAGTTAACTTAAAAATTCCTACATTATATGCTAAAGGTAGGTTTCTGTGAAATTTGTGTATTGGACGTTTATTTTAGAACATATTTTAAGATGAAAATTTTGGTCTCTTTGACGCTGGTCATTCCCCTTGCTCACTGCTCCTGGCACTTGGTACCTGCCTCTGCCTTAGCCTGTCCTATACCTGGTGGCTTGGGTTGTGTTCCGTGCAAACTGTTGGGGCCATTTGTTAAGCACCTTCACACTTTTACAACTTGGGCAATGTGCAATAGTTCACATGCTTCTAGACTGTTTCAACTATTCAAATCATGAGAATTTCTGTTACAACATCCTTTGGATTCTTGGTGGTACATTGAACAACAATCCCCTGCTTTGTCTGGGAATAGAACTCATTGGGCATTATCAGTTGGTCTTGACTCCCTAGGTAAATCTGACAAATTGTGCCAAGCATCAAAGTCCTGCAGTCTTACGGCGATGCTCCATAGATCCCACTAGAAACACTGGGAAGTGGTAGGGCCACAATGTCATCCTCACTTTTTTTTTTTTTAAGATGAGGATGTGAAGGCCTTGGGGTATTAAGTCAGTGGCTCTCAAGTTTTCTAAACGTTAGAATCACATGATACTTTAGAAAATACCCAATATTTACAGTAAAAGCTCAATAATAGTGTAGAGATGACAGAGAAAAGAGCTATTAAACTTGAAAAGAAGTCAATAGAAACTAATCTAAAGAAGGGAAGAACAATAAACAAAGCCTCAGGGACCTGTGAGATAATATAAAAATACAGTATCAAATTGTGTTCTCTTAGTTCCTGGAGAAAAGAAAGAGACTTGTGCAGAAAAAATTTTCTTAAATAATGGCTTAAAATTCTGAAATTTAGTAAAAGACATGTCTTTTCCAATTTCAAAAGCCAAACAACCCTAAATATGGTAAATTGAAAGCTAACCAGGCCCAGAAACATCATAATCAAACTGCTGAAAAACTATGATTTAAAAAAAAAAATACTGAAAATGGCCAGAGCAAAATGATACTTTATATGCCAGGGAACAGCAATGTGAACGACTGCAGATTTCTCCTCAGGGACCATGTAGGCCAGAAGACAGTGGAACCACAACTTTCACATGCTGAAAGAAAGGAACTGCCAACTCAGAACTCTTTCTTCACCATCATTCTCAGCAAACTAACACAGGAACAGAAAACCAAACACCACATGTTCTCACTTATAAGTGGGAGCTGAACAAGTGCACATGCACACACAGAGGGGAAAAACACACACCAGAGCCAATCGGGGGTAGGGGGCGGGGGCAGGAAGAGCATTAGGACAAATAGCTAATGTATACTGGTCTTAAAACCTAGATGATGGGTTGATGGGTACAGCAAACCACCATGGCACACATATATCTATGTAATAAACCTACACGTTCTGCACCTGTATCCCAGAACTTAAAGTAAAATAAATTAAAAAATAAAAAAAATAAAAAAAAAAAGAAAACTCTTTCTTCAGCAAACACATCCTCCAGGAACGAAAGTGAGTTAAAGACATTCTCACATGAATAAAAATTAAGGTATTCTGTCATCTGCAGACCTAATCTAAAAGAAATGCTACAGAAAATTCTTCGGGCTGAAGGAAAATGTTTCCAAAGGGAAACCTGGAACTTCAGGAATGAAGGATGAGCAACAGAAATGATCAATATCTGGGTAAATATAATAAATCATCTTTTTTGAGTTCAATGGCTTTTGCAAGCCTTATGCATCTTATTTGAAGTGATGAAATATAAAATCTAAAAATAGCCTGTGGTTGGGCATAGTGGATCACACCTGTAATCCCAGCACTTTGGGAACCCAAGGCAGGAGGACTGCTTGTTCCTAGGAGTTTGAGACCAGCCTGACGTAAATTTACATGGCCATTATTTTTTTAAAAAAGGCAAATGATAACATGCTGGCAATAATGCAAAGAAAGGGGGAACTCTAGTACACTGGTAGGAAAGTAAATTAGTGCAGCCATATGGAAAACAGTATGGAGATTCCTCAAAAGAAAAATTAAAATACCGTATGATCCAGCAATTCCACTGCAGGGTACGTATGGAAAATAAATCAGTATAAAAATAAGTATCTGCACTCCCATGTTTACTACAGCCCTGTTCACAACAGTCAAAATACAGAATCAGCCTACGTGTCTGTCAATGAGTGAACAGATGAAGAAAATGTGCTAAATATACACAATGAAATACTATTCTGCTATAGAAAGAATGACATCCTGTCATTAGCAGCAACATGGATGAGCCTGGAGGCCATTATGTTAAGGGAAATAAATCAGTGAATTAAAACTGCATGTTTAATTCCAGTATATATACATAGTGATAGCAGAATTGTTCACCTGTACCCCTGTGGAAAGCAACTTTATTAACCAGACTGCAGTAATTGTGTTCAGTTCCTTCTACCTTTTGCCTTTAGGACCCTATTCATTTCAGGTTGGCGTCTTTTTTTTCCCCTGCTCCCCCCAACAACTTTTCCCAGTGAGGTTGTTTCACACAAATTTAGTATAATTAGATTGATACGTCACATTCTGTTTCCTATCTTGAGATCCCCTGACTTCACAAATGACTTTTAAAAATTTACATATTATAGTTCACTCTTGCTAGTGTACATTCTATTGGTTTTGACAAACGCATAGTGTCAGTTATCCACCATTGTAGTATCATACAAGATAGTGTTACCACCCTAAACAATCCTCTGAGCTTTACCTATCCAAACTTATTCCCAAGTCCCAGCCCTGAACTTCTGGAAACCACTAATCTGTTTACTGTTTTCTACAGTTTTGTCTTTTCTAAAATGTCACATAATTTGGAATCGTACAGTATGTAGCCTTTCCAGATTGATTTATTTCATTTGGCAATATGAATTTAAGATTCATTCATGCCTTTTTATGGTTTTATAGCTTATTTCTTTTTATCACTGAATAATATTTCTCAGTATGAATGTGTCACAGCTTATTTATTCACCTCTAAAAAAACATCTTGGTTGCTTCCGGTTTTTGGCAATTATGAATAAAGGTGCCATAAGCATTTGTGTGCAGGTTCTTTTGTGGACATAAGTGTTCAAATTAATTTGGTAGATACCTACATGTGTAATGGCTGGATCATATGACATTTAGTTTTGAAAGAAACTGCCAAACTCAAAAAGTGGCCGTACCATTTTCCATTCCCACCAGCAAGGAGTGAGAGTGACTGCTGTTCCACACCCTCACCAACTAACGGTAATGTAAGGGGTTGTTGGTTCTTGATCTTAGTCGTTCTAACAGGTATATAGTGGGATCTCATCATCGTTTTAACCTCCCACCTTTCTGATACCATGAATTCTTCTCATCCTTCAAGTCTGCACACAAGGAGACTTCTTCCTTTCCTTGAGGAAAAAACCTCTTCTAGCTCCCTAATCAAGCAGGCTGGGGGGTCTGCCACAACGCTCTGAAAAGGATCCTTGACATCTCTCAGTCCAAGTACTGACCACAATATTGAACAGCCGAGGACCTGGATCCCCCTTTCCAGGAGCACCTCGTACATGGAAAGTATGTAATACATGTGTGTTTACTGAAGGAATGAGAGGCACTGAAAGCACATCAATAATGAAAATTGAATACATATAATACACAAATTGCCACCTTTGACTAAACTCTCTCCTTCTGCTTCTGCCTTGTGCATACATCCCTCCAATGCTGATGATGTGCTGCTACACAGAACGTACCGTGATATGCAGCCCACGTTTGGGCAGCAACACAAAATGAACTCACACACAAATCTGGCCTTCTGGGAGTTACTGTCTGTCATGATGTGTATATCACACACACACAAGTCACATAACACAGGGTTCAAATGAACAAAATAAAAGGGTATCTCAGGAGACTCTCCATGGCACTCTGAGGGAAAGAGAGAGTACTTTAGGCCCCGGAGGAATGAGGCTGGGCAAATCAGCCTCACTGATGGCAAATTTCCAGGAAATCAGGAGATAGGAAGCTGCCACAGAACCACATGTTTCTTCTGTAACCAACCTTCGTGGCCCTTCAGCAAGGCCTCTCTGGAGGAGGTACCAGCCCATGCCAAGCCTTCCATGGCCAATGCTCCCCGTTGGTTGTGGCACTGTGCACCAGCCAGATCTGAGAATGTCTGTTCAAGTACACGGGTTCACGTTCCCAAACACATGAAATGCGGCCGTGCTTCTCTGTGGGCCTCTGTGATGAAAGCAGCCATCAGACAGAGCGCTGTGTCTAAACCCCATGAGCAAACACATGCTCACAGGTGTCTACGTCAACAATGAGCACATACAGCATGTGAGCTACCAAAGACCAAGGGCAACCAAAGTGGCTGTGGTGGGAAGTGACAACTAACGAGAGCCCGAACATCTGGGAGGAAGCTGGGTCCCACCGGGTGAGAGTCTGAGTGTGGGTGAGGCCTGTGGGTGGCCCCCAGCACACTGGGGGTGTGGATGAAAGTGTGGCTGTCACACGCCCATGAGAGCATCGAAGTCAGACATCACTCTAGCAAGCAGATGTCATCACAGACTGACACCAGCTGCTGGCACCCAGGGGAACTGTGCCTTTCGGGGAAGAAGAATAGAGGTACGATCACTAACTGCAGGCATCCTTTACTGGGAGGGGCCAGACTCCCCATTACTCCCCTCCGGCAAGGAGCTGGCCACCAAGGCCGACAGCAAATGGTGATATCCGAATGTTTCTGCACGTGAAAGCCTCAGAACCCCCACACTCCTAATTTGTTGGAGTCAATCATGTTATTTGCATTACTTCAGCTGGTCCCCTAGTGTTGATCACTCATGACCATTTCATCTCCCAAGTCCATCCAATGTCCAGGGGCAGAGACCATGCCTGTGTCTCCTGAGCACTCTGGAGCTGTGCAGAGAGAGCACACAGTGATGCACTCACACAGCAGGACTATTTTAAGTTCCCCAAACTAGGGAAATGGAAGCAAACTGGAATAATTTTCTTACAATTCTAATCTCCTCTAGGGCATACAATTTTCTGCTGTACTGTGAACATCAAAATGTATGGAAGTCACTTCTCAGCTGCCTGTTTAAATAAGCCCAGCCAAACCCCGCAGAGGAAGGTTCCTGTGCTCAGCCCCCATGGCTTGCTTCGGGCAGCCTGAGTCTCCCATGAGTGGATGCACTCCTAAGTGTCAGCTGTGGGGATGGGGCATACCCCAGCATCTGTTTTCATCGTGAACTTGGTGTGTTTAAGCAAATAAGAGAACCGATCTAAAAACATCCAATGTTAACAGCTTTTATTTAACATTCAGTGAAAGCAAGGTGCTGAGGTGACGTCTTAATTCTACAATGTGGCGTTTGCTAAAATGTCAGTAGTTGTAAGCGAAACGCTATGCAGGGAATAGTTTCAGCTGTGGGTGAAGGGGTTGCACCCAGGAGTACATGGCCCTGTTGCTTTTCTCCCTAGGTACCATGTGGCCTGGGTGTCTTCATCTGCCTACCTGGTGGAAGATCCAGGGGGAAGGTGCCACACTGGGGAGGTGGTGGAAATAACAAAAAGGTGATGGCAGCCCTGCTCTTAATTTGTTGATTATATCCTTGCAGCCCCTGGAATGAAGCGGAAGGAAAGTGATAGTCACAGGATCTTGGCCAGCCTCAGGGCACGCAGGCTCTCCTGGTCCTGAGAAAGCTGTGACTGCGCATGCCTTTCTGGGTGCCAGGCTGTGTGAGGCACCTGAGAGGGGCTGTGCAGAACAGCCACATGGCACTCCGCCCCCTGGGCACACCCTCACAGGGGCAGGACCCACAGTGTCCTCATTGTGTCCTCAGCACCTACTACACAGCCCAGCACACAGGAGCAATTCACAAACGATGGCCGAATAAGATGAAAAACAAATAATTTTCACAATAACGCAGCAAAGAAGGTGCTACTTTTATCATTTCATGAATGAGAAAAGAGAGGTTTCCATAGTTAACTTGCTAGGGTAACACCGCTAATGATTGAGCTGAGATTTGAACTCAGGTCTGCCCTAAGCCAAGGTTCTGTTGCCTCCAGAGTGTGTCAGACAATGCCAGAGGTCTCCTGAAATAATTTTTCTTGATACAAAATAAAAGTGAAAACCACAACAAAAACACAGAAGAGGGCAGCCAGCATAGAGCTCAGAGTGAGGGCCACAGCAGCACACCTGCTATGGCACCTGGGCCAGGCTGATGCCCCTGCACTCCACCTAAGCAGCTCGTAGAGCCTGACCTTAGCCTGAAAGGCAACGTGGCCCTGACCCTATGTGGGGGTCCCTAAAGCCCTGTGAATAGCTTGGATAGGCAGCCCCCTCTACCTGGTCTGCCCTGATACACCCCTGTGGCCCCCCTCACCCCCTAAAGCTTCTGCTCAGCTGCCCCCCCAACCTCTTTAACACTCCTTCCTGAGGCTGGCAATCTTCCCCCCACTACATATGTTCCACACATTTCACTACCCTCTGTATTGTTTCTCACTTCACATGCTTATTGGCTGTCTCATGCCCTCCATCCCCAAGACTCCACAGCGCAGAGGGCTTTTTTTTTTTGGGGGGGGGGGAGGGCAACAGAGTCTTACTCTGTCGCTCAGGCTGGAGTGCAGTGGTGTGATCTTGGCTCACTGCAACCTCTTCCTCCCGGTTTCAAATGATTCTCCTGTCTCAATTACAGGTGCCCGCCACCATGCCTGGCTAATTTTTGTATTTATAGTAGAGATGGGGTTTCACCATGTTAGCCAGGCTGGTCTCAAACTTCTGACCTCAGATGATCCACCCACCTCAGTCTCCCAAAGTGCTGGGATTATAGGCGTGAGCCACCACGCCCGACCAGGGCAGAGGTTTTGACCCATACAGTGCAAGCACCCTGAACAGCCTGGCACATACGTGTTCAACAAACATCTGTGGAATAAATGACTATGAATGGAGAGTGGCAGGAAATGGAGTTGGAGAAGCAGGTGGGGTCAGACCACCCAAAGCCCTAAGAGCTAGGTGAGGTGATCAGACATGAGTTACCCCCAGAGCTCTGGGAGCCACTGGAGCCACTGGAGACTTTAGGGAGTGGAGCCATGGAGTTGGGCTTGCATTTCTGAGATACTCTCCTGGCTGGAGGGATGAGAACAGGAAGGTGGATGGGAAGCTGGAAAGCTGGCACCAAGATGTGCAGATGACAGGAGTGGGGACAGCTATACCAGGAGGCCCAAAGGCCTTGGTGCCCAGCCGGGTCCCCTGGGGTCCAGCCTGTGTGACCAGTTGAGCTGAGGAGCCATCACCCCCACAGGGTAGCTCAGAGGAGAAGCCAAACATCTGGCTTAAAAATGGTGAAACTGTCCAGGCGCGGTGGCTCACACCTGTAATCCCAGCACTTTGGGAGGCCAAGGTGGGCAGGTCATTTGAGGTCAGGAGTTTGAGACCAGCCTGGCCAACATGGCAAAACCCCGTCTCTACTAAAAATACAAAATTTAGATGGGTGTGGTGGTGCATGTCTGTAATCTCAGCTACTTGGGAGGCTGAGGCAGGAGAATCTCCTGAACCTGGGAGGCGGAGGTTACAGTGAGCCGAGAATATGCCTCTGCACTCCAGCCTGGGTGACACAGTGAGACTCAAAAA
>NW_016107432.1:4028405-4047512 GCF_001604975.1 Cebus imitator
TTTTAAAGATTCCCGAAGGAAAGCTGAATGAAGAGAGTTGAGGCTCGTGAGCATCTGCGTGGGTGTGGAAGCTGCTGGGAAAGGAGGTGCTCATGCAGTGGGCTCCGAGGAGCAAGGATGAGCACCCTCAACCACAGCAAATGGGTAGAGAGAGAGGAGCCCACTCCTCTGAGAAGAGGACAAGCCCCATGCTCAGGGAGGAAGGGCAGAGTCACACCAGGTCGCCAGCAGGGCAGAGTGGGGACAGGGAGGAGCCACGGAAATGGGCCAGGCCCCCTGGGGAAGCAGGAGTCTCTGCCAAGCAGGGCTGGCAGGAGCCTGGGGCCCGCAGCTCCCCTGGGGTCAGCAAGGCTGTGGTCACTGTGCTGGGCAGCGTGACTCAAAGAGAGCCAGGCTCCTCCACCTGCCGGCCTTTGGCCCTGATGATCCATTTTAAACTGTGGGTCCCAATTCCTTAGTGGGTCACAAACAGCACTTCCAAAGGTGAACTGAATAGAGAGAAAATAGCAATGTTCACTGCACACAGTGAACCTGCTCTGTATATGTCCCAGTCAAGAGGCAATGCACAGAAAGTATTAGAACGCTCCTCTTCCCACTGTGAGGTGATGGAAGGAATGAGGGGATGGTTCAGTTCACTCTAGATGGATATAGGAAAATAATAGATCATTCAAAATAATAAAGTATAAAGATTTTTAAAGTTCATTTGGGTTTCAAATAGTGGTGTAGATTTAGCAGTAATTATATGATTTATGAACACCTTGCTAATAAATTTTTTATAGATATTTAAATTATATGGAAGGAATATTCATCAGCAAAGCAGAAAAATAAGATGGCAATAATGTAAAGGCCTTGATTAGAATTACTTCAAAACAGTACTTATATCATTTATGTAGGTAATGAAAACAGAACCTAAAGACTACATCAGGAAAGAAAGGCCTCTTCATATGGGGTGCAGTCTGTGCCCTGAAGAAAATTTTATAAGAATATCCAGGAAATAACAACTTATGAATGGCTGGTGCTTTGGTAGACAGAATAAAATACTTCCTATTAGAACTGAAAAGGTAAGCAATAAACAGCTCTTTCACTTTTTTTTGGTACATTCAAAGGGATTTGTTAAACTGATGCATGGAACAGGTTTAAAATTTGTAACCCTTATTTCTGCTGATGGTAGGAATAAAATAATTTGCCACTAGGTCAGGGCATGGTGGCTCACGCCTATAATCCCAGCACTTTGGGAGACCAAGGTGAGTGAATGACCTGAGGTCAGGAGTTCAAGACCAGCCTGGCCAACATGGGGAAACCCCATCTCTACTGAAAATACAAAAATTAGCCAGGTGTGGTGGTTGTACATCTGTAATCCCAGCTACTTGGGAGGCTGAGGCACGAGAACTGCTTGAACCAGGGAGGTGGAGATTGCACTGAGCCAAGATGGCACAACTGCACTCCAGCCTGGGTAACAGAGTGAGATTCTGTCTCAAAAACAAAACAACAAAATTGCCACTTGTAGAGGGCACAGGCTGTTTGGGGCCATGCAACACTTTCTTTTCCATTTTGTTTAGAAAATGGCACTTAGATCTTCATGTTGGTGCCCACCACCTGCCTCCTTTAAGCCAACCAGCAGACCTCATCATCAGGCCACAGAGACACAGGGAGACACTTGCCAAGGGAGGTGCGAGACACGCTTTTTCATCCTTCTGTGAAGCTGCATGAGATGCTCCGCATCCCCACTGGATAGAAATTCAGCAAGCACTGCCCAGGCCTGCTGGGACACGTGGGAAGGCTGTGCAGAGAGACACTGGCGAAACGGCAGAGAGAAGTTGGGTGCACCCATATAATGTAGGCTGCCAGATCAAACCTTACCTGAAGCTAGCCCTTCTTCAGCCTTCTAGGTCAGGTAAGCTGAGACATATCCCTAATTGTTTAGGTCAGCTGGGTTTGGTTTTGTGTAGTAATCTGCAACTAAAAGTCTGCCTGAACACATGGATTGTGGTTTTTTAACCTCCAGTTTAGACATGTGGGGAAAGGGTTTGGTCAGTGTGATTCAGAGCCCAGCTACTCTCCCCTCTCTGTCTTTCTCCCCCCACTCACATTTCTCCTTCCCAAGGTGTCTGGGGTGGTGGATGATGACGCAGGGAGCCTATATACCCCCTGGCACCCGAAGGGAGGGTGTGTCTGCAGCTGTGGCCACCCTGCCTTTGTGGGCCTTGGCTTCCCATGTCCTTGCCCTGTCTGCTCTGTTGGTGAAATGTCCATGAAGGATTGCAGTGCATTCTGTGCTCTCAGCACAGCCAGCATCTGACATATGTCCTCTGCCAATTGGGCTCTGGCACTGGCTCTGGTGACACTGCTACCTCCTGAAGCTCAGTGGCACCCTCCCTGTGGACCTGGCCTTTGGCTGTCCATCTCACAGCTCTCCATGGGCCAGTGAGAACCAGGAAAACGTGGGCAGGGCCTTGGTTTCCACACCAGGGGAGTGCAAGACCCAGGGACCACAGGAACTCCCAGCCCCCTCTCAGGCTCCTTGGAGAGCACTGCTTCCGCCCCCTTGGGCTTGGCATTCCTAAAGACTGTGACCAAGCCTGTGGGGTGCTGCACTCCCCTCCTCTGGCTTTCCACCCCCACTCTGAGTCTCTAACCCAGAGGGGCTGGAGGAAGTCAGAGCCTTTCAAAGACTCTTTCAGTGTGCTCAGCTCTGGATTCTGCTCTCATGCTCTCCCCCTCAGCACCTCTTCCAAGCCAAGGAGGTACCCTCTCCCTCCTGTGAAGTGGGTCTCTAGCATCCTCTCTACTCAATGGCTTCCTTTATAATGCTAAACTCTAAAAATACTAGGCTTTGAGTCTTGATATTTAAAAGGAAGCTTCTGAAATTCAAAAATTAACAAAACAAAACACTTTTTGATCTCTCATGCCGATACTTTTCTTGTTTCTGCTGTGCTCTTTCACAAGTTCTAGTTGAAAGCCAGAGTTGAACACTGATTCCTTTATTCTCAGCTGTAACTCCCTCTCCCTCTGAAGTAACAGAGGCCTCAGCCCCACTGGGCAGGCAGTCTCTAAGTAGCAAGAGGTGCTGGGAATAAAATATGCGGTGGATGGTTTCTCTAAACTACCCCTGTGCTATCAAGTATTGTGTTCGATTAAAGCTGCCAATAAGGAGACTTCTGCTTCCAGGAAGGTTGTGTAAACACTTTCCCTATCCCTTTCCCAAGATACAATTAAAACCCTGGGCAAGTATAAGAGACTCAGAAAGCTGGAGAAAATAAAGCAGACTGGCCAGGGACCATGGGACCCAAAGAATTCCACAGAGGTGAGCCCCAGGTTTCTTTTTGCCTAATATATCCCAGACAAGCCAGTAGATTGGAAATGCCAATAACCACAGACAAAAACAACAACAAAACAAAACAAAAAACAAAACCTAATAAAAGCCTGCTCTCACTAGCCAAATGACCAGGAAAAGGACAGCCTAGCGAGAAAGAAAATCTTTTGACAATAACTATTCTACTCCAGCCAAACACTACACAAAAACCCGTGTTTTTTTTTTTTTTTTTTCAATCCCCCATCCCCACCCCCACCATCCTTGATACTTAGCCAAGATGTTTTTGGTAATTTTCCATCTACTGAACCCTCACCCTCTCTGTTGGCTATAATTCTCCAGCTGCCCCTGTGGTATCTGGAGTTGAGTTTAATCTCTCTCCCCTATTGCTATAATCTTCAGTAAACTCTCCCTTGCATGTTTAACTCTGATGCAATATTTTTTTTTGGACAAACTATAACATGTCAAAATGTATGGGTTAAAGCTAGAGCAGTGCTGACAGGAAAATTTATAGCACTAAAAATGCATACATGAGAAAAAAGAAAAAGTCTCAAAGCAATAATCTAAGCTTATACCTAAGGAGCCTAGAAAAAGAAAAGCAAAATAAACCCAAATAAAGCAGAAAAAAGAAATAATATGGAAATCAACAAATTGAAAATAGAAAAATAATAGAGAAAATCAATGAAAAGATCAATAAAACTGACAAAATTCTCACTAGACTGACAAAGAAAAAACAGAACATACAAATTATTAATATCAGAAATGAAACAGGGAATATCACTACAGACCCTACAGACATCAAAATAAGGAAATGTTACAAACAACTATACACAACTAAATTTCACAACTTAGACAAAATTACCAATTCTTCAAAAAACACAACTGAAATTCACCAAATATGAAAGAGATTATATGAGCAACTGTATAACTACTAAGAAAATTGTACTCATAATTTTAAAACTCTCCAAAAATAAATATCTAGGCCTAGATGATTTCATTAGAGGATTCTATCAAATATTTACAGAAGAATTAACACCAGTTCCACATGATATCTCCCAGAAAGTACAAGAGGAAGGAACACTTCTCAATTCATTTTATGAAAGTAGTAGTACCCTGATAGCAAAACCAGATAAAGACAGATTAACATCCCTCATAAATATATACATAAAATCCTTTAATAAACATTAGCATATAGAATTCAGCAATATTATTTTAAAATATATGATCCAACAATTGACCTGTGCACACTTATCCCAGAAAAATGAAGACTTAAGTATACACAAAAACCTGTACATGAATGTCTACAGCAACCTTATTTTAATAGCCAAAAACTAGAAACAATTTAGATATCCTTCAAAACTAAAGTACAACTCATACCCAGGAACTTCCGGTGGTAATAAATTACCCACGGGGAACTTAGTATCTGTCTTCAAAATATCATATATTTAAAATATATTATTTAAATATATTATTTGGAACAACTAATAACTTTCTTTAAAATTGTGAAAAGTGTCTTCTATAAAATACATACTCACTGTTAAAAATATTCTTAAGACTCTTATCTTAACTAGAAGAATTCATTCAATGTATTCATCAAAATCCTGCCATGTGACAGCTATTATGAAAAATGCTAGTTCTTCACACACATAACCTACAAATAATATTTAAATAATATATAAACTACTGGAGGAAATTCCTTTACCTAGTGAATATAGGCTGTAAGAACGAATGCGGGCCAGGAGTGGTGGCTCACACCTGTAATCCCAGCACTTTAAGAGGCCGAGGTGGGTGGATCACGAGGTTAGGAGATCCAGACCATCCTGGCTAACATGGTGAAACCCTGTCTCTACTAAAAATACAAAAAAAAATTAGCCGGGTGTGGTGGCATGTGCCTGTAGTTCCAGCTATTCGGGAGGCTGAGGCAGGAGAACAACTTGAACCTGGGAGGCAGAGGTTGCAGTGTGCCGAGATCACACCACTGCACTCCAGTCTGGGTGACAGAGCAAGACTCCGTCTCAACAACAACAGAAAGAATGCTACGTATTTTCCGTAAAAATTGCCCCCCAATAATCCGTTAGTTATATTTAGCACTCGATAACTAAGATGTAAGCCCCTGGTTTTACTCTTTCCTTCAATAACATTTACGGATTACCTATCAATTGGTAGACACCGTGCTTGTTTCTTGTAATAAAATATTGAAAAAAATTCAAGGAGCCTACAGTAGAGGGAAGGCAATCACTAGCAATGGAAAAATGACCACGTTAGGTAGTCAACACCCTGGGAATACACATCTATAATGAAATTATAGTAAGTTAAGACTGTGTAAGAATATGGAAATAGACCAAAGACACAGAATTGAGAGCCCAGAAACAGAACTGTGCATTTGTTGAAATTTACAAATGACAGAGGCATTACAAATTACTGTAGTTCTTATAATGATCTACAAACAGTTACCCAAATGGAAAAATAATCAGATCTCTACGTCACACCTATATTAGATAAATTCCAAGGAAATTAAAGACTCAATGTAAAAAGTAACTTTATTAAGAGAGAATTTGCTATCACAGAACACTATAGGTGGAAAAAAAAGAGAGAATTTGAGTATCTTTATGATCTTCAAGTAAGAAAGGGTTCCTTAAATGAGACACAAAAAGGTAAAAACTTTAAAGACTACAAATTTGACAATATTTTTTAAAAATCTGTAAATCAAAGACATAGAATCCAATCTGAGAAAAACAAACCAACCATCAACTGGGAGAAGATATTTATGTAAGTGAACAAGACTAGTATTCATAATACATAAAGAACATTTACAAATTAATAAGAAAAAGACAAGCCACTGAACTTAAAATGGGCAAAAGAGAAAGCGAGTCACTGAAAAAACTCAAATGACAGATAAACATAAAAATACACTGACCCTCATGAGTAGTTAATGTGAATTAAGCCATAGTAAGATATTAATCCACATCAAACTGGCAAAAACTTAAAAATTTGGTAACAACAAGTGCGGTGGTCTGTTGGGTAATGAGGTCTCTATCACACTGCAGGTAAGAATGTGAGTCGGTCCACTCAGGTGGAGGGTGTTTAGTGATGTCAGGAGTGTTGAATACTAGCATATCCTATGGTGAGGCAATACTGGTGAAGTGCTAGAGAAACCCTCGCACATGTTCAAGAATATTCATCCCAAAATTATTTTTTTCCTTGCAGCATTGTTTTTAATAGTGAAATAATGGAAACAACCCAGTATATCTGCACAATGACATACTATGTAGCAGCCAAGATGAATAATTTAGAGCTATGTCTGTCAACATAGATAAATCTCAAAAACAAACTGTTGAATGAAAACAGCAAATTTATAAGTACAATATGCTATCATTTATATAAACTTTAAAATAGCAAAAAAATACCATCTATCATTTAAGGAAATACATATATTTAAGAAAATATAAATAAATAAATGCAAGCATTAAAATGGGATGATAAAGACTAAATTTAGAATAGAAAAGGGAACTGAACTGGGAAGAACAGACTTGAGAAAGGATAAACAGGGACATTAAATGTACTAGGGCAGGTGGGGCACAGTGGCTCACGCCTGTAATCCCAGCACTTTGTGAGGCTGAGGTGGGCGGATCATCTGAGGTCAGGAGTTTTAGACCAGACTGGTTAAGATGGTGAAACCCCATTTCTACTAAAAATACAAAAAATTAGTCAGGTATGGTGGTGCATGCCTGTAATCCCAGCTACTTGGGAGGCTGAGGCAGGGGAATCACTTGAACTCGGGAGGTGGAGGTTGCAGTGAGCCAAGATCCTGCCATTGCACTCCAGCGTGGTCAACAAGAACAAAACTCCATCTCAAAAAAAAAAAAATGTACTCAAGTAATTTTGAAGCTCTTAAGCTGAATGATGAATACACACATATTCATTGTATTGGGCTCCATGCCTTGTTACTAGGAAAAGGGGTATCTCACTGAGCTCTGATGTGGGGAGGGGCAGGCAGACAGAGGCAGAGGGGTTAAACAAGGCTTTTGAGGACACATCGCCTGCACTGAAACCAGAAGAACTAGCAGGCAGCAACCAGGCCAAGAAAGCTGGGCTGAAGGACATGTTCAGGGATCTAGGGGCAAAAAAAGTTTCTTGACAGAGGTAACAAGGGCTATGGCTTGAAGGCAGGAGGTAGTATGAGAAATCAAGTATCAATGCTTTGATAATTATATCAAGGCATTATAATAACAGAACAAAGTGTTAATTTGACTCCAACCCAGCTATATACTAAAAGCTAGTACAAACATGCTAATGCAACAGTGAACATATATTTAGGGGGGACAAAAAAAACTAAGGGGGAGAAAGACTCATCAACAAAGGAACCAAAGCAAATATCCAGCTAAATAATCCCTAGGTTTTTATTAATTTATTTTTATTAATTTCCAACTAATACAGCTATAACATTTTAAAAATTAAATACTATGCTGCAAGAAAAATGAGAACTAAAGAATTCATAAAAATACAATGTCAAAGGTCAGATATTTTGAATTACATAATGTTGATAAATTCTAAGACAGTATCATGAGTGGCACTGTAGTGAAATGAGGACATTGACAAAAACTGGGCCTGCTGATGTAGAAACATTAGGAGAGACATCAAAGCCATGTGCGATAAGGAGGTATTGGATTTAAAAATGTGGCTCCTGGCAGTGCAATGGGAACAAAGGTCCTCAACGCCTTCTCAGGAGGAGGCCTTCATAAACAATGATAGTTCTAAGAGGGGCTTTCAAAACAAGGATTGACAAGATGATCCCCAAAGTATCCGAGTTGGGGAAAGAGGAGGATTTAGACAAACAAAAGACTCCATGACCAATTCATGCCCAGGGTGAAGAGGGTGACAGTCCAGCATGGGGAACAGGCTTGGCCCACATTGTCAACAGGCCATAATACTGCTCATGACCCCAAACCAAATGACTTTGAGACACTGAAGGACAGTTCAAGAGTAGATCACACACCCAGTTTTTCATTCAGTACACTCTTGGTGCCTACTGCATTCTAGCACAGAGCCAGGCCTGGAGAAGTGTCAGGGAAGCCCTCAGAAAAGGCTCCCATTCTCATGGAATTTACAATCCAGTGAGGTGAACAGAAGTACAGGATGTTATAACATAGTGTAATAAGCATTATGATAGAGGACATACAGGGAATATCTAGGAGGACACCAGACAGGTTCTAATAAAGCAAATATTGAACTAGAGCAATCAGTGAACTAGACAATATAGTAATAGAAACTATCCAAACTGAAACAGAAAAAAAATCTAAGGAAAAGAATAAAAGTGAGTTTCAGTGAGCTACAGACAAATTCAGTGAGCTATGCGACAAAATGACCTAACATGTAATTATAAGTGGAGTCCCTGAAGGAGAGGAGAGAAAAGGAGGACCATAAAAAGTATGTGAATAAATAATCACCAATAAAGTTTCAGGTTTGATGAAAACTATAAACCAAAGATCGAAGAAACTCAATGAATCCCAAATACAATAAACATGATGGCATATCATAATCAAATTTTTCAAAAATAGTGATAAGAAAAAAAAAGCTAAAAAGCAGCAAAGAAAAAAGACACATTATATAAAGATAGTGATGACAGACTTCCTATCAAACAATGTGAGAAGAAAGTAACATCTTCAAAATACTGAGAAAGAAAAAACTTTTGAGAATTTTATGCCATACAAAAATAACTTTCAAAAACCAAAGGTGAGGGTTGGGCATGGTGGCTCAGGTCTGTAATCCCAGAACTTTGGGAGGCTGAGGCAGGCAGAGGGCTTGAGCTCAGAAGTTCAAGACCAGTCTGGGAAACATGGTGAAACCCTATCTCTACAAAAAATACAAAAATTAGCCGGGCGCAGTGGTACGCACCTGTAGTCCCAGCTACTCAGGAGGCTGAGGCAGGAGGATCACTTGCGTCTGGGAGACAGAGGTTGCCATGAGCTGAGATCACACCACGGCACTCCAGCATGGGTGACAGGCGTGAAACCCTGTCTCAAAACAAATACACCCAAAACAAAAAACAAAACCAAAGGTGAAATAAAGACATTTCCAGACCTACAGAAGCCAGGGGGATTCATCAATGGCGGACCTACAACACAGGATATGTTAAAGGATGTCCTTTAGGCAGAAGGAAAATGATGCCAACAAGAAATCTGGTTGTAAACAGGGAAAATGAGAGCACTGGAAACAGTAACTACCTGGGTAGATAGATAGGGTTTTTCTTATTAATTATTGAAATCTATGTTGCCCAGGCTAATCTTGAACTCCTGGCTAAAAGGATATAGGATAGCAAGACCTCATCTCTAAAAAAAATTAAGAAGTTAGGCAGGCACAGTGGCACACATCTGTGGTCATAGCTACTCTGGAGGATGAGGCAAAAGGATCACTTAAGCCCAGAAATTGAAGGCTGCAGTTAGCTATGATTACACCACTACACTCCAGTGTGGATAAGAGTGAGACCCTGTGTCTAAAAAGAGAGAGACAGAGAGACACAGACACAGACACAGACACACACGCACACACATACACAAATAGTTTAAAAGTAAAAGAATAGAAAATACTGGCTGGGTGTGGTGGCTCACACCTGTAATCCCAGCATTTTGGGAGGCTGAGGTGGGTGGATCATGAGGTCAGGAGATTGAGACCATCCTGGCCAACATGGTGAAACCCCATCTCTACTAAAATACAAAAAAATAGTGGGGCATGGTGGTGCATGCCTGTAGTCTCAGCTACTCAGGAAGCTGAGGCAGGGGAATCACTTGATCCTGGGAGGTGAAGATTGCAGTGAACCAAGATCACACCACTACACTCCACCATGGCAACAGAGCGAGACACTGTCTCAAAAAAAAAAAAAAAAAAAAAAAAGGCCAGGTGTGGTTACTTAATGCCTGTAATCCCAGCACTTTGGGAGGCCGAGGCAGGTGGATCACAGGTTCAGGAGTTCGAGATCAGCCTCATGATCTCGGTTTAGGCAAAAGTTTCTTAGATACAATATCAAAAGCATGATACATGTAAGAACTTGTTGATAAATCAGAATTCATTAACACTTAAAACTTCTGCTCTTCAAAAGATGGTGTCAAAAGAATGAGAAGACAAGCACAGGTTGGAAGAAAATATCTGTCAAGCATATACCTGATAAAGAACTTCTATCTAGAATATATACTGTACTCTCAAAACTCAATAAGACAATAAGAAGTCCCCTTAAAATATGCAGATCTGACTAGATGCTTCACTGAAAAAGAAAAATGAATGGCAAATTAGCACATGTAAGGACTCTCTCCAGTAGTCATTAGGGTAATACAATTAAAACTGACCTAAAACTGCAGTAAGAAACCACACAATACATCTATCAGAATGGCTCGAATTAGAAAGACTGGCCATATCAAATGCTGCTGGAAGTGTAAAAGAATAGTAATTCACTGCTGGTAGGAATGTCAAATGGTAGAACCACTTTGGAAAAACAGTTTGGCAGTTGCTTAAAAGGTGAAACCCACACCTACTATATGACCTAGCTACTTGACTCCTTGGTATTTACCCAAGGGAAAAAAAAAGTATATATCCATATAAGGATGTGCAGTTGTTGGGATTTGCTTGGGATGGCTGGCAAAATATTAGGGAAATATTAGGGAAAGTTAGAAGATTATAGTCTCAAACCTTTTTGAAGGCTGAAAAGGTTTTAATAGAATGGGCTGAAGGCAGCCAGTTCATTATGTTAAACTTTAAGTCATAGGGTAAAAGATTAGGATAATAAAAACTTCCCCAGTTAAGTCTGTTTACCCCACATTCCTTTGTCTCTGACTGTTTACTCATGTAAACTCTGTGCTGGATGACCCTCTTGGGGGGAGGTTGAAGGGGAATTACCTGCTGATGGTGTTTATTCGGGGCCCTGGAACCAAGACCTTTTATCATTTGTAAAACCACTCTTTTAACTATGTTAATTATCCACAAGTGTGTTGACTTAGAACTTCTGTTATTAAATCCATACTGAATAAATGTGAGGAGCAGCAGCAAGTGGTGGCTGGTTGGCTGCAATCACCCTCTGAAAGCAGCTGACGACCAGCCCTAGCCCACTCAGATTCACCGTATTCTGGTGTGTGTGAGTGCATTTTATTCATCCGTCGTTGAGTCAGGGTCTGCAGGACAGACCTCCGCAGGTGGTGATCAACGTCTCACGTGGTGACTGCAATGTGACACTTGTCACAGCTGGCGCCCAAACAGGGACCCACCGATGTGATACTCGTCATATGCAGTGAATGTATGTAGTAATATCCCAAACTGAATAATATCCCCAAACTGGAAACAACCCAAATACTGATCAACAGATGAATTTATAAACAACGTGGGGTACACAGATTCAATGGAATACTACCAAGCAACAAAAAGAAATGAGCTACTGAAACACAGACCAACGTGGCTGAAGCTCACAATAACAGCAGTGTGAAAGGAGCCCTGAAAGGAGTCCGTGCTGTGTGGCTCCATTCACATAGGTTTCCAGAAAGTGCAAACTAATCTATAATGGCAAACAGCAAGTCAGTGGTTGCCAAACACGTGGGTAAAGGTTGACAGGTAGGGAGGGAGGTATTACAAAGAGACACAAGGATACTTTCACACAACTGGTAGCAATGACTCTTTTTTTCTTCTTTTTTTTAAATCTCCATATAAAGATCCAGAAGCAATAACTTTCTCTTGAGGGTGGGGGGGTGTGTGAGAAAATTAGCTTTCTGAAAATACTGAAAACCAGCTATAACCTACATATATATATATTTTTGAGATGGTGTCTCACTCTGTCACCAGGCTGGAGTGCAGTGGTGTGATCTCGGCTCACTGTAACCTCCTTCTCTTAGACTCAAGCAATCCTCCCACTTTGGCTTCTTGAGTGGCTGGAACCATAGGTGTGCACACCATGCCCAGCTAATTTTCTGTATTTTTGGTAGAGATGGGGTTTCACCATGTTGCCCAGGCTGGTTTTGAACCCCTGAGCTCAAGAGATCTGCCTGCCTTGGCCTCCCAAAGTGCTGGGATTATAGACATGAACCATTGCGTCTGGCCTGATTTTTTTTTTTTTTTTTTTTTAAGAGACAAGGTCTTGCTCTGTCACCCAGGGTGAAGTGCTGTGGTGTGATCACAACTTGCTTCAGCCTGGAACTTTTGGGCTCAAGTGATCCTCCTGCCTCAGCCTCCCTCCCAAGTAGCTACCATGCTCAGCTAATTTAAAGTATTTTAACATTTACGTAGAGATAGGGTCTTGCTATGCTGCCCAGGCTAATAATCTGATTTTTAAAAATATTAGTCAACTGTATTTTGTGCACTTTAAGCAAAAAAAAGAGAAAGTAATTGAAATTCTAGCCATTTTATGGAATTATCATGTACCCTACATAGTATTTTCTTAAATAATACTAGATTCAAGTTTTATGTGTAAGAAAGTAAAGGACAAATGTTCTATGAGAAAACAGAGGTGAGTATTTAAATAATCTTGGAGCTAAGGGCAGCCTGTCTAAGATGACACTAAGACAGAAACAATAAGCGATGTTGGTACAGGGGAAAGTCAACATAAAGATTGGAAAAGCTCTGCCACACATTTCTCAGGGCAGAGACAGGAGCTGAGAGCATTTTGGAAGGCAATTTAATAAATGCTATTAAAAGTAAAAATGTAATATCCTCTGTACCCAGTACAGTAATTATTAATTCCATATCTGAAAATCTGTCCCACAAAAATACAAGTACCAATACAATAGGACATACATGCATGGTGTTCATTGCAGCTTTACTCTTAGAGGGCAACAGCACAACATACCCACGTGTGGAACACACACAGCTAGAGTGGGACAGGGCTGTGTCTGGTGAGCTGCAGGGAGTCCCACAAGCTGTTGCTGAGAGCAAAAAGCAAGAGGCAGGAAAGGAAAATTCTAAATGTGTAAAATAAATAATGACAAAGTTAGTACATGTCTCTGTGTGTATATGTACAGATACATATGGGCCTGTATGAGATTATATAATAAGTCAGAAGGAAAATATGCATATAAGCTCTAGGCTGCTATTATGGTCTACCAAGAGCACTGGGAGTGAGGATGGAGGGCTGAGGTATGTGGGTGTGAGAGGAGTGTCTACAATAAAAACAGCATATATAATATGATCCCATTTATGTAAATATGTGTGTGCATAAAGAGATAAATTAGAGGATGGTCACCAAAATGTTAAAGATGGCTATAGCGAGGATATGGAGTTTTGAGTGACTTTTTACTTTGTTATTTGCATTTTTATATATTGTTTGAATTCTTTAGAAATATCATGTTATTTGTATAATTTTAAAAAGCCATTTTAAGTATGGCAAACCAGAATATATATCTTAAAAAGTAAAAGGCAAAAGAAAACTGGAGAAAAATAATTCAACATTTTATAAAGGGTTAATCTTTATTATATAAAGAGCTTTTCCATATCCATAGGAAAAAAATAAACATCCTCCAGAGAAATGGGCAAATGACAGGAACTGGCAATTCAAAGAAGAATAATTGCTTTATGTAGTCAACCTCACCAAATATTTAAAGAAATGGAAATTGAAAAAATGAGTCAGGAAAGTTAACCAAAATGAAAACTCCTTGTGTTGGCAAGGATTAGGAGACCAAGCATTTCACACCCTATGTGGTGGGAATGTTATTTTTGGTGAGGAGGCTAATTTGGCAATGTAAAGCCTTAAAAATACATATACACTGTGACTTAGAAATTCTATCTCTAGGAAATTATGCTACAGGAATCAACAGAAAAAAAGTATCAAAAATGTTTATGGTATTGGTTATAGTATTGGTATTGCTATTGAAGTTGGTATGGTATTGCTAAGGTAAAGTACAAGTGTGTTTATGGTATCTCTACAAAGTAATTAAAACTGCAAACAATGTAAATGACCATCAATAGGGGTGGCCATTAAATGGAATACAATGCAGCTGTTAAAATGATGACACAGACTTCCAGGTCATGGCTGAATGCACATGTTTTGTTTATATCCCATCTTTCCAAACATTCAACTGAAATAACAGAAAAATAAACAGGTAAAATTAGAGCATCACTGAGAACCTGGGAGGAGTGCTACTTGCAAACCAGACTTTTAGAAACCTCTGCAAGAAATTAACTGAAAATGTAATGGAGAAAGAAACTTATAACTCTGTAAAAGCAAAAGCAAGGACTTCTACAAAAAGTTTATCAGCAGAATTCCTAAATAACTCCTAGATAAGAAGTATCAACTAAGAGAAAACTACAGCAGTTGTGGTTGGTTGAGAAATCAGCCCAAGGGCAGCGTGGCAGCAGCGCCTGCACTCAGAGGAGATGGCACTGGTGGTCACGTTGATATTGATGTTGGTATTGGTATTTGCATTAGTATTGCTACTACTACTACTCTTCACTAAAGACCCCAGAAGAGCTCCCTAAAGTGTAAGGCAGAGACAGCTGGCAACCCAAGAGCTGACTGACCAAGAGTGGACATCCTTGCACCCAAGAGGCCACAGGATCAGGGCAAACAGCCCATCCCAGCCTCTCTTCCTCTTCCCCACACAGTCCTTCTGCCTGCATGTACTCAGTACACCATCTATGCAAATGCCTGGATGAAGGCCTGACCATTAATGAAAGGAACCCATGGACAGACACAGGTTACGGAGGGAAGGGAAAGAGGACTAACATTTGCTTATTCTGTAAACCTCCACATACCTGTATTTATTTACCATGAATATATATTTATATTTATATATATTAGTGTGTACTTAAATCATTCACGTATTTAATTCATATATTTAAATCTAAATACAGATTCAAATCAATATTTATTAATGTATAATGATATCAAGAGATGTTAAAAAAGCATGATATAAAATAGCATGGCTTTATTTTTGTAGAAAAAATTGTATTTTATAAATATATGTGCTTAGCAAAAAGTGTGGAAAGGTAGACGCCACAATTCTGCATGGTGGATAACAAGTGACTTTTTATTAGTTTTTAATTTCTTTTCTGTATCTAAGAAACTTTTCTGTAATGAGAAAATGAGTCTTTTTTAGTTCAAAATATAGACTCATTTAAAAAGTTAATTGCTTTAAGTGTTATTAAAGCTGCATCATAAGTTCAAGGGCATTTACCGCTTTTTTTTTTTTTTCATCAGAGATACAGCTTCAACAAACACCAAAATCTGGAGCTGGTCATCATGGCGTCAGATACTTTAACACATTTCTGGAAATCAGAAATCACCTGCCTGGCACAAATCTTAAAAGGAAGAGGGGAGGGGTGCCCTTTTTGCCCTCACACTGGAGTGCATGGGTTTCTGGGTGTGAAGCCCTCCCTTGCTAACTCAGCACTTCATGAGAAGAGGGCCCCACTATCTTGTTCTCCCACTCTGTTCTCAGAATAAACAGAATAAAACACAACATATCAGTATGAAGTCCCCTCTTGGAAACAGAAAGTGCACAGGCAAACACATATGGAGGCAAAACCTCAAAAGCAAGGTATGGAAAACGGCGTTTAACAAAGACAGTTGTTTAAACAACTTACAGGATGTTTGGCTGAAAGTCTTCCAGTCACAGTTCCAGTCTGATTCCATGTAGAGGAAATGGAGCCCTTTATTAGTTAAGAAAAATCAGTGTAAACTCTGGCAATGCTATACGAGGTCAAGAATGAGGCAGAGCCTCCACCCACAACACACAACACTCGCTGCTCCTCCAGAGGCCAACAAGCTGCTGGCCCTAAACTTCCAACCCCGAAATGTCCTTGGGGTTACAAAGCTCCTGATGTGTGATCAGGGAAGGGTGAAGAAGGAAGCTTCCCCCATCCCATGTAGGAACTGCAGCAGGACTTGACATCACTTACAATCCTGTGCATGGGGAGAGGAAGGGCTGTTGGGCTGTGGGGAGCGTGGTGTGGGCTCAAGGTGGGGCTGTGCATCACATGTTCTGTCACTGGCTGTGTGAACTTGAATGAGTCAGAGAACATCCCTTGACTGCAGTCTCCTCAAGTCTGAACTAAAACAGTATCATCTTCCTCACACAAGTCCAGAACAGAGATGCAATAATGGATGTGAAAGCAGGCCAGCTAGAGCTTCCACATGAACAGAGGGTTCAAGGCATAATGTCAACCTATGCTGCAAGGAGACCTAAATAATACCAACAACATGGTTCACAGTTTCAAGAATATTAGATTATTTCATTATTTACTAAAATTACAAAGCTTCTGGCAGGGCGCGATGGCTCAGGCCTATAATCCCAGCACTTTGGGAGGCTGAGGTAGGTGGATCATAAGGTCAAGAGATCGAGACCATCCTGGCCAACATGGTGAAACCCCGTCTCTCCTAAATACAAAAATTAGCAGGGCACAGTGGCACGTGCCTGTAATCCCAGCTACACAGGAGGCTGAGGCAGGAGAATCGCTTGAACCTGGGAGGCAGAGGTTGCAGTGAGCCGAGATCGAGCCACTGCACTCAGTCTGGACGACAGTGAGACTCCGTCTCAAAAAAGAAAAAGACTACAAAGCTTCTGTATGTATCTGAACTCATACATAAACCACAGTCCTAACCGTATTATTTTTCTGTAAAGCTTGTTACCTTTTTCATGCAAGCTAGTAATCCGTCTACAAAGGTTGACTTGATCTTGTGAACCTAAGGTACGAAGACAAGAATAATCATTTTCTTTGTTTAAGTCCTTTTTTTTTTTTTTCTGATAAGGAGTCTCGCTCTGTCACTTAGGCTGGAGTGCAGTGGCGTAATCTCAGTTTACTGCAACCTCCACCTCCTGGGTTCAAGCAATTCTTCTGCCTCAGCCTCCCAAGTAGCTGGGGTTACAGGCATGCGCCACCACACCCGGCTAATTTTTATATTTTTAGTAGAGATGGGTTTTCGCCATGTTGGCCAGGCTGGTTTCAAACCCGTGACTTCAGGCGATCTGCCCACCTCAGCCTCCCAAAGTGCTGGGATTTCAGGGATGAGCCACTGCACCTGGCCTGTTTCAGTCTTTAAACAGGAATGGTGTGAATGGTGTTTCACAGAGTGTCAGTCACGTGCTGCTACTGTCACCTTGGATGACTCCGGGAGGACCTGGAATGACCTTAGGATTAAATAACACTGACCCACAGAGAAAGATGTCATTCCACTCTAAAAATACATCTAATTCGGGTATATCTTTACCAGAAAAAAAAAATACATCTATTAATTCTAGAGTCATTCTAGATTTACAGGAAATTTGCAAAAATAAACAGATAAATACCCTGACGCAGTGTCTCCTGTGGTGGCCCCTTCACATCACTGCAGGGAGAAAGGGCCAGGCTGGGGCCAACTTGCTCCCTCATGGCTGCCAGGCCCTCAGGATACAGCAGGCCACAGGCTCAGTGAATACTAGGACCTATGCTGTGGGCAGTGGCAAAAGCTAAAAACGTGGTTCACAACCAACAGAGAACTTCTGAAGGAAATGGCTGGTGTATGAACAAAGAAATGGGAAATAGCCAGGGAAGGGAAGGGGGCCGCTCGTGAAATCCCTGATAAATGTAAATGCAAGACAGCAAAACACTGCTATGGTATAGCCTTGCCAGACCTAGAAGCCAGGAAGGGGGTTGTGGGAGAATTCTGGACTCGGTGCTGCTGGGCGTCTCATGCACACCGCTGTCACACAGCTGTGGTGTGCACCTGCTTCCTTCTGATTCTTCATTGTCTTCTTCCATTTATGACTCCTGAGGTTCACGAGTGGGGCTGATAGCAGACTTGGGTAAAATCACATTGCGGCACAAGTAAACGGTGCCAGTACAAGGTTAACCCGACAAAACTCTTCCCCTGAGAACAGTGGGAGGGCTGCTTCTGCCATTATAGATTTCCGTTGAAAGACACAGGGCCATATGGTTCCCCTTCAATACCCTTCACTTACAAAAAAGTTAACTTACCTGCCTGTATTCCAAAATTATCTTGGGTAATGGATGAAGATCTCGCAGAGCATTTAACTAAAAATGAAAATAAATACCACCAATATAATTCTTTCATTTTAACATCTTAAACACTTATTTTAATCTGGAGAAAGTCCTTGTAATAAATGGTCTAACTGAGCACATTTTTCAAAATAAAGATGCATAATAAACTCAAGTTTATCAAGTGTCTTAATCCTAACCCCTTACAAAACCATTCTGTTGTCTACATGGGCACTAAAAGCACCTCAGACAAGCTTGGAAATAAGATTCCTCTTGAGATTTAAATGATGAAATATAAATCTAGGGTAGGCAAAATCCTATGTCAGTGCCTACAAATGTGTAACTCGGTAACTGCATAATTTCAGGAAGGAGTAATGAATTATGAGTTTAAAAATTAACTTTAAAAATCAAAATATAACATACCTACAAGAAAGTACAAGATAAAAAAAGAAAGTACAAGACACTAAGAAAAGTTTGTTAATTATCACAAAGTGAACACATTTGTTAGCCACCAGCCACAGCAAGCAATGAAACATTCCAATTTCCCCAGTAGGTACTGGCTCCTTCCTCAGAGCTAACCACTACCTTGACTTCTGCTACCACAGGCTACCTGTTTCCTGTCCTTTGTTCAGTATTATTTTTTTAGGGCTCATCAATATATGAAGCAGTATTTCATTTATCTGCACTGCTGTGTAGTATTCAAGCATACGAATGTAGAACATTATCCATTCCACCTTTGATGAATATGTGTTTTTTTCCACCTTAGGGCTATCATGAATAATGCTGGTACAGAGATTTTAGTTAATATATGTCCACAGTTCTGTGGAATACATACATTAAAAAGTGTGAAATTG
>NW_016107432.1:4049145-4064344 GCF_001604975.1 Cebus imitator
TTTAACCTTTAAGCTCTGTTGGACTTGATGTTTGTGGATTTTCTATGTTGGTCCATTGGCCTATTTACTGAACCTTGGGTCAAAATCAAATGGTATTGCTTAATTCCTAGTAATTCCTATTGCTTTCTAATTAGTCTTGATATCCAACAGACTATGTTCTTAAATAGTGCTTTTTCCCTCCAAGATTATTTTGGCTCTTCTTAATTTTTAGCATTTCCATATAAATCTGAGAATCAACTTTTCAATTCCTACCAAAAAAACTCTGCCAGGGTTTTAATTAAAATTGTTTAGAATCTATAAATCAACTTAGGGGAGAACTGATTATATGATTTTAATGTAATCGTGTAAACCACTAAAGCATAGCGCTCTCTGAATAAAGACTGAGAACACAAGAGTTGTGGCCATAAAACATTAACAGTGGGAGGTATCTTGCGTTGGTATAATCCAGAATTGCAGTTTTCATAGAAAAGCTATCCCTAGGGGGATGAAAGTGCATAAAAATACTTAGCCAAGAAAACAACTTAAGATCATCTAACTCCCCTTATCTTGATACCTTACTCACAAAATAACTTTCTAACCAATAGTCTCCCAGTGTATCTTGACTTGAGCAGCCTGAGAACACCGAAAAGAAGTAGGTGTTTGATTGCACAAACCGTGTACAAAGCTCCGAGTGCTGGCTGAGGGCCGGGGGCAGAGTGCTGTCAGCCGCCATGGCTCTGCAGGCTCACTTGCGCTCTGCACTGGCTGCAGACACCATATTATTCTGACCTCCCTTCTCACTCCAGTACCCCACTGGTGCCTCTTCTCTCTCTGACCTTTAAGTATCAGTTTCTCAGAGTTTAACTCTGGTTATCTATGCTGGTTGTATATCGCAATCAACAGGGAACTTCAAAAACAGGCCCACGACTAGGCTCCCCCACCCAATTCTGACTTGCGGGGTCAGTTGTGGGCCTGGGCATCAATGCTTTCCAAACCTCCAGGCAGGGCAGAGGACCACTGTCCCAGGGCAACTTTAGTAAAAACCAGCTGGCAGCTTCCAAGTGTGTATTCCCAGCATGGGACTTGTCTTGAGCCCCGTCCCACAGGCCCAACTGCTGTTTTGTGACATGGGACACCAGTGTCTCACATGCATTCTGTCCTAACATATCCACGACTGAACACTTGACCTCCCCCTCCATAAAGAGTTCCTGTTCCAGTTTTCCCTGAGTAGTGGCTGTATCTATTTGCTAAAGTACACAATTTAGAAAAGTCAGAACTACTCCACATGCTGACTTTAGTTCCCACTCACATGAACTTAACAGAAGGTCCTTTCTGTTCTAAAACTCCATCTGCTTTGCTCCATTTCACTGCCATGACTCAGACTACAGTGACAGCCTACTAATGAGTATCCTCCATTCTCCAACCAGCTAAAAGAGTGATCTTGGCTGAGCATGGTGGCTCACACCTGTAATCCCAGCACTTTGGGAGGCAAAGGCAGGTGGATCACCTGAGGTCAGGAGTTTGAGACCAGCCCGACCAATATGGAGAAACCATGTCTCTACTAAAAATACAAAGTTAGCTGGGCATGGTGACGCATGCCTGTAATCCCAGCTACCAGGAGGGGCTGAGACAGGAGAATTACTTGAACCCGGGAGGCGGGAGTCTGCGGTGAGCCGAGATCATGCCATTGCACTCCAGCCTTTTGCAACAAGAGCAAAATTCTGCCTCAAAAAAATAAAAAGAGTAATCTTATAAAAACATATCCAACACCTATTCAGATGGTGAAAATCCAGAACATCGACACCGCCAAGTGCTAGCAAGTATGTGGAGCAGCAGGAACTCTCATTCATTGTTGGTGGGAATTCAAAATGGTGCAGCCACTCTGGAAGACAGTTTGGTGGGTTTTTTTTTGCAAAACTAAATGCACGCTTATCATTTCATCCAGCAATCATACTCTTTGGTATTTGCCCGGATAAGCTGAAAATTTATGTCCACATAAAAACCTACACACAGATATTTATTGCAGCTTTATTAATAATTGACAAAACTTGGAAACAACCAAGATGTCCTTCGTAGGTAAATGGATAAACTGTGCTGCATCCATACAATGGAACAGTATTCAGTGCTCAAAAGAAATGAGCTATCAGGCCATGAAAAGACATGGAAGAAACTTAAGTGCCTACCACTAAGTGAAAAAAGTCAATCCAAAGAGGCTACACACAGATTCCAATTGTATAACATTCTGGGAAAGGCAAAACCGTGGAAACAGTAAAAAGCACAGTGGCTGCCAGGGGCTGGAGGGAGGGAGGAAGGGGCAGAGCACAGGATTTTTAGGGCAGTGGCCCTGCTCTGTATGATGCTGTAATGGTGGATGTATGTCATCATACATTTGTCCAAACCCACAGAATGTCTAACACCAAGAGTGCACCCTACACACAAGAACAGTCCAAGAGTATATTGTATAACTGTGGACTCCGGGAGACAATGAAGTGCCAGTGTGGGTTCCCTGATTGTAACAATGGTAGCATTCTGTCGAGGACGTTGATAGAGGGGAGCTTGTGCATGTGTGAGGACAGGGAGTAGAGAACAGGGAGTATGGGAACTCTTTGTACTTTCTGCGTAATTTTATTGTGAACGTAAAACTAAAAAATAAAGTTTTTTTTTTGTTGTTTTTGAGACAGTGTCTCACTCTGTTGCACAGACTGGAGGGCATGGCACAATCACTCCTCAGTGCAGCCTTGAACTACTGTGCTCAAGTGATCCTGCCACCTCAGCCTCATGGGTAGCTGGGACTACCAGCATGCACCACCACACCCCGCTAATATTTGAATTTTTTGTAGAGACATGGTCTCCTTATGTTACCCAGGCTGGTGTTGAACTTCTGGCTTCAAGCAATCCTTCTGCCTTGGCCTCCCAAAGTGCTGGGATTACAGACATGAGCCACCATACCTGGCCATTAAAGTTTATTTTTAAAAAATCTAATATCATAGTTGCTCCCTTACTTAAACATCCCGAAGGCTACCCATTTTTTTCTAAAGATCCACAATCCTCCCCATGATCTGCAAAGCAGAGCAGAATTGGGTCCTTGTTCACTTCTCAACCCCATCTCTCCCATTCCTCTCAGTCACAAGGCTCCAGCCTCAGCCCCCTGAGCAGCCTAAGTCTTTCCCATTGCAAGGCCTTGTTCTTATTCTTTGCATAGGCACTTCCTGATCTTCAAGCTTTGGCTTACGCATAATTCCTTAGGGTTTTCCTGGACCACTCAGTCTAGAGTGTGTCACTCTCCCTATTACCACCTTAATGGCTCTTATCCTGCTGGATGGTTCTTGTAATATCCAATTTTAGGTGTCAACTTGGCTGGGTTATAGGATAACCAGACAGCTGGTAAAGCTTATTTCTGGGTGTGTCTGTGTGAGTGTTTCCAGAGGAGGCTGCCATGTGAGTTGGTGGACAGAGCAGGAAAGATCTGCTTTGATGTGGGCAGGAACTACTCAATCAGCTATGGGTCCAGTTAGAATAAAAAACAGAGGAAAGGCAAATTCACTCTCTCTTCTGGAGCTGGGATACCCTTCTCCTCCTGCCTTTGGACGTCAGAACTCCAGACTCTCCAGTATTTGGAGTACACACACTGGCGACACTCCGGGCCTTCAGCCCTGGACTGAGCGTTAGACCATCAGCTTCACCATCCTAAGGCTTTCAGGCTTGGACTGAGCCATGCTATCAGCTTCCCTGGGTCTCCAGCTTGCAGATGGCCTATCATGGGACTTCACAGCCCCCAAAACTATGTTAACCAATATCCCTGACAATCCCTTCTCAAATACCTATCATCTGTATCTGTATCTGTATCTGTATCTGTATATGTCGTGCTGGTTCTGTTTCTCCAGAGAACCCTACTATAGTTCCTCACTGGAATAGACAGTCCATGATGATAAAGACCTTTTCCCTACCAGACCATAAACAGTGTCTAACACAGAGCCTGGGCCACAATAGTGTTTGCTGAATAAAACAGGAAGGGCATCTGTCCTGCTCATCGCTGCATTCCACATACTGGATGCCCAGCAGTGGGGTCAGTGCATGCACAAGACCTGGAGACCCCATCACTTCAGTTAGTCAAGGGGTCTCAGAAGCAATTCCCAGAGATGATGAGTGGCTGGTCCAGGAATCCTGACCCCAAGGCTGGACCACTTTCCCAGAGTTTGAACTCCCTATGATGCTCTGAGAACATGTGACTTCACTGCAGAAAAAACACCAAAGCTTCCTTCAGTTCGTTAGGGAGGGACCCTTGTTCCCCACTCGTCACGTGCCTACTGAGGGGAGGGAATTCCCACTATTCCCCAGCAGAAGTGAGTGGATCAGCTTGGCACCACAGGATTCTAAACACTATCCTGCACATATCCTGCTTCAGCCCATGTGGAGCATCTGAGAACCCTGAGGTGAGTGTCAAAGAACTGACATTGCATAGATCATGTTCTCTTACCACACTTCATTTAATTTAGAAATCAAGACCAGGCAAGGTGGCTCACACCTGTAATCCCAGCACTTTGGGAGGCTGAGGTGGGCGGATCACCTGAGGTCAGGAGTTTTAGACCAGCCTGGACAACATGGTGAAACCTGGTCTCTACTAAAAATATAAAAATTAGCTGGGTGTGGTGGCAGGTGCCTGTAATCCCAGCTACTCGGAAGGCTGAGGCAGGAGAATCACTTGAACCCAGGAGGAGGAAGTTGCAGTGAGCTGAGATCGTGCCACTGCACTCCAGCCTGGGCAACAAGAGCAAAAAAAAAAAAAAAATTAGAAATCAGTAACAAAAACTAGCTGGGAATCCACCACACATTTGGAAATGTTAAGACACACTTCCAAAGAACTCAATGGTCAAATAATCATAACAGAAATGAGAAAATATGTGGAGTTAAACAATGAGAAAAAAACAGTACACCTCAAAACTTGAGGGGTTCATTGGTGATTTCGTGAGCAGCCACCATGCCCCAGGCACTGTACTAAGCACTGGGAATATCCCAGGCACAAAAAATGTTGTGCACTGTTAGGGCTTCATCTAGATTGGGGAGCTGAGCAGCAGCAAATCTGTGTGTGACGCCTAGGAAACCATCAGCTGATTTCCCGAACGTCAAACGTGGATTCATGGAGGAAAAGGGCAGGGAGGGACAGGAGCTGGGGTGGGAGGAGCCATGACACTCACCAAGGCCTCCAGGAAGGGGGCAGGGAGGAGGGAGAGAAGTCATGAGAAAGAATCTGAATATTGAATTTGGCCGTGTACCTGTCACAAGCTGATCTTTCTACATGCACTAATAAACAACTTGACTTATTCAGTTAAATAAAAGAATGAGCCAGGCACAGGGGCTCACACCTGTAATCTCAGCACTTTGGGAGGCTGAGGTGGGTGGATCATCTGAGGTCAGGAGTTCAAGTCCAGCCTGACCAACATGGTGAAGCCCCGTCTCCAGTAAAAATACAAAAATTCGTGGTGTTCACTTGTAGACCCAGATACTCAGGAGGCTGAGGCAGGAGAATCACTTCAATCTGGGAGGTGGAGATTGCGGTGAGCCGAGATCGCACCACTGCACTGCAGCCTGGGTGACAGAGCAAGACCCCGTCTCAAAAAAAAAAAAAAAAAAAGAATGAGGCTAATACAATCTATGCTAATCATGTCTTCGTGGGAGAAGAATGAGCTCCTCATGAAAGCAATTCTGCCTACAAGAGAGCACATCAGTACCAGAAGAGAGTGACGCTTCCTTTCTTGAATTGCTGGTTGTCTGGAGAGGGAAGGGAGCTGCAAAGGGAAGGGCAACAGTGCCAGCTGGTGCCAGGACAGAGGTGAACTCAGGTGCAGGTGAGGGATGCATGGCTTGCCCAGGCAGTGCCCCCTGCTGGAGCTCTGGGGCGTGCGGCCCATGTCTGTTGTGTGATGTTCAGACTCAAGCCTGTCTCTGCAGCAAAACAGATATGGCTTCCAGGAGCCACCTGCTGACCCAGCACTCCATGAACACACCACAGATGCTGAGTTCAGCACCAGGGGCTGGTTTTAGGCCGTTTTGCTTCTGGGAACAAACTGAAGTCTTTGATCTGCATAACCTACATTCTAATGAAAAAAGGAAACACACACCTAAGATAAAGTTTGGGTAGTGGTGAGCTGTGTGCAGACTCAAGGTGAAGAAACAGCTGTGACTGGGGGCCTTACTGTAGTCTGGGTGAACAAAGAAGGTCTCCTGAAAGCAATGTTTAAGCTGACACTCAGAAGCAAGCAGGAAAAATTTGTGGCACAAGTGTGGGAACACAGGGAAGAGCTGGCACAGTGCAGCTCAGCAGGCTCTGGAGTCAGGAGAAAGAGGAGGTGCTGGGCCAGGAAGGCAGAGCCAGAGCATGGGCCTGGGGATACGCTCTGCAGCTCAGATCTGATGCTAAGTGCAACAGAAGCTACTGAAAGTCGGAGGGCAGTAATGTGATTTCCCAATGCTTTTAAAGGATCACTCTGCCTGGGTGTGAGGGTTGAGCAGCAGGGGCAAGAGTGGTTGAAGGGATCTAAGTGAGAAAGGTTTATGGTGGAGATAGGAGGACGGGGAAAAGGAGGCACACTCAGGACCTATTTTGTGGGTAGAGACTCGCTGTGGGTGGAGGTGGAAGGAAAGTCAAGGACGACTCACAGGATTTTTCTTGAAGTGGCCAACGTGTATTGTTCTTTTGAGAGCTTTTACGTCAGGTGCAGTCCTAAGTGCTGTTACACACACACACACACACACACACACACACAGAATCCTAACAAGATTCCAGTAGGGAAAGTACTATTACCTTTCTTTTACAGATCAGAAAACTGAGGCACAGAGCAATTCAGTAATGTCTTAATGTTGCCCAAAACATGCTGGCAAGCAAACCATGCCAGCCAGTGGTGACCCCAATGCCCCTGCTCTTACTCACTAGTCTGCACTGGCTCCAGAGGATCTGGAAGGAGGATGGGCCCTTCACTGAGGTGAAGGCTTGAAGAAGAAGATTTGGAAGAGGGTAGTTCCAAGTCCCTCCAGTGGAGCATCCTCTGCAGAAGTCCATTATTCACACAATAATGCCCATGGAACCAGCAAAGGCCAAGTGTGGGCACAGTCAGTGAGCTCAGACTCCATGAGGGCCTGTACTCTAAGACACCCTCACAGGGTGGAGACCGGAGGAAGACTAGTGCTGGAGAGGGAATGGGGCCAGAGGAGACATCTTACAAAGAAACCTTCCTCTGCTACAAAGTCAAAAGCTGGACAGAGCACAGAAAGCACAAATTGGAGCCTCAAAAGCTGGTTCTCACCACCATAACCAATATTCACAATAACATGAATTCGCTTATTTACTGACCTCCACCCTGTGTCTGTTCAGTAAAAGCACTCACTGGCTTCTAGATATTGATGTATACTCTTCCACTCCAACACAAGAGAATCTCACTACTCCTTGTCTTTAAAAAAATGGATTCCTCTTAAGAAAGGGGTAGGTAAAATTCTCTACAATAAATCTGGGGAAAGGAGAAGACTGATGACCCATTTCTAGTTCCTCCTGGGGACACAAAGTGAAGAGGTTGTGATTGGATTGTCAAGAATTTGGTTTTAAGAACAGAACTCCACCAAATTGCACTTTTCAGGAAGTAAAGTCAATTAATGGCTTCTGCAAGAGTGTACTGTCTGCCTCTCTCTCCTTGGTCCATAGCCAGAAAAGCAACCTTGGTGTGGGGAGCCCCACCTCTGCGGAAACTGCTGCCAGCATGAGGGGATGGCCTGAGAGACTCAGGTGGGTTGAAAGCCAGCACACATGTGGTGCAAACATGCTGTCACTCTGAAAAGAAAGAGGATGACTCTGAAAGCTTACCACTGCTTCTGATGTGGACGGGTATTTCTGCAGCCCCGTTCTGGGGAAACTGTTCCTTGGACTCAGCAGGTGCAGCTTTAACTTGCCAAAGAGGATCTTCAACAAAGCAATACACACATGGTGAGGGAATCTCACATTGAGAGAAACAGAACATTACTATAGCAGAGTTCATGCCACCAGCCAGAGACGACACACCCAAACAGACTTAACGCGCTTAAATTCTCATTTAGTACTTTTCTTTGATTTAAGGGGTTTGAAGTAATAAATCTCAATGTGTTCATTACTTGAGAGAGAACATGAAAAACTTTTATACTTTTCAAATAGTTGACATAAAATTTTTATAAATTCAAAATAAATCTCCCTTTAACTCCTGAATAGAAATACATTTTATGAAAGAAACAGAATTCAGCTTTACCTCTCGAAGCTGATTATTGCTCATTATAAGAAACTGTTCTCCTGCAACAAAATGAGCTTCTTGTTCCAATTCCTTGAGACGAGCCTGAAAACATGATACACACAATTAATCTGATTCATAGCTTTCACAATTTAAAATTATTTAATTTGTTCATCAAACAATTCCCAACAGCAATATGGGCATGGTGCCTTAAGGCTGTCATACAAGCCCTTTGGGAGGCTGAGGCAGGAGGATCACTTGAGGCCAGCAGTTTGAGACCAGCCTGGGCAACATAGCACGACCCCATCTCTAAAAAAAAAAAACATTAGCCAGGCATGGTGGCGCACGCCGTACTAGCTATTTGGGGGGCTGAGGTGGGAGGACTGTATGAGACTGAGAGTTCAAGGTTGCAGTGAGTTATAACTGTGCCATTGCACTCCAGCCTGTGTGACAGTGAGACCCTGTCTCCACACACACATACACACACACGCACACTTCCCAAAGAAGGCTCTTAATAGAGTAATAAATAACCTATCATTTATCAAAATAAGCATAAAAATACATATTTTGGCTGGGAGTGGTGGCTCACACCTGTGATCCCAGCACTTTGGGAGGCCGAGGCAGGTGGGTCTCTTGAGCCTAGGGGTTAGAGACCAGCTTGAGCAACATAGTAAGACCTCATCTTTACAAAAAAATAAAATAACAAATAAAAATATATATTTTGCCTCATGGTGAAATACTTAGGCTCACAGAAGCCTCCTCCCCCAAAGGTAAGAAAACGGAAAGAAGTAAAAATAATGGGAGGGTAAGAATGAATTCTCCAGCAATATTAGGACTAGAAAAGTGATCCAGCATCACACAGAACAAGACAGAAGCAGAAGGTATGGGAAACAGGCTGGTATCCAGAATACATCAAGATGTCCTATACATCAGTAAGAAAAAATATAAAAATGGGCAAAAGACTTGAGCAGATCCTTTACAAAAGAAATTCCTAACAGCTAATGATGCTATGAAAAGCTAATCAACCCCATTAGTGTGAAATGTGACATAAAAAATGAGAGCACGCAGGTCCAGAGCTCTGGAGTAGAGTGAGGAAGCCATTCTAAGGACTACCTGCATGACCTGAAACCCTGAAAAACAAAAACAAAAAAACAGGAACTTGCATTGAACCTCTGAACTGGGCCAAAGTGCAATGACCACAACATCCTGGAACACAGCTGGATTTTGCCAGTGCTGCAACACCTGAAGAGCAACAGCCAATGAGCTCAATGGACTCATGTGCTAAGCCGATCGCCTCCACCAATGACCATTCTGTCGCAACAACTTGTGTATCCACCCTTAGCTTCGTTTTAAAAATCTCTGCTTCCCTTCCTCTCTTCGGAACACAATGTGGCCTTTAGCTAAATGTGCCCCCCAAATTGCAATTCCTAAGACCCAATAAATGCCTTGTCTTACTGGTTTTCAGTCTGGTTTTTTGCCTCTTCTTGGATGACATTAAATGGTGTCAGAAGTAGGACACAAAGCTCTGCATTCTGGCATTGCCACAGATTTGTGCACTGTACTTGCAAGAACCTCTTGTGTCCTATCACCTCCCTGAAGGCCCTGGACCCTGGTAGAGAATCCTCTTATTTCCCTGAACACCCCACCTCAGCTGAGGTTCAGACATTTACTGTGTCTGTCCTTTGCTGCTGGCTGTTGACAGAGGAATTTTCCCATTTTTAGTAAGTACTGATGGGGACCTCTGCTTCTGAGAGTATAGGTGCTGAGTCACCCTCTTCTAGAATTTATGATTTTCTGTACAAAAATTATGATCTTTTATCTTATAAATTTCTTTATTGAGCCAACATCACTGAGAGTGATTTGGAATTAGAATGGCCAATCTGGGAATCTCTGATCTCCCAAAACTTGTTTTCCACCACAGACAATTAGAAGGGCTAACAGGAAAGATTAAACAGCCTGAGTGGGACATCCACTTTACTTTGGTATCTTGAGGCATCTAAAAGAGTCCAGGGAATCTAAGAGATTCCAGAGATAACAATGCCGGATTAACTCAAAGACTCTCTAAACTAGAAAAAAAAACAAAAAACAAAAAAACAGAAACATCTCCTACTCTGATCCCTCCCGTCCATTGTCATGCTGTATACTCTCTTGCTTACATGTTAAAAACTTATTCTAAACCTGGAAAATTACCTCCTGGGCTTTCCATGAAGAGGCGGCTTATTGGATTGAGTTGCTACTGGAATAACCATACCATTGGAAATTCTAATCATCAGTAGTCGAACCGTGGATCTTTAAATTAGAAAAGCTCCCATAAAATATTTTAGATATCTCTCATTCTAAACAGTTGCTTTATTTGTACTCATGGGAGGATCAAATTTTTTAAGGAAGACACGTAATAGGCTGGGTGTGGTGGGTCACACCTGTAATCCCAGCATTTTAGGAGGCTGAGGTAGGAGGATCACTTGAGCCCAAGTGTTCAAGACCAGCCTGGGCAACATACTTATCTTAAAAAATTAAAAAATAGAAAAAAATAAAATTAGCCAGGCATGGTGGCATGGTACCTGTAATCCCAGCTACTAGAGAAACTGAGGAAGGAGGATTGCTTGAGCCCAGGAGTCTGAGGCTGCAGTGAGCTGTAACAGCAGTACTGCATGCCAGCCTGGTTGACAGAGCAAGACCCTGCCTCTAAAAACAAAAATTAGGCCAGGTGCGGTGGCTCACGCTGTAATCCCAGCACTTTGGGAAGCCAAGGTGGGTGAATCACCTGAGGTCAGGGGTTAGAGACCAGTCTGGCCAACATGGTGAAACCCCGTCTCTACTAAAAATACAAAATTAGCCAGGCATGGTGGTGGGCACCTGTAATCCCAGCTACTTGGAAGGCTGAGGCAGGAGAATCAGTTTCAACTCGGAGGCTGATGTTGCAGTGAGCCAGGATCGTGCCACTGCACTTCAGCCTGGGCAACAGAGTAAGACTCTCTTAAAAATTTTTTTTTAAATGCCGGATGTGGTGGCTCACGCCTATAATCTCAGCACTTTGGGAGGCCATGGTGGGTGGATCATGGCTAATACAAAATTAGCCAGGCATGGTCGTGGGCACCTGTAGTCCCAGTTACTTGGGAGGCTGAGGCAGGAGAATCAGTTTCAACTGGGAGTCAGAGGTTGCAGTGAGCCAAGATCATACTGCACTCCACCCTGGGTGACAAGAGAGAAACTGCATCTCGAAAATAAAATAAAATACATTCAAAATTTTAAAAAGACACATAATAGTGTCATGGCTAGCCTTAGAAATTCTCTTGATGAAATTAAATCTGACCTAAAATCCTTTGCATCTTCAAACTGCCTGCTTTGGATTCCCTGTGGAATTTACCAAAAAAAAAAAAAAAAAAAAGAAAAGAAACTCTACTCTACGGTCTAGTGGAGATGTAAGTCCTTTAATTCAGGAGAAGGAATACTAATTTAAAAACTGGTTTAATATGTGTTTGACTCTTGACTTGGGGGGGGCCTTCTATTTTTCTCATGGTTCCCCAAGAGTCATGAGCAGGTTCAAGTCTAACATGTAGACACCACACTCCAAGAAAACCTTTTTAAAGAATGTTCCCAACATTAACCTTTTTCTTCCATTTGAGAGCCTGTCTGCAATGCCATCTTCAGAAATAAGACACAACTGTTTAATTGAACTAATTCTCAGAAATGGGAGGCTGGTTTAATAGGATGTTTTGCCCCCAGCTAAATCAATTTTTCTCTCCACATCCATCAACACAGCTGTTACTGTGTGAAACCTCTATGGGAGTTTCAGAAGGGAATGTTGAGGGGGCAGATGATCCCCCAAACACGGTGATTTGGCATGCTGAATGCTTTTGAAAACTCAAAGGCTCCAGAAATAAGCCTCAGAATCAAGGTCCTTCTAACCTTCTCTTATTCTTTCTACTCCAAGAGCAAGGAGGGGACTCTCTCTCTGTAATTTTCTTATCTGGCTAAGAAAGCTTCTTACAAAAGAAACACAATTGCATTCTATATGGTCTCTGAAATCTCATTATCTATTTCAGAAAAGAAGACCGAGGAATGACATTTATACATGTTACTAAAATATATGCCTCTTCAGATATACAGCTAATCACCATACAATACTGCAGGCCTCCTTATTAAAATGGCTCTCTTATTACTCAAAGTTCACTAATCTCTGAACCCATATTGCACACTGACTTTCAACAACTCCCTGTGTGAGATAAGACATTCTAGAAACAGGCAGTTCTAGTTCTGGGGAAAAGAGATAACAAATTTGTGACTGACCAACCAACAACTGATCAGCGACGCTTCCTCCTGTCAGATTTTGAGCAAAAGGGGGGAATGTGACATGTGACATGCAAAATGGTATCATTCTGGTCCAGGGCTCTAAAATGGAGTCAGGAGGTCATTCTAAGGACTACCTGCACAACCTGCAATGCTGCAAAACAAAAATAGAAAAACAAGGACTTGCCTTGAACCTCTGAACTGGGCCAAACTACAATGACCACAACATCCTGGAACACAGCTGGATTTTGCCAGTGCTGCAGCTCCTGAGGAGCAATAACCAATGAGCTCAATGGACTCGTGTGCTAAGCCAACCACCTCCACCAATGATATTTTCACAGCAACTTGTGTAATCACTTTAGCTTCCTTTGAAAAATCTCTGCTTCCCTTCCTCTCTTCAGAACACATATTGGCCTCTCCTGAATTGCAGTTCCTAAGACCCCAATAAATGCCTTGTCCAACTGCTTTGCAGTCTGGTTTTCACCTCTTCTTGGTTGACATTAGTAATCAGGAAAATAAAACAAAACTCATCATGAGATATCATTATAGTCTCACCCAAATGGCTACAATTTAAAAGTCCGATGCAGCCAGGGGAAGTGGGGACATGCAAGAACACGATCCTATGTGCTTTCTCAAGGGTGAGACTCTGGAGAGCCACTGGGCATCACTGAATAAAACTCAGCGACATCTTCCCTGTGTCCCAGCAGCATTAGTCACCTCATAACCCACGGCATAGGGGACACATTCAGAGGTACAGCGTTGGTTTGTAATGATTGCCACGTGGAAACAACCAGATGCTTATTGGCAGTGGAACAGAGACACCAAGGGCAGCACAGTCCACAGCAGAAAACTCCACAGCACAAGTGACACACAGAAATACAGATGGAACTGAGATGCAGAAGGCTGAGTGAAAGGCCACATGTAAACCACTGATTTACTGACAGTTCAAAAGCAAAGCTAAACTATGTTGTTTAGGCTTTGAAGTGGGAAAGCTAGAAAGAAAAGCAACAATGAAAAGGCTACATAACTCAGGGTTGCGGTTTTGGCAGCAGGAAAGGGGTTCTGAAAGGAAACGCACCCAGGGCTCTGGAATCCTATGCTTTGAGCTAGGTGATGGTTATATTGGGGTTTCCTTTAAACATTTTATTTTAAAGATGATCCTGCCATGTGGTTTAGTCTTTTTAAAAAATTTGTGCTGCTGTATGAGGTACATGAGAAAATGTATGACGTGTATATAATGTGCAGTGGTCAAGTGAGGGTATCCAGAGTGTCCATCATTTGATACAATACCTTTTTGTTAAGTATGGTCATCCTACTCTGCTACCAAACACTGAATTCCTTCCTTTTATTTTACTGTATGTTTGTCCCCTTTAACCCGTTTCTCTTCCTCTTCCCCTCACCACTGCTCACCCTTCCCAGTCTATCTATTTTTCCACTCTCTACCTACATGTGTTTTCTTTATGAAAATTGAAGTAGAGCACTGTTATGTATTTTTTCATTCATCTTTACACATCTCTCTGTATTTTTAGTTTTCAAGAAACCCAAGATTTCTTTCACCAAACTACAGGGAGCAATGTCCCTGTAAGAAAAACTTAACTTTTAAGAAGGATTAGGAGGCTATATTAAAGCACTCTCCGACACACATGCACTAGATGCAATGTTGTTTAAGTCTTTTCAATGCCTTGTTCTCCCCTGCAGGAGCCAGAAAGAGGAAGACACACTGTCAACATTAAACAAGAAAGAGAAGAAAAGTAGAATCTACTCTCGACCTGCCTCTGGGAACAACTGTCCCATGTAGGGAAGAGATAACAAGTACAAACCGTCTGAAATAATTACTTACCCCAAGAAGTGAGGATGTCTTCTCCATCTCTTCTTTGTTCACCTGAATGGTGTGGCTTTCCATCACTGTGATTCAAAACCCAAACCAGATCATACTTGCATTAATGAATCCTTTTACTAAACACCAAAATGCTTCGCTCCCTGATGAGAATGATAATGACTGCAACTGCCATTTACTCAGCACCTGCTGCATGCCAACCTCTCAACGGGATCTGTCAGGATCTCTGTGTCATACAGGCAAATGGGTGCATTGACAGAGCTGGCCTTTGAAGTGGGGGTGGGCATGGGGACCACACTGGCCAGGCTGGCCCTTCCCACGCTGTGAATGCTCCCTGGCTGAGGTGGTGCCCATCAGGACCTGCGTCAAAGGCAAAGGCAGAAGAGAGCCCTGCAGTGGTTCTTGCAGGAAGGTTCTCAAGGCATAAGGATAGCAAACCAGAAGAAGAGGCAGCCATTAGCATATAAAACATCTAAAGAAGTCTACTCCTCCTGGGCCAGATAGCACAGCAGGGATCCCCTATTACCAAAATGTCAGAGCCTCCAGTCTTTCCACACCAAGAGGGAATGCAGTCCAACCTCTCATTACAGAAAGGGAAAATAATAGGTTTGCTACCTCTCCAGTGCCCATGAGACATACTATCTACTTCTAAGTAAGTTACAGAGAAATATTCATCACAAACAATGTGAAGAATCCTCTAGAAAAATGACTGTACTTCATCTTTATGGTAACTTACCTGCCAAAATTGGTATCAGAGGAAGCTCCAAAGTACAAAATAGTTGCCATAAACCATAATCCTGTTTAATAGGAAGAAGTAACATCAATGTCAATTTAAATATTATTGTAT
>NW_016107432.1:4064536-4067747 GCF_001604975.1 Cebus imitator
AATTTTTTTTTTTTTTTGGTAGAGATGGAGTCTCACCATGTTGGCCAGGCTGGTCTTGAACTCCTGACCTCAACTGATCTGCCCACCTCTGCCTCCCAAAGTGCTGGGACTGCAGGCGTGAGCCACTGCGCCCGACCGAAGAGCCTACTTAATTCTGTTGAGCTAGAATTAAGGCGACTCCTATCATGGGCATGTTTGATCTCCTACAACCTCTACTCCTCTTGCTTGCTCTTCCTAATACACTCTTATTTCCTTTAAGTAGGCTATTTTATTACCAAGATCTAGTAGAGATATTTAGAAATATAGATAGGTTCAACTCAAACATTAGAAGTGGAAAGAAAGAAATAAAAAGAAATATCTGATAGGCCAAGTCCATCCTCAATTTTCTTTACTTTTTTTCATTTTTAAGATTGATTTAAGCATTTGTGGACTTTTAGCCTTCCATTTTAATTTCAGAATAGGCTTACTGAATTCCCCAAATTTGCCAATAATTCTCATTGGTTTTTTACTGCCACTATGTGAATGTTAATTTGGGGAACATTAAATCTTTATTCCAGGCCACCTCCTGAGAGCATGGAATCTCTATTTATCTGTGTCCTCCTGTGCTCTTCATGAGTCTCATCATTTTTATTTTTCCTGCTGCCATGAGACAGTCCCGGGCTCCATCCTCCGACTCTTGCCCTCATGTTCCCTCCTGCCCCTGTAGACTCATTCTCTCCCCTGCCCCTGCCCATAGGGCAGGGCGGGCCCCTCCAGGCCACATCACCTGGGCGACTCATATGCTCTCAGACTGGGCGCCAGTAGGGCAATGAGGGCAGGAGGGAGGGAAACAGGCTGAGTTACTGCCTGTCCCTGGAGGCTTCTCCTTCTGGCTGCTGCTCCTTACCCTCCCTCACCTCCAGACACCCCTCCATTCAGCTCTTCTTGGTTGTTCACTGAAGTGGCTGGCTGCTTCCCAGGAAGACTCTGGTTGAGTGAAGCTATGTCCATCCCGCAATTAATCAAAATTAATGCTCAGCTTTTACATTAACTATGGCATTGGAAACATCCCACTTAAAGAGAAGGCTTTAAAAAACATTTCAATTGTTTTCAACCTACAGAAAGCATTTTTAAAATTTCAGGTCTTATCAGTTTAGACTACCCTTTTCTGAGTGATGCACAGGTTAATTTGTTCTTAGAACTCAAGGTTTTGTTTCCTTCACATTCAAACATAGTGCAGCATTGCTCCCTGGGAGAACAGGTGTGAATGAAAAGACATCTCCTGCGAGCTTCTGTCAGACAGAAATTATAATAAAATGCCTTGCCTTCAGTTTAGAGCAAAGGTCCATCGTAAGTCTGTAGAGTATCTTCAGGTTCTCACGTACGTTCTGATTCTTTAAAAGAGCAAAAGTGTTTTTAAAAATCAGATAAACTTGGTGGCAGTGCTCATCACAGTCTGGAACTGGCACGACTTGAACAATTTTTCCTAGGAAAATCCCATGGGGCTTTCAGTGGCGGATGTCATGTAAGTGGTAGTGTGTCACCCAAAACCTCAACTGAACAAATCCCCATCTACACAGAAAGTGCTTCTACTGTGCAAGCGCAGGCTATCCATAGGTGGACACTTCCTCCCAACCTAAGGTATTTCCTTATTTTACAAATCGAGAAACAGAACCACAAAGAAGCCTAGTGCCTCAGGTGCAAGGATTAAATGGTAGCAGGGAGAGGAGAATGCAGACCTGGCCTCTCTCGAGTCCACGGCTCCATTCTATCAGCCTTACTGCCCTGCACCCACATAGAGCTGCTGCCACGTTCCACTTACCCCTCCATTCTCAGCCCAGGAGATGCATACAGAGGCCCTGGGAGATGACAAACACGGGTCTGTGTTTGACTGACAAAGAGGGAGATGGGATGAGATGAGCCCCTCAATACAGAGTCTCATTCTCCTTCCCCTAACATGGAGCCCCAGGACCTCTTCTTCAACACCCCATCCTGCCAAACAAACCCCCCAACTCCAGCCCACTCAGACTCAGTTTTCTGCTAAAGGCTTGAGATTAGAGTGAACATCCCAGTGGACCAGTGGCTGGCCCCACACGTCCCGGCACTGTTTTCCAGTCAACCTGGTTGTGGCTCTCCTGTGAATATCAGGAGAACATCCTGTAGAAGAGCCCCTCCACGTCAAGTTCTTGGCTGCCACCTGGCAGAATTCTCCACCTCTTTGGAGAGCAGGGTGTTGATTAACCTGTGATCACGTAGATTAATGGCTGGACTTCCATTTCCCACCCTCATCCATGCACTGCATGGCTCAACTACACATATCTGGCCGATGAGACACAAACAGAACTGCATCTGAGGCTGCCTCTTTTCTCCCTGGAGTGTGGATGAGTTGAACTCTGGCCTTAATTTGACCCTGAGCAAGGCACATGTACCTTTCTACACTTCAGTTTTCTCATCTGTAAACTGGAACTGATAATTCTGAGATGGACAACTATTTCTTCCTACTATGTCAGCTTCTGTTTGGAGAAGTATCCCTGCCTGACAGCATGGATTCTGGGTAGGAATATAATCAAGAAGCCCTGCCTCCCTGGTGGGGTGTAGACAATGTTACAAGAGAGGGAATGAAAACCCTGTCCAAGTGCTGAAAGTACGACTTTTGGACAGAGAAAAGGTCATGGCTCAGTGCTGCCAACATGCCTACTGGTTCCAGCTCCCTGGGTCCCAGGGCCGCCTGGCTCCTGTTCTTCCCAAGGCCTGGTACTGCTTTTCCTCTGATTCTGTGAGTTACCCCATATCCTTCTGATAAGTCTCTTTTTATATTAAGGGAGAGTGTATTTTCAAACCTCTACTGGTACAAATCTTCACATCATAGATGATCTGTGAGGATGAAGTGCATGAACCAAATATCCCCAGCTCAGTGCCCAGTGCCTGGCATGGGCTTGCATCACCTCTTACTCCTAGGTCGGTGCCTGGCACTCAGCACAGGTTCACGTCACCTCTTACCCCCAGCTCAGAGCCCGGCACATGGCATAGGCTCACATTACCTCTTACCCCTAGCTCAGTGCCCGGTGCTCAGCAAAGGCTCAAATCACCTCTTACCCCCAGCTCAGTGCCTGGCACTCAGCACAGGCTCACATCATCTCTTACCCCCAGCTCACATCACCTCTTACCCCCAGCTCAGTGCCCGGCGCTCAGCACAGGCTCACGTCATCTCTTACCCCCAGCTCAGTGCCCG
>NW_016107432.1:4068720-4079512 GCF_001604975.1 Cebus imitator
TCATCTCTTACCCCCAGCTCAGTGCACAGCACATGGCACAGGCTCATGTCACCTCTTACCCCCAGCTCAGTGCCTGGCGCTCAGCACGGGCTCACATCACCTCTTACCCCCAGCTCAATGCACAGCACATGGCACGGGCTCACATCACCTCTTACTCCCAGCTCAGTGCCTGGCGCATGGCACGGGCTCACGTCATCTCTTACTCCCAGCTCGGTGCCCGGCGCTCAGCATGGGCTCACGTCACCTCTTAGCCCCAGCTCGGTGCCCGGCACATGGCGCGGGCTCACGTCACCTCTTAGCCCCAGCTCGGTGCCCGGCACATGGCGCGGGCTCACGTCACCTCTTAGCCCCAGCTTGGTGCCTCACACAGGCACAGGCTCATGTCACCTCTGGCTTTGTTCTGCTTGCTCGAGCTAGCTCAGTAGCCTGTGTGTTCCTCCAGCAGTGATTTTACCATGTAACTGTTCACTGACAGCTAACTAGAAAGCCTCAACTGAGTGGCCCCAACTGTGGCCACACTGCCACCACTAGACACCTCTCCTCTGGGGCCTGCTGAGAGGTCTCTCTCTGGGTTCCAGGCACAATTCTAGAAGTTTTGAGTGCCACTGTTTCTCTGATGGTGCTTCCTGATAACCAGAGGCATCTCTAGCCAGGAAGGTCCTGGAGAGAGACTCAAGACAGTTCTTTTTTTTTTTTGGAGACAAAGTCTTACTCTGTTACTCAGGCTGGAGTGCAGTGGCATGATCTCAGCTCACTGCAACCTTCACCTCCGGATTCAAGCAATTCTCCTGCCTCAGCCTCCCGAGTAGCTGGGACTACAGGCACGTACCACATGCTTGGCTCATTTTTGTATTTTTAGGAGAGGGGGTTTTGCCAGGTTGGCTAGGTTGAGTCTTGAACTCCTGGCCTCAAGTGATCCGCCCACCTTGGCCTCCCAAAGTGCTGGGATTACAGGTGTGAGCCACTGTGCCCAGCCTCAGACCCGGGGCAGTTCTGACCATTCTCACCAGACAGACTGAAGAGGGGCCATCCCAGGACTCTGGCACTGTGGCCATATCACAAGCACTAAGAATTTACTGATGAGTGGCTTTCTGCTCATGGAGCAGGTGACACTGACACTAGAGACTTGTCTGGAAGAGTCGCACTATGGACAGATTTCTGGAACAGGTTCCATGGAAGAACAGCCATCGCCCATTCTTATTCAATATCCTCTACCAGAAACACCAAGGTCACAACTCTTTGTGCTGAATAGCTCAATAAGTGAAAATGAATGTTGACAATGTTCTTTTTACTATTAGGCTATCAATAAAAATTGAAAAAGCTTCCAGAAATAATAGTATGAATTCAGATTGATAAAACCATAAACAACTTACCACAATGTTTCTTGAGGAATTTCTGTATGTGCTGCTCACTTTAACCGTAATGGATTTGTCACAGTATTTTTCTACTAAATCTTCAAAAGAGGGTGCAGCATCACTAGGATCTATAAGCCATGCAGCAATTCTGGGATCTAGCCCTACAAAATCAGCAACTGAAGAGAAAAAGGTCATTCGATCATCCCAAGAAAAACCAATAGTTGTTTCTCCTGCTTTGACAAGATACTTAAGTTCAAATGAGTAATAATAGTATAATCATCCTCTCAAATTATAGAGCTAAGGACCAAAGTGACTCTCCATCATTCTCCAGAACTTAGAACCTTTGATAAGGCAGCCTAAACCAACCCAAGTCCCGTGTGGCCCGTCTCTGTGGGTGTCATATTAAAGAAGCAGATTTCAAATAGCCATAAAGAAGGGTCTGCAAGCTCAATTGCAATTTGGATCTCTCAAAAACATGTTAAAAGCTGTCAGTCAGAGTGCTGGGCCACGCTTCCTGCCTCCCCTCCTCCTTGCTCCTCTTTCCCTCAGGCATCCTTTCTGCCAAGTCCTCCCCTCCTCCAGCCTCACTGGGCAGTCTTGCACCATTGAGTCTGGAATCCAAGCCTCTGGAGCAAAAGGAAGAAGGGCAGGAGTTGCCTGAGTACATGACACCCCAAGGCAAAGACGCTTTGGCATTCTCCCTGAAGGGTGGAAAATCCACAAGACAACTAATATGCAGCACCTTGGTACTGTGGAAGGAGCACTGGGCCTGGATTCTGAATCACCCTATGAGCCTAGGAGGCCACCTCTCCCCTTCAGTGTTAGTTTCTTCATTCAAAAACCAGGGGAAAAGATTACTGTAATTATCTGTGATATACATGAGAAAATACTTTCTAAAAAGTAAACACAGTATTTGCTAAACAGATAAGTTTTTATAACAGAACACTCTAGACATGGAGGGAGATTCATAAAAGGATGGGGAGAAGGTTTATAAATTAATAGACAAACTAAATCCTAAAGTGACTGCTTTTTAAGTTACTTTAAAATTCTGAATTGTGCTACACAAAAATAAGGAGTTTGCCTTTAAATAAAACTATAGTCTTAAATCATATAACATTAAATATTATATGGTCCAGCATATTTAAATGATACCAGTCTAAGAGATTTCTATTTACCAAGCAGCCAATATTATAACTTTCTCATTTGAGGTCCAGGAAGACTCTTACAGTGGCACATTTGGAGCTCTGGATAAGAGGAGTCAGTGGTCCCCTGGCTACCTGCCACCTCTGTCAGCGGCCCATGATTTTCTACAACACTGTCTGGTGATAAGGACTGACCCAATAGGACTGTTTCATTCCACTTGCCTTTTCAATGATCTAATATTCCAAAAGTAACAGTTCTTATCAATATATATTTTAAAAAATCCTTGGGGAAGCCGTGACAGTACAGGAATGCTCTGGGAAATGTCCTGTCCCTATAATCTCTTGCAACTGACAAACTTAAGTCTGCCAGGACAAATCCCACACTAGGGAGAAAATGCCAGTAGCTGGAAAAGAAATGCTAACAAAATAAGATTTAAAACAAGCTCAAAAATATTAGTAAATAGTAAAAGCTATGAAAAAATAAATAAATCAGAATTATATACTTAGAAATTAGGTAACTTTGAAAAAGAAAAATTATACAAAGAAATGAGACAACCCAGGAGAGAAAAATTTTAAAAAGAGACATTTCAGAAATAAAAACTAAACTGGCAAGACACAAAAGCAAATAAATAGAATAGCTAACTCCTTAAAGAAAAAAAAAAAAAAAGATGAAAAAGAAGGAATTTTTTGTTTGTTTTTTTGAGACAGAGTCTTGCTCTGTTGCCCAGACTGGAGTGCAATGGCACAATCTCGATTCACTGCAACCTCTGCCTCCTGGGTTCAAGTGATTCTCCTGTCTCAGCCTCCCAAGTAGCTAAGATTATAAGCGCCTGCCACCACACCCAGCTAATTTTTGTAATTTTAGTAGAGATGAGGTTTCATCATGTTCGTCAGGCTGGTCTTGAACTCCTGACCTCAGTTGATCTGCCCACCTTGGCTTCCCAAAGTGCTGGGATTACAGGGGTGAGCCACCACACCCAGGCACTTCTTTTTCTTTTCTGAGACAGGGTCTCACTCTGTCATCCAGGCTGCAGTGCAGGATCAGCCTGGAGTGCAGTAGTGTGATCAGCCTCCGCCTCCTGGGAATCAAGTTCAACAGAACTTAAAAATAAAATAAAATAAATTGTAAAAAATTAAAAAGAAAGAGACTGAAAATGGATTCTGGATAAAAAATGATAAATATGACAAAAAGATAAACATGAAAGACAGGCAAGAAGATTCAACACATGAATTCAAAGAAAAAACCAAACGAACACAGCACTAAACACTATAATTCAAAATGACTTTAAACTACACACTTAAAGACATATGCGTAATCAGTACAGTATAGTATTGACACAGAATAGACCTACAGATCAGTGGAACAGAACTGAGAGTCTAGAAATAAACCCATACATCAATGGTTGATTGATTTTCAACAAAGGTACTAAGATACCTTTGTTGGTGTTGGATACCAACAGTGGGTTGAATTGTGGTCCTCGAAAGATGTCTGCACCCAGAACCTCAGAATGGGAACTTACTTGAAATAAGGCCTTTGCAGATATAGCTATGGTAGGAATCTTGAGATGAGATCATCTTAAGTTAGGGTAAGCCCTAAATCCAATGATGGGTATCCTTGTGAAAGACAGAAAAGAAGGTGATGTATAGAGACATGCAGAGGGAAAAGCCACATGAGGGTGGAGGCAGGGACTGGAAGGATGTGTCTACAAGTCAAGGAGTGCCAAGGACCGCCAGTTACCACCAGAAGCTGCAGGAGAGTCACAGAATGGATTTTTTCTCAGAGACTCCAGAAGGAACTGGCCCTGCCAACACCTTAATTTGGACTTCTGGCCTCCAGAACCGTAAGAAAATAAATTTTTGTTGTTTTGAGCACTCAGTTTACGGTAATGTTACAGTAGCCCTAGGACACTAATACATACCCCTACCTCACATCATATGAAAAAATTAACTAAAAATGGATCATAAGCCTAACCTCAGAGAGAAAATGATTAAACTCTTAGGAAAAAAAATGAGTAAATCTTTCTGACCTTGAATTAAACAATGGTCTCTTAGATTTAACACCAAAAATACAAATGACAAAAGAAAACACAAATAAATTGAATTTCCTTTAAAAAAAAAAAAAAGTGTGCTTCAAAGGACATCAACAAACTATAAAAACATAAATCACAGATTGAGAGAAAATATTTGCAAATTGTATTAGAATATATAAACCTTTTTTTTTTTATGGAGTCTTGCTGTCACCAGGCTAGAGTGCAATGGGTTCTAGAGTGCTAGAACCTGCAACCTCATCCTTCCAGGTTCAAGCTATTCTCCTGCCTCAGTCTCCTGAGTAGCTGGGACTACAGGCACGTGCCACCATGCCCAGCTAAATTTTGTATTTTTAGTAGAGACAGGGTTTCACCATGTTGACCAGGATGGTCTCGAATTCCTGACCTCGTGAATTGGCCACCTCAGCCTCCCAAAGTACTGGGATTACAGGCATGAGCCGCCGTGCCCAGCCAATAATTCTTACAAATAAACAATAAAAAGACAGAAGTTAGACATCACTCTAGCAAGCACATGTCATCACAGACACTCTGCTCTGTACCATGGACAGAGGAGACACCAAAACAAAGAGGCTGGTCAGCTGTACCATGTTAGAGGAGTACCACATGTCCCCTGGGTATGAACTCCCAGCTAGCCTTCCCATACTGTCAAGGTATACCCTTACAGACTTTCCTCAGCAGGGATGGGCAGTGCTCTGAAGTTTGCTAGAGCCGAGGCACACCTGGGCTTAAGGTGCCATCTAGTGACAAAAAGGAAGAAAGGACCTAGCAAAAAAGAAAAGATATTCCAACAGGTATACAATATATAAAAATCTCTGAGCAAACACATCCAATAAAAAAAAAANAAAAAAAAAAAAAAAAAAAGCCAGAAAGAGAAGATTGGAAGAAAAACCTAATCCTTCCATGCAAAGAAACAGACGCATCCAAAAGAAATAACAGCAAGCGGGACCAAGCAACCAAGACCTCCTCGAACCAGACAAAGCAAGAAGCCAGTGACTGACCTTAACAGGATGGTAATAGAGAAGCTCTTTGATCAATAATTCAAAACTGCAGTTTTAAGGAAACTCAGTGATCTCTAAAATATCATGGAAAAACCCAGAAATTGATCAGAAAAATTTAACAGAGATTGAAATAATTTTAAAAATCAAACAGAAATCCTGGAACTGAGAAATATATTTGCTGAGCTGCAAAATTCATTAGAGGCTCTCAACAGCAGAATGGATCAAGCAGAGAAAAGAATCAGTGAGTTTGAAGACAGGCTATTGGAAAAGACACAGAGGAGAAAAAAGAAAAGAGAGAAGAGAAATGAAGAACACCTATAAGGTATAGAAAATTGCCTCAAAAGATCAAATCTAAGAATTATTGGTGTTCAAGATAAAGCAGAGCAAGAGCAAGGAGTAGAAAGCTTATTCAAAAAATAATAACACAAAATTTCCCAAATTTTTTTTGGTTGTTTTTTGTTTTTAGTTTTTAGACAGTCTTGTTCTGTTGCTCAGGCTGGAGTGCAATGGCTTGATCTTGGCTCGTTGCAACCTCTGCCTCCTGGATTAAAGCGATTCTTCTGTCTCAGCCTCCCGAGTAGCTGGGATTATAGGAATGTGCCACCATGCCTAGCTCACTTTTGAATTTTTAGTAGATACAGGGTTTCACCATGTTGGCCAGGCTGGTCTTGAACTTCTGACCTCAAGTGAATCGCCTGCCTCAGTCTCCCAAAATGCTGTGATTATAGGCATGAGCCACTGCATCCAACCCAAATCTTGAGAAAGACATAAATATCCAGGTACAAGAAGGCCAGAGATCACCAAACAGATTAAATCCAAATAAACTATCCTAATGCATATATTAAGCAAGCCTCCAAAGGTCAAGGACAAAGAAAGGACCCCAAAAGCTACAAGAGAAAAGAACAAATAATGTATAAAGGAGCTCCAATCCATCTGGCAACAGATTTCTCAATGGAAACCCTAGAGGCCAGGAGGATATGGGATATCATATTCAAAGTGTTGAAAGAAAATAAAACTGCCAGGCTCAAGGGCTCACACCTGTAATCTCAGCATTTTGGGAGCCCAAGGCAGGAGGATCACTTCAGGCTATGAGTTTGACAGCAGCCAGGATGACATAGTGAGACCCCTGTCTCTAAAAAATAAAAATAAAAAAATTAGCTGGGTATGGTAGAACACATCTGTAGTACCATCTACTAGGGAGGCTGATGAAGAAGGATCACTGGAGCCCAGGAATTTGAGGTTACAGTGAGCTATGATCACATCACTGCATTCCAGCCTGAGTGACAGAGGGAGAGACCCCATCTTCTCAAAAAAACAAGAACAAAAGACAACTGCCAACCACGAATTCTGTGCCCAGCAAAGCTATGCTTCAAACATGAAAAATAAAGCCCCAAACAAAAACTAAGGAAATTAATCACCACCAGACCCATCTTCCAAGAGATGCTAAAAGGAGTTCTTCAATCTGAAAGAAAAATACATGAACACAAAAAAAGAAAACATTTGAAAGATTAAAATCCACTGATAAAAGTAAATACATAAACTCAGCATACTCTAACACCGTAATTCTGGTATGCAATCCACTCATAATTCCAGTATGAAGATTAAAAGATAAATCTATAAAAAACCCTAATAGCTATAGCAACCTGTTAAGAGATGGGCAATATAAAAACACATCAATTGAGGCACAAAAAGTCAAAATGTGTGTAGGGGGTGGAAATTAAGTGTAGACATTTTTTAGTTTTTCCTTTATTTGTTTCTATTCTCTTCTTTGTAAATAAAGATAAGTTGTCATCTGTTTAAAATAACTTGTTATAACTCTAAGATGTTTTTTGTAAGGCTCCTTTTTATTTTTCGTGTATTTGTTATTGTATTTTGTAACCACAAAGCAAAAACCTATAATAAATACACTAAAAACAAAAAGCAACAAATTAAAACATACTACCAGAGAAAATCACTTAACCACAAGTAATAAAATGGCAGTAATAAGTCCTCACTTACCAATAACATTGAATGTAAATCGACTAGATTCTTCAATTAAAAGACACAGAATGGCTGAATGGATAAGGAAATAAGACCCAACTATTTCCTGCTTACTAGAAACCCATTTTACTTATAAAGACTTACATAGAATAAAAGTGAGGGAATGCAAAAATTAATATTGTTAAAATATCAATGTTACCTAAAGCAATTAAAGAGTAAATGCAATCTCTATCAAAATACCAATGACATTCTTCACAGAAATTGGACAAAAAGCCTAAAATCTGTACGGAACCAAACACCCTGAATAACCAAAGCAATCATGAGCAAAAAGAACAAAGCTGGAGGAATCAAACTGCCTGACTTCAAATTATATTACAAAGCTATAGTAACCAAGACAGCATGGTACTGACATAAAAACAGACACATAGACCAATGGAACAGAATAGAAATCCCAGGAATAAATCCACACATTTACAGCCAATTCATTTTTGACAGGTGCCAAGAATATATATTGGGGAAAGTTTATGGGAAAATCACATGTAGAAGAATGAAATTAGACTCCTAGTTTAGTTTAAGGACTTAAATCTAAGACCTGAAACTATGAAACTTCTGGAAGAAAACACTGGGAAAATGCTCCAGGGCATTTGTCTGGGCAATTTTTTTTTTTTACTAAAACCTCAAAAGCATAGGCAACAAAAGCAAAACTAGGCAAATAAAATTACATCAAGCAAAAGCTGTACAGTAAAGGAAACAACAGAGTATGGAGACAATCCACAGAATGGAAGAAAATATTTGCAAACTATCCATCTGACAGGGGATTAATAACCAGGATATAAAAGGAACTCAAACAGCTCAATAGGGGGAAACATGATTTTAAAATGACAAAAGATTTGAATAGACATTTCTGAAAAGAAGATATACAAAAGGCCAACAAGAATATTTTAAAATGCTCAACATCACTAATTATAAGAAAAATGCAAGGAGGCCAGGCATGGTGGCTCATGCCTATAATCCCAGCACTTTGGGAGGCCGAGGCAGGCGGATCATGAGGTCAGGAAATTGAGACAATCCTGGCCAATATGATGAAACCCCATCCCTATTTATAAAATAAATAAATAAATAAAAATACAAGGAAAGGCACAATGAGATATCATCTCACCCCAATTTAAAATTACTTTTATCAAAAAGATAAGGAATAAGAGATACTAGTGAGGATGTAGAGAAAGGGGAACCTCATACACTATTGGTGGGAAAGTAAATTAGTACAGCCACTATGAAAAACAGTATTTTTTTTCTGATATATAATAGACATATGTATTTTGAGACAGAGCGAGACTCTGTCTCAAAAAAAAAAAAAAAAAGATTGGCTGAAAATTGATAATTGTTAAAACTGGGTGATGGCTACTTTTGCATGTGTTAGAAATTTTTGACAATAAAAAGGGTTTTTTCCAGCCTTTCATTATGAACATTTTCAAACATACAGATAATTTGAAAAGAATTATACAGTGAACACATATGTCCACCACCTAGATTCTACAACGAATATTTTTGCTATTTGTTTTTACTGCTTATATATTTGTTTTACCACCCATCCGTCCTCTACCTCCCAGGTTCAAGCAATTCTCCTGCCTCAGCCTCCTGAGTAGCTAGGATTATAGGTGTGCATCACCACGCCTGGCTAATTTTTGTATTTTTAGTAGAGAGAGGTTTTCACCATGTTGGCCAGCCTAGTTTCGAACTCCTGACCTCGTGATCTGCCTGCCTCAGCCTCCCAAAGTGCTGGGATTACAGGTGTGAGCCACCGCGCCCAGCCGTGTCCATCTAGTTTTTTAAAAGTTTACTATTTTAGGCCAAGTGCAGTGACTCACACCTGTAATCCCAGCACTTTGGGAGGAACTGAGGCAGGAGGATGGCTTGAGGCCAGCAGTTTGAGACCAGCCTAGGCAACGAAGTTGGGCCCCATCTCCACAAAATAATCAAAAAATTAAAAATACATATATATGTGTGTGTGTGTGTGTGTGTGTGCACGTGTGTATTTAAAATCTTAACTATTTTTAATAAAAGATAATCCTATATTGTTTTGACGTTAATTACTCTTGACTGTACTTTAATTTTTAGAAAGTTTATAAGCTATTTGTGGTAATAACAAATCTCACTGACCAGGCTACATAAGTTAATTCTCTCCTATTTTAAATTATGAAAGTAATATATACTTGTAAAAATTCAAATAAGCTGGAAACATAGAGGAAAACTGCCCCCCCATGCTTACGGCCCGTGAGGAGGCATAGCAGTCTGTGAGCTCAGGTCCCGCAGGGGTTGTGTGCCATGGCTGCCCTCACCATTCTCCTATTCATAGGAGGAGTCCCAGTTGAAGAGTTAAATTATAGAGAGAATAAAAAATAGAACTTACCATGTTTCCAACTGCCATCATTACCGAAAAACTGCAGCACTATTCTCACAAAATCCTTAGCATTAAAGCAAATAACAGGACATTTACATTTCAGTGTTTGAAATAGCACATTCCTAGAAGATGAAAAGAAATTCACTGATTTAAACATTAATTTAGAACCTCCAACCTTGAAAAAATATTACTACTACTCAACTAATAGCTATCATTTAGATAGTACATACATACATTAACTAAAGAATCCCAAGAGGTTGGTATTATTTATTATCTGTGCTTTACAGATGATAAAACTGAGACACAGAGAGACTAAGTAAGGTATTCAGGGTCACACAGCTGCCAAGTGCTTATCCCTGTGTAACACCCCATTACCTGCAGAATAAGACCTACATTTCTGAGCAGGATACACCTATTCTGGGCTCTTTAGAGCCAGGCCCCAAGATGACTTCTCTAGCCTGTTCTCCCAGAACTCCCCTCAAACATTCTACCCTCTTGTCCCACTGAATTCTCTTTCCTCGACCACCAGGCTGTGCCATGTCCTATTCTGCTCCTGGGCCAAGGCACATACTGTATTCTTGCCTACAATTCTCTTCTCACAACTTTTGCAAACTGTTCAAGGGCCATCTTCAGGAGGGTATGCCCTAATTCCCCAGGCAGGGGGCTGCTCCCTCTTCTGTATCTCTTCTATACTCCTGTCCACACATGTAGTTCAGTAGGAACACACTTGCTGTATTATAATGTACCTTGAAAGTTTGTTCTCTCCATTTTTTTTTTTTTTTTTTTTCTGAGGTGGTTTTTTGCTCTTTTTTCCCCTGCTGGAGGGCAATGGCGCGATCTCGGCTCACCGCAACCTCCGCCTCCTGGG
>NW_016107432.1:4079663-4087396 GCF_001604975.1 Cebus imitator
AGAGACGGGGTTTCACCATGTTGACCAGGATGGTCTCGATCTCTTGACCTTGTGATCCACCCGCCTTGGCCTCCCAAAGTGCTGGGATTACAGGCATGAGCCACTGCACCCGGCCCTGTTCTCTCCATTATAACACAAGCACTTTAAGACTATGGGATTCACAATTGTTAAAACTGACTGAATACTTACTATGTGCCAGATACCACAATGAACACTTCGCAGCATTGCGTGTGAAGTGATTGTTGCATTGAAACCTCATCACGATCCTATCTGACATGCACTAGAACCATTTTACAGATGAGGAAGCTTAGTCTTAAAGAGGCTAAGCAATTTGGCCAGGGTTAAATGACTAATAAATGGCAATGCTGGGATCTGAAACCATATCCTGCTGCTGCCAGGGCCCAAACTCTAAGCTACCGAAGCCATCAATCCCTCCTTATAGTAAATGCTCATTAATATATTAATGAGGTTCTTTGGTTAGAGCTGAGAAAGAAAGAAATCGAGAGCCTACTGAGCTTTGCACACTTAGCCAAACTGTAGTTAAATTTTGCTTGGACTTGTTCCAGAGAAAGACATTTGTTGGCTTTTTCCATTTTATGTGATTTCACCTTGGTTTTCCTTGAAAGGGGCAGCCAGGATGGTAGGTAGGGTAAAGTGCCAATAACACAACTTCAGATATTGGCTTGGTTGGAGTGGGGAGGAGGGTGCCCAAGAGGAGAGAAGGGAAAGAGGGAGTGAAGAACATATGAAGGAGAACTGGGGCCATGCAGCTCACTTCCCTTTGCTGCTCCTTCATCCTTGAAACTCAGAGGTCCGTGATGAGGTAATCTACCAACTAGACTATCTTCTGCTAATAAGAAGCTAATTGATTTTTATCTTGATAAAACAAAGAAAAAGAATACCTTGTAAGATAAATGAAAACTGGCCAGGCATGGTGGCACATGCCTATAGTCCTAAAGTCCTAGCTACTGGGGTGAGGTTGCTGAGGAGGGAGAATCTCTTGAGCTGGGAGGTTGAGGCTGCAATAAGCCGTGAAATAAAACATATCTATATATATGTATGTACATGCACATGCACATATATATAAGCTAGACTTGAGGCTTTCTCATCTGTAAAATGGAGTGAATAGGCATAACATACAGAGAGAATGTGAAGGTGAAGGAAGAGTGTGTATGTGAAAAGCCCTTGCACAGGTTACTTAATAAATGTTATTAAACATGTTTTGTGCAAAAAAAATTTTAAATGTGATTTATTTACATTTATTAGAATCTCAAAGATATAATCATACAATTAGGATTTTTATTTCCAATTTATGGTGCTTGAGGCAATGTATTAATTTAACTGTCCTAGAACTTATAAAAATTAAGCCTTGGGTGGGAGCGGTGGCTCATGCCTATAATCCCAGCAGTTTGGGAGGCTGAGGTGGGCGGAACACAAGGTCAAGAGATCAAGACCATCCTGGCAAACATGGTGAAACCCTGTTTCTGCTAAAAATACAAAAATTAGCTGGGCGTGGTGGCACATGCCTGTAGTCCCAGCTACTCAGAAGGCTGAGGCAGGGGAACTGCTTGAACCCGGCAGGCAGAGGTTGCAGTGAGCTGAGATCACACCACTGCACTGCAGCCTGGTGATGGAGTGAGACTTTGTCTCAAAAAAATAATAATAATAACACTCAACATTCATTCATTCATAATAATATTGAATATTGATTAAGCAATTGCTTTGTAGCATTGCTTTTAGATATTGGGGATACATTAGCAAACACACTGCTAAACAGAAATGAAAGTTATGTATGTGGGGTTGGCGGTGGGGTGCCATCTCATATAGTGTGGTCAAGGAAGGTCTGATAAGGTCATTCTTTTTTTTTTTTTTTTATAGACAGAGCCTCACTCTGTCATCCAGGCTGGAGTGCAGCAGCAGAATCATAGCTCACGGCAGCCTCAAACTCCTGGATTCAAGTGATCCTCCGACATCAGCCTCTTGAGTAGCTGGGACTGTAGGCACATGCCACTGTACCCGGGTAATTTTTAAATTTTTTGTAGAGATGGGGTCTCACTGTGTTGCCCTAGCTAGTCTCAAACTCCAGCCTCAAGCCATCCTCCCATTTCAGCTGAGCCACTGTGCCCAGCCAAGGTAACTCTTGAGGAAAGATATGAAGGATTAGGTAAACAAAAGACTACTTGGTGAAGGAAAAGTTCTTTACAGAAAATTTTAGTCACTCTATGTGGAAGAAATGATAGTTAGAAAAATCACGATCTTACTAGCCATCATAAAATAAGTGATTCAGATGATTGTCATCAATGAGCAAAACCATTAAGGAAAAGTTTGGGGGAGAAGCTTATAAGTAAGGGATCGTGCTGACATCACCTGAACCCGCTCTCCCTCTCAGCACCATGAAAACTGGGACAACCCAACTGCATCACTAAGGGAAGTCGGGAGGACACCAGTTAAGTTTGAATTTCAGAAAAATCATGAATAATTATTACCTGAAAAAAATTAATATTTTTTTAGAGATGTATTCTTCTAGTATAACTATGCCCCAGGCAATACTGGGGACATACATATACTAAGAAATTAGTTATTTATCTGAAATTCAGATTTGGTATCCCGTATTTTAATTTCTAAATCTGGCCATCCAATTCCATCACTGACGGTGTGTGAAGCCTATGGCACCACCTAGGAAGTGTTGTGCAAAACAAGTTGGACCCACATAATCAAGCCTTTAGCACTAACTCCCGTTTATAGGAAATATGGCAAAGAGGAAAGAGAACAAGTTAAAGAACTTCATGATGAGGCAAACCAATGAATCCAGGACATGGGACCTCCACCAAGATGGGGATAAGGGCTGTGGGGCACTCCAGATTAGAAAAAACAAGAGACATGGCCACCCAATGCTATGTCCTGATCCCAACAAGTCAACTGTAGAAGGACATTTTTGAGACAACCAGGTAACTTTAAATTTGGACTGGGTATAAAACGTATTAAATTTTAAAATGGCATTGTGGCTCTGTTAAAAAAACAACAAAAAAAAACAAGCCCATAGTTTTTAGAGTTATACCCTCAGACATGAGAGGGCAAAACAATAGGTTGGGGTTTTCTTTTTTTAATTTATTTATTTTACTTTAGGTGCATACTATATCTGCCATGGGAGTTTCTTTAATCCCAGCCCTCTCCCCCTTCCCCAGGAAAGGGACAGATGACAGAAGTAAGGAAAAACCTTTGATAATGTTGGTCTGGGTGGATGTGTATACCACTCTGTACTTTTGTGTTTTTACAGTTTACTTTCTGTTTGTTCAGAGAAAAACATAAAGGAATGAGGCAGCAAACCATGCAGCTATTTGGGAGAATGCTGCAGGGAGGGCATGGTGGTACCAGGCCCTTGGGTAGAGGCACATGGTCAGGAACAGCAAGGAGGTGGGAATGCACTGAGGCCAGGAGAGAGGAGGGGGTGAGGCTGAAGACAGTAGAGGGGCTGGAGCAAGCAGACCTTGAGGGAGAGGGCCTTCATAGGTCCTGTGGCTTTTCTACACTTGATCTTAGCCAGAAGGCTGAGAAGCAGTGATTTTGGCTTTTCCTCAGAGTGAAGCAGGAACTGTTTGAAGGTTTTGGGCAGGGGAGTGATATGATCTGATTTATGCTATAACAGGCCAGCTCTGGGTGCTGCATGGAAAACAGACTGAAGGGGAAGGTGGAAGCAGGAGTCTAGAATGGAAGCTCCTGTGATGCAGTGGGAGTAACAGTTTGTGCCGAGTAGCAGCAACACAGTGGATAAGCAGAGGGCAGATTCTAGCTACACTTGAAGGCAGAGCCAATAGGACTTGCTGAGAGCTTGATATGGTTTGTGGAAAGTAGACAGAAGTTAGGGATAGCCCCGAAGCTTTTTGCCTAAGCGCATGAAGGGTAGATACTAAGACAGCCAGGCCACAGGAGGCAGGGTCCAGGGCAAGACAGGAGCTCAGTTTGGACATGCTTGCCTAAAATGACCACTAGACATCCAAGTGGAAAACATCAATTAAATTCGGAAATATCATCCAGATATTAGTGCTGTGTCTTCACAAAAGCTCTCCATACACGAGACCTGACCAGTTATTCTCTAAAGAGGAAATTACATAAAAAGAAAATTAAGGGTTCTGTTGGGAGCTGAATGCTATGTTTGTTACACATTGTCCCCTTCTCCCCAAAAGTTACCTAACATCACCCAGAGCCCAGTGAGCCTGTATGAAGCATGAAAGGGCTACTAACGGGGCCCAGCTTCCTCCGGAGCTGCCTTGATCGCCTCTTCAGGGTGGTGGCTCCATGGAACTCCCCCAGGGTGGCTGGCTGGCCTTAAATCAGAGGGCTGGGAAGGCAGCAGATACCTCCATCTGAGGCAGAAGCCCAAGTCAGGTGGATAACCCGAACAAAGAAACAGTGACAAAGAGTATAAGAGCCATCCCAGAAAGGGCTTTTAGGAATCCAGGAGGGGCAGCCGGAGCAACCCTGCATGCTCTAAAATTCTGTGATTCTATAAGGGCCAGTCTAAAGAGGTGAGACAGGTCTTGCCTCTTTCCACAGACATGGGGCTTTGAAACTAGTCCCATCCTTGGTGGTAATTCAGGACAATTTATTATTTGCAGGCAGTGATAATTTTGTTTTCTAATGCTGTGAATCAATCAACAAGTATGATAAGGAAACCCACCTGCCAGTGACAGAGGATTTTCAGGGTCTGGGGGTGATGCTTTTCTCCCCAACTTCTCATTGCAAAGTTGCTTCAGGTCCTGGAGCAGACTGTTCCCACAAAAGAATGGGAACTCCATTCCAGATACTCTCTGGGAGAGAGAGGGCCAGTATTTGCAGAGGTTTCTATCACTCAGATTCTTTTATTTTCATTTGCCCATATAAAACTTCTAAAAGTTTAATTAAAACAGGACCTTAAGAAACTTTACATTCATATAAAGCAGGCATGTCAGTAGGGTGTGAGTTCATGTGTGAAGATTTCTTACCGGGCAAATTGACGATGTGCCTCCTGTTTTTGGTCCCAGAGAACAGAGCGCTCTATTTGAATGTAGACACACGGATCACCTGGCACAAAGCCCTGCAGAACAGGGCCATAGGCCGGGGCATCTGGACACCCACGGCCACCCTCTGCTGGGCTTTTTAGTAACACCACAATTCCTCTAACAGAGGAAATGGGAGTCTGTGGAAACACAACAAAACAAATACAAAACCTAGACTGTTTACAACCATCTCTTGCAGAAAGATACACATTTTAAACTTAAGCAGAGATAAAAAGGCCTCAAATTAAACTTGTAAGCGAATGGCTCTTTTAATGATAATCAAGGCCAAAAGCCAAACCCATGACCTTACCCCAAATCTGGTCTCTACCCTGTCCAACATCAGAATAGACATCTCATCCAGGGCAACATGATAGGAGAAAGGAATAAAGGAGATACATATCAGACAGGAAGCATCATACTATCCCTATAAACAAATGGCATGAATGTCTGTGTAGAAAATCTAAAGGAATGTATAAAAAATGAATCTGGAACTAACGTGAATTTAGCAAGGTTGCAGGACACAAGATCAAAGCACAAAAATCTAACATATTTTTATATTCTAACAATAAACATGTGAAAATAAAAATTTTTAAAACTACAATTTATAAAACTCTAAAAAATGAAATACTTAAAAACTAACAAAATATATACAGGATATGAATGCTGAAAACTACAAAATACTGCTGAAAGAAATCAGAGAAGGCCTAAATAATGAAGACATGTAATACTCAAGGATTTAAAAACTCAAAATAATAAGAAGTTTGTCCTTTCTCCCCAAGTTAATCATTAGAACCAAGATGATCATTAAACCTCAAGTATAAGGAACATGAAGAAAACTACACCAGGAAAAATACATCACAATCATTTGCTTAAAACCAGTGACAAACGAAGTGGGGGTTGGGGGGTGAGAGAACACATTACATAGATAGGAACCAAGATAAGGATGATAGCAGATTTCTTGTGGAAAATAAAGCAAGTCAGAAGACAGTTGAGTAATATTATGAAACTAGTGGAAGAAAATAAACTGCCAACTTACATTCTTTAGCCAGCAAAATGTCTTTAAAAAAATGAAAGGTAGTTTAGGCAAGGTGGCTCACGCCTGTAATCCCAGTACTTTGGGAGGCTGAGGTGGGTGGATCACCTGAGGTCAGGAGTTTGAGACCAGCCTGTGCAACATGCTGAAACCCTGTCTCTACTAAAAATTAGCCGGGCATGGTGGCAGGCTCCTGTAATCCTATCTACTTGGGAGGCTGAGGCAGGAGAATCACTTGAACCCAGGAGGCAGAGGCTGTGGTGAGCCGAGATTGTGTCATTGCACTCCAGCCTGGGGAAAGAGCGAGACTTTGTTTCAAAAAAAAAAAAAAAGGTAAAGCATGACTTGCCTGCTACACTGAAAACTATTAAAACATCCCTAAAGGAAATTAAAGTTTTAAATAAATGGAGGTACCCCATGTTTATGGATCAGAAAACTCAATAGTATTATATTAAGATGGCAAGACTCCCAAAATTAATCTATAGATTTAACACAATTTATATCAAAATTCCAGTTGGATTTCTGCATAAATTGACAAACTGACCCTAAAACTGACAAGCAGAGGAAGCACAATACCCAAAAGAGTCTTGAAAAAGACAATGTTGGAGGACTTACTCTTCTTGATTTCAAAACTTACTACAAAGCTCCAATAATCAGAGAGAATTATGAGATCATGGCAGACAGGAGGCAGGACTAGATGGCAGCTCCCACTGGGACAGACAGAGCAGAGTGCAGAGGCTCGCATCGTGAACTTCTGTTCCAGAACGACTGCAGGAATAAATCAGGAAAGCAGAGAGAGCCCACAGACCCTCTGAAGGAAGCAGATTGCAGGACCCAGGAGACACCCCACATACTGTGTTGGTATCTACCGCTGAGAGACCCACAGATGGTTCACATCACAGGACTCTGCAGACAACCCCGGTACCGGCCTGGAGCCTGGTAGACTTGCTGGGTGGCTAGATCCAGAAGACAGATAACAATCATTACAGCTCAGCTCTCAGAAAGCCATATCCCTAGGAAAACTGGGAGAGTACTACTGCAAGTGAACACCCCATAGGACAAAAGAATCAACAACAGACTTGAGCCCTAGACCCTCCTGCTGACAGGGCCTACCTAAATAAGAAGGAACCAGAAAGCCAACTGGTACTATGACAAAACAGGGTTCTTTAGCACCCCCCAGAAAATCACACTAGCTCACCAGCAATGGATCCAAACCAAGAAATCCCTGATTTACCTGAAAAAGAATTCAGAATGTTAGTTATTAAGCTGATCAGGGAGGCACCAGAGAACAGTGAAGCCCAGTTTAAGGAAGTCAAAAAAATGATACAAGATATGAGGGGAGGCCAGGTACCATGGCTCACACCTGTAATCCCAGCACTTTGGGAGGCCAAGGCAGACGGATCATGAGGTCAGGAGATGGAGACCATCCTGCATCCTGGCTAACATGGTGAAACCCCGTCTCTACTAAAAATACAAAAAATTAGACTGTATGGTGGCATGTGCCTGTAGTCTCAGCTACTCAGGAGACTGAGGCAGGAGAATCGCTTGAACCTGGGAGGTGGAGGTTGCAGAGTGGGCCAAAATCGCACCACTGCTCTCCAGCTTGGGGCGACAGAGTGAGACTCCATCTCAAAAAACAAAAAAACAAAAACAAAACAAAACAA
>NW_016107432.1:4087521-4106962 GCF_001604975.1 Cebus imitator
AAAAAAAAAAACAATCAAAACTTCAGGAAACAATGGATACACTTATAGAAATGCAAAATGCTCTGGAAAGTCTCAGCAATAGAATCAAACAAGCAGAAGAAAGAACTTCAGAGCTCGAAAACAAGGTTTTTGAATTAACCCAATCCAACAAAGACAAAGAAAAAAGAATAAGAAAATATGAACAAAGCCTCCAAGAAGTCTGGGATTATGTTTAACAAGCAAACCTGAGAATAATTGGCATTTCTGAGGAATAAGAGAAATCCAAAAGTTTGGAAAACATATTTGGGGAATAATAAAGGAAAACTTCCCTAACTTGCTAGAGACCTCTTCATCCAAATACAAGAAGCTCAAAGAACACCTGGGAAATTCATTGCAAAAAGATGATTGCCTAGGCTTACAGTCATCAGGTTATCTAAAGTTAAGACAAAGGAAAGAATCTTAAGATCTATGAGGCAAAAACACCAGGTAACCTATAAAGGAAAACCTATCAGATTAACAGCAAATTTCTCAGCAGAAACCCTCCAAGACAAAAGGGACTTGGGCCCTATCTTCAGCCTCCTTCAACAAAACAATTGTTTCCAGCGAAACTAAGCTTCATAAATGAAGAAAGGATACAGTCCTTTTCAGACAAATGCTGAAAGAACTCACCACTACCAAGCCAGCACTACAACAGTTGTTAAATTGAATTCTAAATCTTGAAACAAATCCTGGAAATACATCAAAACAGAACCTCTTTAAAGTATACATCTCACAGGATCTATAAAGCAAAAATACAATTCAAAAAATAAAAACAAAAAACCAAGGTATACAGGCAACAAATAGTATGATGAACTGAATGGTACCTTACATCTCAACACTAATGTTGCATGTAAATGGCCTAAATGCTCCACTTAAAAGATACAGAATTGCAGAACGTGTAAGAATTCACCAACCAACTATTTTCTGCCTTCAAGAAACTCACCTAACACATAAGGACTCATACACTTAAGGTAAAGGGGTAGAAAAAGATATTCCATGCAAAGGGACACCAAAAGCAAGCAGGAGTAGCCATTATTATATCAGACAAACAAACTTTAAAGCAACAGCAGTTAAAAAAGACAAAGAGAGGGCCAGGCTCATGCCTGAAATCCCAGCACTTTGAGAGGTCGACGTGGGCAGATCACTTGAGGTCAGGAGTTCGAGACCAACCTGGCCAACATGATGAAACCCCATCTCTACTAAAAATACAAAAATTAGCCAGGCATGGTGGCTCATGCCTATAGTCCCAGCTACTCAGAAGGCTGAAACAGGAGAGTCGCTTGATCCTGGGAGGCAGAGGTTGCAGTGAGCCAAGATCGTGCCACTGCGCTCCAGCCTAGGTGACACGACACAGCAAGACTGTCTCAAAAAAAAAAAAAGGACAAAGAGGGGCATTATATAATGACAAAAGGCCTTGTCCAACAGGAAACTATCACAATCCTAAATATATATGCACCTAACACTGGAGTACCCAAATTTATAAAACAATTTATAGACCTAAGAAATGGGATAGACAGCAACACAGTAATAGAAGGGGACTTCAATACTCCACTGACAGCACCAGACAGCTCATCAAGACAGAAATTCAACAAAGAAACAATAGTTTTAAACTATACCCTGGGACAAATGGACTTAATAGATACTTACAGAGCATTCTACTCAACCACCACAGAATATACATTCTATTCGTCAATGTATGGAACTTTCTCAAAGACAGGCCATATGATAGGCCACAAAATGAGCCTCAATACATTTAAGAAAATTGAACTTATATCAAGCACTCTCTCAGACCACGGTGGAATAAAATGGAAATCAATTCCAAAAGGAACCTTCAAAACCATAAAAATACATGGAAATTAAATAACCTGCTCCTAAATGATCATTGGGTCAAAAATGAAATCAAGTTGGAAATTAAAAAATTCTTCAAGGGCCGGGCGCGGTGGCTCATGCCTGTAATCCCAGCACTTTGGGAGGCCGAGGCGGGTGGATCACAAGGTCAAGAGATCGAGACCATCCTGGTCAACATGGTGAAACCCCGTCTCTCTAAAAATACAAAAATTTAGCTGGGCATGGTGGCCCATGCCTGTAATCCCAGCTACATAGGAGGCTGAGGCAGGAGAATTACCTGAACCCAGGAGGCGGAGGTTGTGGTGAGCTGAAATCGTGCCATTGCACTCCAGCCTGGGTAACAAGAGCGAAACTCCGTCCCAAAAAAAAAAAAATTCTTCAAAACTGAACGACAATAGTGACACAACCTATCAAAACCTCTGGGATGCAACAAAGGCAGTGCTAAAAGGAAAGTTCATAACCCTAAATACCTATATCAAAAAGTCTGAAAGAACACAAACAGACAATCTAAGGTCACACCTCAAGGAACTAGAGAAACAAGAACAAACCAAACCCAAACGCAGCAGAAGAAAGGAAATGACCAAGATCAGAGCAGAACTCAACAATTTTGAAACAAACAAATAAAAAAGATAAATGAAACAAATGCCAGGCACGGTGGCTCACACCTGTAATCCCAGAACTCTGGGAGGTAGAGGAGGGTAGATCACCTGAGGTCAGGAGTTTGAGACCAGCCTGATCAACATGGTGAAACCCTGTCTCTACTAAATACAAAAAAAATAGCCAGGCATGGTGGTGCATGCCTGTAATCCTAGCTACTTGGGTATCTGAGGCAGGAGAATCACTTGAACCCGGGAGGCAGAGGTTGCAGTGAGCCAAGATTGTGCCATTTCATTCCAGCCTGGGCAACAAGAGCAAAACCCCATCTTAAAAAAAAAAAAAAGAGTAAATAAAACAAAAACCTGGTTCTTTTTGAAAAGATAAATAAAATTGATAGACCATTAGTAAGATTAGCCAAGAAAAGAAGAGAGAAAATCCAAATAAGCTCAATTAGATACAAAATGGGAGATATTACAACTGATACCACAAAAATGCAAAAGATCATTCAAGGCTACTATGAACACCTTTACACACATAAACTAGAAAACCTAGAGGAGACAGAAAGATACAACCCTTCTAGTTTAAATCAGGAAGAATTAGATGTCCTGAACAAACCAATAACAAGCAGTGAGATTGAAATGGTAATAAAAAAATTATCAACAAAAAAAGTCCAGGATCAGACAGATTCACAGCAGAATTCTACCAGACATTCAAAGAAGAATCAGTACCAATTCTATAGACACTATTCTACTAGATGGAGAAAGAGAGAATCCTTTCTAACTCAATCTATGAAGTCAGTATCACCCTAATACCAAAACCAGGAAAGGACATCAACAAAAAAGAAAACTACAGACCAATATATCTGATGAACATATATGCAAAAGTCCTTAATAAAATACTAGCTAACCAAACCCAACAACATATCAAAAAGATAATTCACCATGATCAAATGGGGTTTCATACCAGGGATGCAGGGATGGTCTAACATACGCAAGTCAATAAATGCGATACACCACATAAACAATTAAAAACAAAAATCACATGATCATCTCAATAGACACAGAAAAAGCATTCAACAAAATCCAGCATCCCTTTATGATTAAAAATCTCAGGAAAATTGGCATGCAAGGGACATACCTCAATGTAATAAAAGCCATCTATTATAAACCCACAGCCAACATAATACTGAATGGAGAAAGTTGAAAGCATTCCCCATGAGAACTGGAACAAGACAAGAATGCCCACTCTTAGCACTTCTCTTCAACATAGTACATGAAATCCTAGCCAGAGCAGTCAGACAAGAGAAAGAAATAAAGGGCATCCAAATCAATAAAGAGGAAGTCAAACTGTCACTATTTGCTGATGACATGATTGTTTACCTAGAAAATCCTAAAGACTCCTCCAGAAAGCTCCTAGCACTGATGAAAGAATTCAGCAAAGTTTCTGGATACAGAATTAAAGTATACAAATCAGTAGGCCTTCTATACACCAACAGTGCCCAAGCTGAGAATCAAATCAAGAAATCAACCCCTTTACAATAGCTGCAAAAAATTAAAATACTTAGGAATATACCTCATCAAGGAGGTGAAAGACCTCTACATGGAAAACTACAAAACTTTGCTGAAAGAAATTCATATATGATACAAACAAATGGAAGCACATATGAAACCCTATCTCTACTAAACATACAAAAAAATTAGCTGAGGCAAGAGAATCACCTGAACCAGGGAGTTGAAGGTTGCAGTGAGCTGAGAACGCACCACTGCACTCCAGCCAGGTGACAGAGAGACTCCGTCTTAGAATATATATATAAAATAAAAAGGAAGAAAGAAAATGATCATACTGCCAAAAGCAATCTACAAATTCAGTGCAATTCCCATCAAAATACCACCATCATTCTTCACGGAACTATAACAAACAAACCTAAAATTCATATTTAAAATTAAAAAAAAGCCCACATAGCCAAAGCAAGACTAAGCAAAAAGAACAAATCTGGAGGCATCACAGTACCTGATTTAAAACTATACTATGAGGCCATTGTCACCAAAACAGCAAGGTACTGGTATAACAATTGGCACATAGACCAATTAAACCAAATAGAGAACCGAGAAATAAACCCAAATACTTATAGCCAACTGATCTTTGACAAAGCAAACAAAAACATAAGTGGAAAAAAGACACTCTATTCAACAAATGGTGCTGAATAATTTGTTGAGATTTGTGACAGGTACAATCAGCTCAAGATGGATCAAGACTTAAATCCTTACATCTAAGACCTCTAACTATAAAAATTCTAGAAGATAACTTTGGAAAACCCCTTCTAGACACTGGCTTAGGCAAGGATTTCATGACCAAGAACCCAAAAGCAAATGCAATAAAAACAAAGATAAACAGCTGGGACTTAATTAAACTAAAGAGCTTTTGCATGGCAAAAGGAAAAGTTAGCAGAGTAAACAGACAACTCACAGAGTGGGAGAAAATTTTCAAAACCCATATATCTGACAAAGGACTAATATCCAGAATCTACAATGAACTCAAACAAATTAACAAGAAAAAAACAAACAATCCCATCAAAAAGTGGGCTAAGGACAGGAAGAGACAATTCTCAAAAGAATATACACAAGGCCGGGCACGGTGGCTCAAGCCTGTAATCCCAGCACTTTGGGAGGCCGAGGCAGGCGGATCACGAGGTCAAGAGATCGAGACCATCCTGGTGAACGTGGTGAAACCCCGTCTCTACTAAAAATACAAAAAATTAGCTGGGCATGGTGGCGTGTGCCTGTAATCCCAGCGACTCAGGAGGCTGGGGCAGGAGAATTGCCTGAACCCGGGAGGCGGAGGTTGTGGTGAGCCGAGATCGTGCCATTGCACTCCAGCCTGGGTAACAAGAGCGAAACTCCGTCTCAAAAAAAAAAAAAAAAAGAATATATACAAATAGCCAACAAACACATTAAAAAATGCTCAACATGACTAATGATCAGGGAAATGCAAATCAAAACCACAATGCGGTACCACCTTACTCCTGCAAGAATGGCCATGGTCAAAGTCAAAAAATAACAGATATTTGCATGGATGCAGTGAACAGGGAACATTTCTATACTACTGATGGTAATGTAAACTAGTACAACCACTATGGTAAACAGTGTGGAGATTCCTTAAAGAACTAAAAATAGAACTACCATTTAATCCAGCAATACCACTACTGGGTATCTGCCCAGAGGAAAACAAGTCATTATACAAAAAAGTTACTTGCACACTCATGGTTATAGTGGCACAATTCACAATGGCAAAAACGTGGAACCAACCCATATGCCCATCAATCAAGGAATGGATAAAGACACTGTGGTATATACATATGATAGAATACTACTCAGCCATAAAAGGGAATAAATGAATGGCATTCGCTGTGACCTGGATGAGACTGGAGACTATTATTCTAAGTGAAGTAACTCAGGAATGGAAAACCAAACAATTTATGTTCTCACTCATAAATGGAAGCAAAGCTATGAGGATGCAAAGGCGTAAGAATGACACAACGGACTTTGGGGACTCAGGAGGAAAGGGTGGGAAGGGAGTGAGGGATAAAAGACTACAAATTGTGTGCAGCGTATACTGCTTGGGTGGGTGCGCCAAGTGGTCACAAATCACCGCTCAAGAACTTACTCATGTAACTAAATACTACCTGTTCCCCAACAACCGATGGAAATAAAAAAATTTTTAAAAAGAATTTTAAAAATCTCTAATAAGCAAGATAGGGTGGTAGTGGCATAAGGTTAGACACAAAGACTAATGAAAAGGATGTCCAGAAATAAAACCTTAGATTTACAGTCAACTGATTTTCAATGAAAGTGTCAAGAAAATTCAATGGAGAAAGAGTCTTTTCAACAAATGGTACTGGGAAAACTGAAGAGCCACATGCAAAGGCTGAATCTGTGCCTTATCTCATCCCATATACAAAAAAACTCTAAATGGATCACAGATCTAAATGTAAGAACTAAAACCATAAAACTCTTAGAATAGGCCAGGCAGCAGTGGCTCATGCCTGTAATCCCAGGACTTTGGGAGGCCAAGGCGGGTGGATTACCTGAGATCAGGGGTTCGAGACCAGCCTGGCCAACATGGTAAAATCCTGACTCTACTAAAAATACAAAAAATCAGTCAGGAGTGTTGGTGGGCACCTGTAATCCCAGCTACTCAGGAGGCTGAGGCAGGAGAATTGCTTGAACTCGGGAGGTAAAGGTTGCAGTGAGCCAAGATCGTGCCATTGCACTCCAGCCTGGGCAACAAGAGANAAAAAAAAAAAAAAAAAAAAAAAAAAAAAAAAAAAAAAAAAAAAAAAAAAAAAAAAAAAAAAAACTAAAAAACCCCTCTTAGAATAAAACAGGAATAAATTTTCATAACTTGGGACAAGCAAAGCATTCTTATACACAATAACAATAAGGCTGGGCACAGTGGCTCACACCTGTAATCCCAGCACTTTGGGAGGCCAAGGCAGGCAGATCGCTGGAGCTCATGAGTTCAAGACCAGCCTGGGCAACACGGGGAAACCCCATCTCTACAAAAAGCACAAAAATTAGCTAAGCATCATGGCGAGCACCTTTAGTCCCAGCTATTCCGGGGGCTGAGGTGAGAGGATGGCTTGAGCCTGGGAGGTGGAAGTTGCAGTGAGCTGGGATCATGCCATTGTACTGGGCGACAGAGCCAGACCTTGTCTGGAAAGGGAAGAAAGAAAAGAAAAGAAGAAGAAAGGAAAGGAGGGAAAGAAAAAGGAAGAAAAGGAAGAAAAAGAAGGAAGGAGAGAAAGGAAGAACAAATTTTAAAAAATCAAGAGAGATCATCAAATTAAAAACCTTTTGTGCTTTGAAAGACACCCTCAAGAAATTTTTTTTTTTTTTTTTTGAGATGGAGTTTCGTTTTTGTTGATTAAGTCTGGAGTGCAATGGCACAATCTCGACTCACTGTAAGCTCCGCCTCCTGGGTTCAAGCGATTCTCTTGCCTCCCAAGTAGCTGGGATTACAGGCATGTGCCACCATGCCCGGCTAATTTTTTGCATGTTTTTAGTAAGATGGGGTTTCTCCATGTTAGTCAGGCTGGTCTTGAACTCCTGACATCAGGTGAACTGCCCACCTTGGCCTCACAAAGTGCTGGGATTACAGGTATAAGCCACCACCCTAAAGAAATTTTTGAAAAAATAAGACACAGATTGGGAGAAGTATAAATGATACATATTATAAGACACTTGTGTCAGAATATATAAAGAATGCTTACAGATCCAGAATAAAACACAAATAACCCAACTTTAAAATAGGCAAAAAATCTGAACAAACATTTCATCAAAGAAGATATATGAATGGCCAATAAGCACATGAAAAGATGCTCAATGTCACTAGATAATAGGGAAATACAATTTAAAACCACCATGAAATACCACATCGGAATCCCTAGAATGACTAAAACCAAAAAACAGACAAGTGTTGAGAAGGAGGTGAAGAATCTGAAACCCTAGTACACTGCAGGTGGAAGGTAAAATGGGACACCCACTCTGGAAAACAGTTTCGCAGTTTCCTAAAAAACTGATGGGAGTGCACATTGTCAACCACTTACACTGGAGGGGAGGGAAAGCCTTAAAATTTTGTTTTTAGCTCTCCTATCAAAATCAGACACTAGGAAAATGGGCTTCTTTTGTGGTGTGAAGACAACAAACAAAACCCATCACTGTTTACTAACCTGGTCGGCTCTTAACTGGGTCGAACCATCAGTATACATTAGAGTTACCACCAGGGCTGCTGCCTGTTTGAGCATTTCAGTCAGCTGGCTTTTTGCCCAATCATCCAAATACCTAATGTCACAAAAATGTTTTTTTAACGCTCCTGAGTTCCCAGAATTCAGGTAGGCTTCAGCCTCATCAGTATCTTCCAATGCCATTTGTTTACTTATTTTCTCTGATGAATTATTAGATGTAATATGTTTTCTTTTAAAATTAATGCTTCCTTTATTTTCATTATTTATATTCTCTGTTAGGAAATACATTATTTTATGTTCCTTTTTCTGTAGAACTGAAGCCTCTCGATTATACTGTGGAGTTAAACAACTGGAAAGAGTCAATGAGCTGATGCTCTTCTGTTTTTGGTCGATTGACAGCAGCTGATCTGTGAGCCTGACACCAAAGGCCTGAGGAGAGAGCTTGGTGGAACCTCTTGATGTCTGACTTGCTAAAGATTTAAGATTCTACAGAAAAATGGAAAATATTTCATTAGAATATGGACTCATAGGACAGAGCTATAAACCAAACTAATTTTTGATAAAACTTGTCTAAGGTAATACAGATACAAGATCTTCATATTATCTATGATCAAACCTTCTAAGGAAACCATATAATGTCTTCTAGAGCAGTGATTTTTCTCAACAAAGGTAGGCATGCATATCTGGATCAAGAGCGCAAAAGCTGGCCAGGCATGGTGGCTCATGTCTGTAATCCCAGCACTTTGGGAGGTGGGTGAATCACCTGAGGTCAGGAGTTTGAGACAAGCCTGGCCAACACAGTGAAACCTGTCTCTACTAAAAATACAAAAATTAGCCAGGTGTGGTGACAGGCATCTGTAATCCCAGCTACTCAGGAGGCTGAGGCAAGAAAATCACTTGAATCTGGGACGCGGAGGCTGCAGTAAGCCAACATCACACCATTGCATTCCAGCCTGGGCTAGAAGAGCGAAACTCCATCTCAAAAAAAAAAAAAAGCTCAAAAGCCTCCAACCAGCCCCTGTTCTGTGAATCATGCATGTAATGAGAGATGTCATGGATAGGAGTATGTTACATATGTGCATAAAAGAGAAGATTAATAATTTACAACTTCCAAATAAAGGCCATTTATAGAGAAAATGAAATCACCAAAACTATTCAATAATCTGTTAATCTATCTACTAAAATTTTTGGGGGGGACCGGGTACAATAGCTCACGCCTGTAATCCCATCACTTTGGGAGGCCGAGGCTGGCAGATTATGAGATCAAGAGTTCAAGATCAGCCTGGCCAATATGGTGAAACCTCATCTCTACTAAAAATACAAAAATTAGCCGGGTGTGGTGGCACACGCCTGCAGTCCTAGCTGCTTGGGGGGCTGAGGCAGGAGAATTGCTGGAACCTAGGAGGCGGAGGTTGCAGTGAGCCAAGATCATGCCACTACGCTCCAGCCTGGGTGACAGAGTAAGACTCTGTCTCAAAAATATACAATAGTAATAATAATAATAAAAGTGATGATTGTGGATGTCAAGTTGCCAAAGCGCAATAATTTCCATGAATATATTTTAAATGGTAATGTAACAGTAAAAATGTCAATATTAACGGTATAGCAGAAATCATGTACTTTGCAATTTTTTTTTTGAGATAGAGTCTCGCTCTGTCCCCAGGTGCCAGGCTGGAGTGCAGTGGCACAATCTCAGCTCACTGCAACCTCCACCTCCTGGGTTCAAGCAATTCTCCTGCCTCAGCCTCCCAAATAGCTGGGACTACAGGCATATGCCACCATGCCCAGCTAATTTTTGTATTATTTAGTAGAGATGGAGTTTTACCATGTTGGCCAGGATGGTCTCGATCTCTTGACCTCAGGTGATCCACCTGCCTCAGCCTCCCAAAGTGCTGAGATTACAGGCGTGAGCCACCACACCCTGCCACTTTGCAATTTTTTAAACTTGTGACAAAGATTTTAAATTTCAACTTTAAAATATGTCAGGCAATATATATATAGTTCAAGAAGGCCAGGTATGGGGGCTCATGCCTGTAATCTCAGCACTTTGGGAGGCCAAGGTGGGAGGATCGCTTGAGCCCAGGAGTTTGAGACCAGCCCGGACAACATGGTGAAACTCTGGTCTCTACCAAAAATACAAAAATTAGCTGGGCATGATCCTGTGTGCCTGTAGTCTCAGCTACTCAGGAGGCTGAGGCGGGAGGATCACTTGAGTCTAGGAGGTAAACACTGCAGTGAGCTGTGATCACACCACTGCACTCCAGACTGGGTGACAGAGTGAGGGCCTGTCTCAAACATACAAAAGAACAACAACAATAACAAAAAGACTCACAAAATTCTTTTGAGAGCAAGGGAGCAAAAGTTTACAGACCCCTGCCTTTGGGATCCAAGGAACACAGTTTGTTTACTGCTGAGAGATACAATTTCCATTCACTTACAGAGAAGAAGAGAAGACTCTCTTCTCTGTGGAAGATGCCTCTTCCCTCTACTCCAAGGGCAGATAATCATCCTACGAACCCAGGGGCAAATAATCGTCCCATCAACCCAAGAGACAGGTCCTAGTATTTCACTTTATTATAGGGAGTTTAGGTTTAAATTTAGTTAGGTTGGGACTTGAACACACATAGTTTACTCCAAAGTTCATTTTCTTAACCACTATGTTGCCTCCACCACTTTCATACACAAGGCCTTTGGTGATATGGCCTCTTCCATCTCCTCTCTAGCCCATACCACATAACTCACCCATTGTGAATGTTATATTCCTGCCTTTCGGAACTTCTATCGCTTCTACTACCCCAAAGTTCCAAGCTTTCTTCCCCTGATCTGAAAATTTTCTCAATGTCCTGCCCCTTCTCCCTTAAAGGTGGAAATCTGTTTATTTTTTTTAGAGACATAGTCTTGCTCTGTTGCTCAGGCTGGAGTGCTGTGGTGCAATCACAGCTCACTGCAGCCTCAAACTCCTTGGCTGAAGTGATCCTCCAGCCTTAGCCTCTTGAGTAGCTGGAACTACAGGAGCATGCCAACATGCCCAGTTAATTTTTTGGGGGGGTACTATTTGTAGAGACAGGATCTCCTTATGTTGCCCAAGCTGGTCTCAAATTCCTGGACTCAAGTGATCCACCCACCTCAGCCTCCCAAAGTGCTGGGACACATCCAGCCTAGGTTGACCAACTCCTAATCATCCAATAGATCTCAACTCAGATATAATTTTCATACTTCAGAAAGATATCCAATATCCCTGATTCTCCTCCTCAACACCCAGAAGAGTAAAATGAAATAGCACAAAAACTGAGTTAGATGTCCCTCCAATTGTCCCCAGAGCACTCTGAACTTACTTCTCTAACGGCACTTACTTTGTTTCGTAGACATCTATCCTATTTCACTGTCTTGCCCTTCCCTGCATCCAAATTAAATTATAAGCTCCTGGAGAGCAAGAACTCCTCTTTTTTAACTGTTGTATCTACAGTGCCTAGTACATCGTAGGACACTTAACAAGTGCCTGCTGAACAAATAAGGTTTAAAATTACTCATATTTGCAATGATTTACCTTTTCTTCTGATTGATTCTTCCCATCTTCAAGTTGTACTGAATACTTAACACTGGACTTGTTTATCACTTCCATAGCTTTTAAAACAACAAAAAACAAACATGGGGCATTAAAGAAACATTGAAACCAAGGTCATACAGTTAACTAAACACTGAAATATCCTCTATAATCATGCTTATTTACTCATTATTAACTTAATTAAAACAACGTAATAAAATTCACAACTAAAATGCTTAGTACCATTGCAATAAATATTTACGTAAAGAACCTTCAAGTTAACTGCAGATCTATATAATCACAAAATGTTTATTAAAAATCATTATTTGGCATTTGCATTTGAATACATAACTCTAAAAACCTAAGGTCAACATTTATAGAAACCTTAAAAGTATTAAAGGTTTAGGGAGATTCTTTGAATACTGCAGTGGAACAATTAAAGTTTCAGTAAAACATCATTAATATAAACTTCTAACTTAGATTTTGTTTTAATTTTAATAAGCCTGGGCTGAACAGTAAGTGACAGAACCAGGATTCAACCCCAGGCAGTATGATTTGGGAGTCTGTACTCTTAACCACTGTGACATACATTTCCCCTGCAGGAACAATAACAACCTAGAAATGCAAACAGGGGAAAGTATTTCACTTACAATATAAAAACATTACACTTAGGATAAATATAACAGAAAAGATACAAGGCCCTTAACGATGAAAACGTAAAATTTTATTAAATGGCATAAAACAAGATCTGTAAAATGAGAAGACATAGCATTAGGATATATATCACAAAATGTTTAATTCTTCCAAATTTAAGACAATTCCAATTGGAGACCCTACAGGGATATTTTAACTTAATGAAACAATTTCAAAGTAAAAAGAGACAAGAAATGTAAGTTTTAAAAAAAGAGAGAGAAAAGACCTCTAGAACAGAACAGACAACCCAGAGACTGATCCCAAGACTACATATAACAAAGATAGTATTTCAATTCAATAGAAAAGGACATATTAATTAATAGGGCTGGTACAACTAGCACCACATCAAAAAGAAAAGAAATGCATTGGGAAAACTATTTGGAACCAAAGTGACTAAGGATTAATTGCTATATTATGCAACAAATTCTTATACATTTACAAGGTAAGACAAACAACTCAACAGAAAAACAAGCAAAGGATAGGAAGAAGCAATACACAAAATAGAAAATCCAAACAGGAAACAAAAACGATATTCAGGGAAATGCAAATTAACTATAACTGGAAACAGAGGGGAAGAGGTAGTCTCATGCATTGCTGGTAAAAATGTAGATAGTTAGAATCTTTCTAGAAGGCAAATTGTCAAGACTTATTAATTAACAATACATACATCACTCTTGGGAGTTGGGAGGAGAAAGTGACTCACAGGGAGCTCAAGATAGGCCTCTGGGAATGCTAGCGATGTTTCTTGAACTGGATGTAGGTTTGTGAAATTTTGACCTAAACACTTAACTTAGGGTATGTGTGTTGTTATACATTTATATATGTATCTCAGTCATACATATATGAGAGAGTGCTCTCGCCTCAACAAAAACAGATCGAAAATAATATCAATCATCTTAACCAAATAATCTCTAACCAAACAATCTCACTCTTAGCTGTTTCGCAGAAATATATCCAACAGTAAACAGGTTTAAATCAAAACGTTTCAGTCCTTTGTCCATTACGACAAAGGACTGAAAATAGATACCAATCAGAAGAAAACTGAGAATTAAATTACATACTATCCACTAAAAAGAATGACCTTGTTAAAACATAGATTGCTGGGGGGGGGAAATGACTCCCAATTATAGGTTGGCTGAAGGCGATGACCTCATTTTAAGAAATAATGACCAAATCTCCCCATTTATGCACATGAAGATGTTAGGCACATACACTGGCACAGGTTGGGTCCCCTGGGAGACCACTTCTGTGATGAAGGCTTGCATTTGAAAAGGTGATTGGAGAGTGAAGGAAGCAGAACCTAACCAAGGACGACAATGGCTAGGATGTAGCCACTCAAAGGCCTGCCCTGGGCAGAGCATGGTCCTGCACAGGTGTCTCCCACTGGGGAAAGGGAGCTGGGCTTTTATACCCCAGCACAAACTAGTCACTGGACCAGTCATTCCTGGGGAAGTGGTGGGCCCATGGGCAAGGAAGCTCTTTGCAGCCAGGCAATCAAGGGGAGGGGTTGTCCCAGGAGCAGGGACAGTGCTTCAGTACTAAAGGGGGAATATGGCTGCCACAGCGCTTACTACAGTCCACACTGCACTGCTCATGGCCACTTGCTTCAGAGACATTCTGGGAGCAGTCTGGCAGGATTCTGGTGGGCCTTTTCCTGGGGAAATTTATAAAAGGAAGGTACTGGGATAAACTACATCTTGTTGCTGCAGCTGGCTTCGAGGTTGCAAATTTCATTCATCTCCTTCCTCTACTGCCCATGCTAGGGTCTCCTCACCCTTGCCTATCTCCTCTACTGATCTATGTAGCTTAGCTTACCTGATCAGATAACCCAAACTCTCATCCCTGAGAGGTAAACCCCGGCCACCATGCCCTTCTCTGGCCATAGGTCCTGCATTTGCCATCAAATGTGGGCAGGAGACCATGAGGTGGCCAACCACATTACCTGGGTGCTTCCCCTGCCCCCAGTTATGTAGTAGCAGCTCTACCTCCTCCTGGTGCCCACGGTCAGTCACCCTAGAAGATGGAAATTACATTCCTTTCCAGCCAGTTTCTTGGCACAAGGAGCTCGAAATGACCAGGCAGCAGCCACAGCTGGAAATTAAGTGGCATTCTTCCTGTGCCCCTGCTGGAAAGGTTTTCCCTTTGAGAGTCAAGACCTTTAAACCTTAAGAACCCAGAGGCATGTGGGGTAGAAATACAGATTTCTAAGTGGGTCACTGGGAGTGATGACTTTGACATTTTTGTTCCCAGACCCATTTATTACACAAACCGAGGACACTGCACCACGTAGTGGTCAGTGATCTGCAGTGCAGACTACACCCCAGAGGTGACTGCTTCATCGCAGGTGTCACCTCCAGGCTACACATGAGGTGAGCTGGGCCTTCCACAGACCATCCTGCTGTTCCATCAGGTTGGCAGCTTCTTGGTGTGCAGCTGTGAGGCAGCCAGTGGCTCCCCCTCCCAGTGCCCACTGGCGCAGTTCCTTGGCCATGTGCAGGATCCTGTGGATCAAACGCTCTGTGAAACTTGGATGATGGAGCTGACTGAATCCATGAGAATGGGAAAGGCACACCCATGCCTGTAACACGTGTTGGTTCCAGCCAAGATGAATCACTGTACCTTCTACGGCATAAGGGGTTCAATGTTGTCAAATGACTGTTTCCCTCCAAGGAAGCTGCAACTGGGGACTCAGTGTTTGGTCTCTGTTGTTGGAAGACTGGATGTTCGGCAGAGAAATAGCTAGGTGAGCTCTGGTAAGGGGGAGCACCATGCTATGGGCCATGCATAGCCTCTACCCACCCCATGGTTACTCCATGAGAGAGCCCAGTGTGCCAGGACGGGCACAGGAGATGGCAGAGGCTAGTAATGTCAGTCGGCCAAGCCATCCCATGAATGTGGTTTGGCATGTCCTCATGGTGAATGTTCTTGGGTGGGAGGTACTTCATGTTGCCAAAGATCCCTCCACACGCCTTACTCCAGGAAGTCCCTCATCTTCCCATCTTCCTTATTGCAGGTACCTGAGCAACCTGTCAAGCCACTAACCATTGCCCAAGAGTTCCAAATGTGTTAACATTGGGGCCACTACTCCTTCCACATGAAGTAGGTAGTCAAGGGTACCACCCAAAGTTCTACCTATTGGGTTTTCCCTGAGCACTGTCTTCCAGGGCTGCTTAAATCAGGCTGTTCAGAGCCTACTCACCATGAACCAAGCTCGAACTTTCCTGCCTCCACCAGCTGGTCTTCAGGCTGCCCCTTTAGAAGTACCAGTGCCAGCACCGATGATGTCATGGGCTGTGGGCCACACAAGAAGCTTGGTTGTTTGTGCCTGCTTGTAGGTAATACTAAATGGGCCACTTCCAACTTGCAATGAACAGCTGCACACTCACCTCTTGGTGGGTCTGACAGGACCAGCTCATGCTGGCAGTTCTGGCTCATGGTCACTTGATATCACCATGGCCTCATGCTCCATCTCTACAGGAGCCAGTAGCATGACAGCTTTGTTTATTTATAATTTTCTGCAGATGGCATTGCCATGGTCCAGAGTTCTAGGAGTTTGCCTTGAGCTTCACATTGCATCTTTTCCCACTACAGATGCCTCTAACATCACAAGGCCCATTGGGCTAGAAGTCTAAGTACCTGGGCCACTTGCTTCACAGCCTAGGCCTCTTACAGGATGCTTTCCTATGCAGTCAGTATTCCCAAATGTGGAATATGCTGCCTCCACTCCCCAAACCCAGAGATGCCTATCAGGTGTCATGCTTCATTCTTAACCGTCAATGTGATTAACCACGTTGCAGGATGATTTTGCCAGTTGGCATCGTCATTCTTTAAAATGCAGTAATTTAGCCAGGTGTGCACTTGTAGCTCCAGCTACTCAGGAGATTGAAGCAGATCACTTTGCCCCAAAGAGCTTGAGGCTAGCCTGGACAACACAGTGAGATAGTCTCTTTAAAAAAAAAAAAAAAGGCACTAACTTGTCCTTTACTTGCAAGCGGTCATCCTACATACCCCCAGACCACCGGAACTTCCAAAAACTTCATGGTTGTGGTGGGGCCCAGAATATCTGTGAGTTTATCTCCCATGTGTTGGACAGCAAGACATCTAACAAACTTGCCATTTCTTGCTTATGCTGTCTGATTGGCATGATGGCATCAAAACAGTGGGTGGCTGGATAACATAGCCCTGGGGCAAGGTGCAAATTTATATTGTCCATTCAGAGTGAATACTTCTGCAGGGATGGCAAAGAATATGTTCACCAAATTGATAACTGCATTTCATACACCTGAGGCCTTGTTAATTGCATATGCCATATCCAGCCCAGCAGCTGTCATTAGGGCTATAACTTGGTCATAACTATTTGTGGTGTCAATTGTTATTCTGTAGGATCTGACTTCTGTAGGCACCTAATTAAGTGAAACTGTGGACCACCCTGTGCCCTGAATCCTGTGTTTAAAGATGGCACTAACTTCTGCCATTTCTCCTAGGTTGCTACATTGCTATAATTCACTAACTTTGCTGGGAAGGCAGTTTCAGCGTTATCCACTTTAGCTTACTCACTATGGGAGCTCTTATCCTCAGGCCAAGGAACCAGTATCTGAGGGTTCTTCTAATAGTCTGTTCATTCCAAATAACATTTGGGGACTTGAAAAATGGCTTTGGAGTGAGCCCTCCCATTATGATGTAATCTGGGTCAAGATTCCATTTATTGCTTGAGTCCTCATGCCTCCAACAGAGGAACTATGGTGATACTCTAGGTCTCCAGGTATCAATATCATAGGAATGGTTCAGTATTTCCCCTCCCCCCATGTATAAGTTCCCAGAGTAAATGGCCACAGGTTCCCCTGGGGGAAAGACAGGAGGAAAAACTGCCATATACACTTGCACAGTCCTTCTTCCTGGGGACCTGGGCTTTCCTTCAGTCAGTCAGTTCCAGGTCTCAAGTCACTTTATGAGAACTATGCCTACCCTGCTTCTGACAGGCACCACCACCTGGCCTCTATGTCAGGATCCCGTCTCCCTCCCTGTTATCAGGAGGCATCTCCTATCATCAGCCCTGGTCCATAGAGGACACCACTGAGACTGTCAGTGAAGCTGATGCTGCCCACTCCCTCATCAGCACACTCATGATTGCTTTGGTAAATACAGCACCCAGAGTGCCCTTCTGCAGAACATTGTTACCTGCTGAGTTTCCCAGCCCTCCACAATATGGCCATCCTAGCATGGTCACCTCTCCTGGCTTTCTATGCCTTCTTTTACCATCTGCCCTGGCAGTTCTAACGTTTCTACTTAGTGTGAACCCTCTCCTACAAGGAACTAAGAGTCATCCCGGTGATATGTTAGCACCATCTCTTAGAATCTTCATTGGATGGTCAAATCTAGTGTCTCTGAAGTGATCCCACATTAATAAACTCTCCCTTATCCAACCTTAGTTCCACCTGCCTTGATCCAGCACCCTTAGACCCAGCCCACCCATAGGTACTCTCCCAGGCCTGCTTGTATATGGCCTGTTAGAGCCTATAGTTCCTTTGGAGTAGAATCTCTTTCGTCCCTGTGCCAGTTATCAACATACTGCTTCTCAGCTACAAATTCACCCCTCGTCGCACAGCATGCACTACTGAAAATACACCTCCTTTGCCACCTGGCACAATTTTTAGCACTGTCAGCAGAGGGTGCTAGACGGATACTGCCAGAGAAGGGGCCTCTGGTTACTGTGCTTCTCTTTCTTCTCGCTCCTGTAGCTCCTAGCTAGTGTACTAGACACCCAGGAGCAGCCCCTCTGGCCACTCCCCAGCTACTTCCACAGACATTCTAGCCAGCTTTTCAGCAAGTTTCAGTCAATCCCTGTGGGCAGCTTCCTACCGAGTTTCATGGGCACCCCTGCCAACTTCTCAGTGAGTTCAGTGATACCCCATAGGTGGGTTCCCACTTGCCAGACTGATGGGGCACTTTAGCCAACTTCTTGGCTATATCCATACCCCCTGACAATCTGAATCTGTCTTGAGGGGAGTAATTCTGCTAAATTTGTCCCTACCTTCAGCACCTCACTTTAGCCCTAGGCGAGGAAGCTGCTCCCTGCGTCTGCTATTGCTTTATTCCTTGGTAGCTAATCCTGCTAGTTATTAATGCCTTAAACATTCCCTGTTCAAATTACTCGATGGTTTCTGTCCCCTGACTGGACTATCTCATACACTTCTGTAACAGGTCCAATACTTTTCGGCTGGGTTATTTCGTGACTTAATGACCAGGAGAGGAGGTGACAGCAAAAAAGAAAAAGTCTGAAGAATACATTTATGAATCTCTTCACAATTTCATATAAAATGACATATGTATAACTATACAAAAAGATGTGGGGAATTATGAAGTTTGTTTTTTCTGTTCCCCCCTCACCACCCTAAAAACTTTTCCTAAAGTATTACAAAATAATGAGGGAGCATGTCTTATTTTTCAAGACAGAAGCTCTGCATTGTTTTCAAGCAAAGGTTGGGGGAAGCGCTCAGAGTGGGGCCATTTCTGCAGGTCTCAGAGGTATCCAATACTCAAGATTTATGTTTTAAATAAAATGTATTATATTTTTTTGAAACAGGGTCTCACTCTGTTACCCAGGCTGGAGTGCAGTGGCATAATCTCAGCTCCTTGCAACCTCCACCTCACAAACTCAAATGACAATCACCCTTCCTCAGGCAACCAAATACTTAGGATTACAGCCACCCAAACAGTCCATCATGCCCCACTAATTTATTTGTAGAGATGGCTGTGAAAGGAAAATAAATCTTGGGAACTCCAAGTCACTAAGGTAAAGGAAAAAGTCAAGGTGGAAACTGCTTAGGGCAAACCTGCCTCCCATTCTATTCAAAGTCAAATTCTATCCCTCTGAGGTTCACCTGAGACAGATGTGTATCTGACTTTCTCTCCCCTATTGCTTCTGTAAAAAGAGATTCACTAAATTGTGTATTCAGTGGAAGGCTGATCAAGAACTCAAAAGAATGAAACCTTTTGTC
>NW_016107432.1:4107069-4110610 GCF_001604975.1 Cebus imitator
CAATCTTGGCTCACTGCAACCTCTGCCTCCCAGTTCAAGCAATTCTCCTGCATCAGCCTCCTGAGTAGCTGGGATTACAGGTACCTGCCACCATGCCCGGCTAGTTTTTGATTTTTAGTACAGACAGGGTTTCACCATGTTGGCCAGGCTGGTCTTGAACTCCTGACCTCAGGGGATCCACTCGGTTTGGCCTCCCAAAATGCTGGGATTACGGGCGTGAGTCATCCTGCCTGGCCCCTCTTTATCTACTTGTAATCTGGAAGTCCCCACTTCGAGTTGTCCTGCCTTACCAAACCAAATCAGTTACATCTTACACATATTGATATCTCATGTCTTCCTAAAATTTAAAAAAGCCATCTACCCCCAACCACCTTGGGCACATGTCTCAGGGCATCCTAAGGCTGTGTCATAGGTGTGTCCTTAACTTGCGCAAAATAAACTTTCTAAATGGACTGAGATCTGTCTGATATTTTACAGTTACAGGTTTTTGCCATGTTGACCAAGATGATCTGATCCTGAAGTTCTTTTTTTTTCTCCCTGTGGTGTCTCAATCAAGTTTTAAATATACCAATCCAAAGGTTCCCATCCTGTATCTCAGGGTCTGGTCCCTCTTTTCTAAGATCAAGACCTTAATCTTGGCCAGGCAGGGGTGGCTCATGCCTATAGTCCCAACACTTTGGTGGGCCAAGACAAGCTTCTTGAGCCCAGGGATTCAAGACCAGACTGGGCAACATGGCGAAACTCCATCTCTACTAAAAATTGAAAACAAAACACTAGCCTGGTGTGGTGGTGTGTGCCTGTAGTCCCAGCTACTCTGGAGAATCACCTGAGCCCCAGAGGCAGAGATTAAAATGAGTCACTGCACTCCAGCCTAGGTGTCTTTAAAAACTAAACAAAACAAACCAAAACAAAACAACAGCACACCACCAGGGCTGAAAATTCAAGTTTCTCTGGCGTAATCAGGACTAAGCAGGACTGTCTTGGGTCTATGGCTACAGGCTGTCTCTTTACAGGCTGCCCAGGAAGCCCTCTGGCTTTCAAGTTTAGCCTTAATTGCTTATTGCCCCCAGCCTTTTTTTTGTTGTTATTATTTTTCCAAAGGGTCTATTATTCCCAGCCACGGCCACTTAGTTCCATTGTCTCCCCCACAAGCTGGTGCAGTTGCTCCCATTGGTAAGCCAAATCCACCTTGAGCCAGATTTGTATTCCACTCACAACTTGTGATGAGGTCATCAGTGCCAGCTTACCTGAGGGAAACCAAACTCCAAACTCACATGTCTACTTTCTCAGACCACTCCTGCCACCAACTGCAGCAGATCAGGTTCCCTGAGACTGAGATTTGTCAGCAGAGTTTACTGAGGAGTGACCTTGGAGATCAAAAGAACTGAACCTGGGGAAGCTGAAATGTGATACGTTGCAAAAAATGCCTCAGCCAATGCCACCTGACGAAGGGGGTCAGGTTGGCACAGATATACACAAGCTAGAATTACAGTCATGCGGGGGTATGTTCTGAAAAATGCATCATTAGGCGATTTCATTGTTATGCAAACCTCACAGACCCCTGAGCTGAGGACTAGTACCTGTCTGTAGTCTATTAGGAACCAGGCGACATAGCAAGACGTGAGCAGCAGGTGGGTAAGCATTACCACCTGAGCTCTGCCTTCTGCCAGATCAGCAGCAGCATTAGATTATCAAAGGAGCATGAACCCTACAAGGAATCTAGGTTGCAAGCTCCTCATTAGAATCTAATGCCTGATGATCTGAGGTGGAACAGTTTCATCCCAAAACCATCCCCCCGACCCCATCCCATGGAAAAATTGTCTTCCATGAAACAATCCCTGGTGCCAAAAAGGTTGGGGACTGCTGTCATATCGTGAACTTACATGAACCTAGATGGTACAGTCTACTATACTCCTAGGCTGTATGGTCTAGCCTACAGCTCCTAGGCTACAAACCTGTACAGCATGCTACTGTACTGAACACTGTAGGCAACTGTAACACAATGGTAAGTATTTGTGTATCTAAATATAGGTAAAAATACAGTATAAAAGATTTTTTTTTAAAAATATGGAACGCTTCATGAACTTTTGTGTCATCCTTGCGCAGGGGCCATACTAATCTTCTCTATGTCGTTCCAATTTTAGTATATGTGCTGCTGAAGTGAGCACAGTATAAAAGATTTTTTAAATGGTACTTATATAGGGCACTTACCATAAACGGAGCTTGCAGGAGCGGAAGTTGCTCTGGGTGAGTCAGTGAGTGGAGAGTGAATGTGAAGCTCTAGTGCATTACTGTACACTATGTAGACTTCATAAACACTATACACTTAGGACACGCTACATTTATTTTTAAAGATTTTCTTTTTTCAGTAATAAATTAACCTCAGTGTACTTTAACATTTTTTACTTTATACATTTTTAAATTTTTTAAACTTTTGAACTCTTTTATAACATTTAGCTTAAGACAAAACACACTGTATAGCTGAACAAGAATATTTTTTCTTTTTATCTTGATTCCATAACCTTTTCTCTATTATTAAGATATTTAACTTTTAAAAAAACTTTTTAAACTTTCTTGTTTAAAGCTAAGACAAACACACACATTAGCCTAGGCCTACACAGGGTAAAGAGCATTAGTATTACTGTCATTCACTTCCATATCTTATCCCTCTGGAAGGTCTTCAGAGGCAATGAACACATATGGAGCTGTCACTTCCTATGATAACAGTACCTTCTTCTGGATACCTCCTGGAGGACCTGCCTGGGGCTGTTTTACAATTAACTATTTTTTTCATAAGTAGGAATACACTCTAAAATAATGACAAAAAGCATATATAGTATTGTAAATATATAAACCAGTAACAGTCATTTGTTATCAAGTACTATGTATTACACGTAATTGTATATACATAGTACTGTACTTATACACACCTGGCACTATGTATATACATAGTATGTGCCAGGTGTGTAAAAGTACAATACTATGTATATACAATTATACATAGTATAGTGTAGTAGGCTATGCCATCTAGGTTTGTGCAAGTTGACTGTATGACATAGCTATACACTATATACAGAGTACAATACTTTTATATACCAGGCAGTGCAGCAGGTTTATGCCAACATCACAGTAAAAATGTAACGTGCCTGGGCATAGTGGCTCATGCTTGTAATCTCAGTACTTTGGGAGGCTGAGGCAGGTGGATCACCTGAGGTCAGGAGTTCAAGACCAGCCTGGCCAACATGGTGAAACCCTATCTCTACTAAAAACACAAAAATGAGCCGGGCATGGTGATGGGCGCCTACAATCCTGGCTACTCAGAAGGCTGAGGCAGGAGAATCCCTCGAAGCTAGGAGCAGGAGGTTGCAGTGAGCTGGGATCGGGCCACTGCACTCCAGCCTGGGTGACAAGAGTGAAACTCTGTCTTGGGGAAAAAGTAAAGCGTTGTGCTATAATAACAGGACAGCTACGATTATCACTAGGAGACAGGAATTTTTCAGATCCATTACAATCTTATGAGATTGCCATTGTATATGCAGTC
>NW_016107432.1:4111146-4123660 GCF_001604975.1 Cebus imitator
AAAAAAAAAAAAAAAAAAAGAAAGAAAAGAAAATTGTGAGGAATTACCGACTTTAGTTTTTGTTTAAAAACAAAAACAAAAACCCTTCCTAATGTATTACAAAGAGACTCCCTAAAAATGTTGAGGAAAAAATTTGTAACACTAAAAAATAGTAGGCCAGGTACTGTGGCTCATGCCTGTAATACCAGTACTTTGAGACACAGGAGAATCGTGTAAGCCCAGGAGTTGGAGACCAGCCTGGGCAACACAGCAAGACCTTGTCTCCACAAAACAAATAAAAAATCAGCCAGACATGGTGGCAATTGCCTGAAGTCCCAGCTGCTCAGGAGGCTGAGGTGAGAGGATTGCTTGAACCTGGGAAGTTTAGACTGTAATGACCTATGAATTCCAGCCTGGGTGACAGAGCAAGACCCTGTCTCCAAAAACAGAAAAAGAAAAGAAAAAGTTTATTTTTCTCTCATGTTCTGAGGTCAATGGTCTCAATAGGTTGTATAGCTATTTTTGAAGTCACTCAGGGGCCCAGCATCCTTCTAGCATGTTGTTCCACAATCTCTAGGACACTCTTATTTGCAGGGTGGGAGAAGAATCATTTCGGCTCCAACTGGTGGGAAGCAAAGAGGCCAGAGAAGCAGGCAAGCTATCTTGGAGCCTCACCTGGAAATGACACCCATTTGAGTTCACAACTCACTGACAGGCACCTGGCCACTTGGTCAAACCTGACTGAAACAAGACTGAGCCATGTAGCGTAACTGTGTGCCTCAGAAAAGAAGGATGGATTCAATGAGGTAAGCAATGAGTAATCGCTGCCAAAAAGGTATCTGGAACAATATAAAATGCTCATGATTATGAAGTAGTTGCCATAAAAGGCAGGATAATGGTTACATTTCAGCAGGGAGAGATTTTAATTGAGAAGTAAATTTTGAGGTGTTGGCAATTTAAGTGGTAGTTACATGGATGTTCTCTGACATTAATTTAAGTTTTGCATTTTTAGTGTTTTTCATGACAAAGCGTTTTTAAATATCTATACCTGTTTCAAAAAGATGTAACAATCCAATCTTTACTGAATGTGTATCTTGAGTCACCTCAGTCAGTCTAGCAGATAAGAAAATTAAACCCCAAAATGACTAGTATCACAGGTTTAAATACAGTTTGGTGTGACTTAGTGTTTTTAAAAGCAAGTATTCATAGTTTATTTCCATTAATTTCTGAGTTTAATTTCGATATTTATTTGGTATGAAATAGGCTCATGGAAAGAAAAACTAATTTACAATATTTTTCTTAGAAGTAAGAATTTGACATAATAACAGCTCAGTTATTATGTCAAACAAGAATCCAGGAGTCAATTAGAACTTTAGGTCCAGCATTACTCATCAATGATCCACCAGCAATCCAACTTTAATTTGGATTCATATGATAAAGGAATGAAACTGGTAGAATCTGTAGTAGAAAGACACCAAGGTGCTCCTATAATCCCTGCCTCTTGGTATCAGGTCCTCGTGTAACCCCCTGTCCCTTTGAGTGTGAACGAGACTACTGATTAGCTTCTAACCAACAGAACACAGCAAGGGCAGCAGCATGTATGTGATCACATTACATAAAACTGTAATGTCAGTCTTGCTAGGGAGACTTTTGCTGGCTTAGAAAAAGTGAGCTGCAGGCCAGGAGCGGTGGCTCACACCTGTAATCTCAGCACTTTGGGAGGCTGAGGCAGGTGGATCATGAGGTCAGGAGTTCGAGACCAGCCTGACCAACATGGTAAAACCCCATCTCTACTAAAAATACAAAAATTACCTGGGCACGGTGGCGTGCGCCTGTAATCCGAGCTACTTGGGAGGCTGAGGCAGGAGAATCACTTGAACCTGGGAGGTGGAGGTTGCAATGAGCCAAGATCATGCTACAGCACTCCAGTCTAGGCAACAAGAGTGTGACTCCGTCTCAAAAAAAAAAAAGAAAAAGTGAGCTGCCTTGCCATACTGTAGGTTGCCCACAGAGAGGATCACATGACAGAAACTGGGGATGCCTTCCAGACACCAGCAAGAAACTGAGACCCTCGGTCTGAAAGTCTACAAGAAACTGAATTCTGTTAACAATAATGTGAGCTTAGAAGAGAATGCTTCCCCACTGCAGCCTCGGGAGAGACACCAGCCCTGGCTGACACCTGGAGTGCACCTTGCAGAGGACCCGGTGGAGTCAGTACAGACTCCTGACACACAGAAACTGTACAACAATAATTGTGTCATTTTAAGCCAGTAAACTTGTAGTAATGTTACACAGCAATAGAAAATACAAAATCCTTATGAAAATTTCACTATTTTTCCCAATCTAAGAATCGAGAGAAAAGTGGTATATCTTTTTCTATTATCTTCTCAATAACTTTAACAAAAACCAGGATTTTAACATTTTAATGGGGTATTTTATTTTTAGAGATAGGATCCTGCATTGTTGCCTAGGCTGGACTTGAACTCCTGGACTCAAGTGATTGTCACAGGCATTAACAGGGTATTTTAGGACAATGACAAGAGTTGACAGGAGATGGACTATCATAAGTTTTTCATCAGAGCCTCATATTATAGCTGGCAGAGGCATTTCATTATTCTTACCAGTTTTTGAAGGGGAGTATATTTCCACATCTATCAAGTATATACCCACTCTATTACTCAAAAAATATACGGAATAATAAATGTGATTATGATAGTGTTTTACACTGTCAATTGCTAGGCATGTAATTCACACTCAAAAATTCTCACCAGTTTATTAATGACTTCTACTGCAGTAAGGTATATAAGCAACAGACCAAAACGTTAAGTGCCACTGTATCTTAATCAAGAAGCTGTGTTTATAAGAGCTTTTGTGCTAATATTTGGCAACGCTCTCAATTATTTCATTTCAATTTCATCACTCAATTATATCTCACTCACTTATGCCTTATTTTGTAGAAAGAGAAATCAACCACAAATTATTGACTCAGACTTACAAATTTAAAATAAAAACTACTTTGCTAGTTAGCAAAAAAACAAAATAAAACACCAAAAACCCTGATGTTACAAACATTTCAGTGACATCTGTGAGCACAGCACTGCTTTTACTATTGTACCACGTCATAAACACACATGGACTGATCCAATAATCCTTGCCACCTAAGAGTTTACATTTCTATGGCAGTATAATACACATATTGTCAAAAACCTATCTCTTGCTCACCACACACAACAGCAAATACTATGTATGGGTTCCATGACCTGAGAACCAAGATTAAAGCATCTCTTTTGAAGACAGTGAAAGACCTAATCCAGGTTCTAAGGGAATGTTTGACAGAAACACCTGGAACAAGGAAGAAAGTGTTACATTTTTAAAGCAACGAAGGTTAAGGGCACATGAAAGTTAGTGAGGAGCAGCTCAGTGTACACTAAATGAGTGTAAAAGGGGTGGGAGATGGGCTTCATCTGTCTACATGCATTCCATTTTCAATTCTTAGACTTTAGAATAATTAACATTCAAAGTATCAAGAGAGAGAAAGGTTCATAAAAATTACTTACTCTCTGTACTCTTTCCCCAAGTCTTAGAATCCACTAAATCACCTGAATGCATAGCAGACATAATCTTCTGAGCAACACTGGAGAGCGGTGTCTTACAGAGATCAAAGCCTACCAATGCCTCATAATTTTCCATTTTCACAAAATCCTAAATGTAAGATTAACATAAGGTAAATACCCATATATTAATTCTAAGACTTTAAAACAGGAAACACAATGAAGTTATTTTGAAAAATTTATATACCGACTTCAAAATGTCTATATTTATAACCATAGAAAATAGGCATCAATCATCCAATAATATAGATAGGATATTAAGAAAAAAGCAAAATAGAGACTTAATCCAGGTATCATAGTAAACAGACATAGAACTTATTTTCTAGGTAACCAATTTAGAAGCAAGCAATTTACTCAAATACTTCCTGAGATTTGAAAAATGGTATCAAATCTTCAAATAAATCTAGTAACACGATTATAACTGACCTGGGTAATTATGGCAGACACACAGCTACCATCCCTGCCTTGATCAGCCCCGCCGGACTCCTGGGCTGAGCAAGTGAAGTTCTGGATGGGGACAGTATAAATCAAGCATTTAAATTGGGCAGGGCATGACGGCTTACGCCTATAATGTCAGCACTCTGGAAGGCCAAGGTGGGTAGATCACTTGAGGTCAGGAGTTTGAAACCAGCCTGACCAACAGGGTGAAATCCCATCTCTACTGAAAATACAAAAACTAGCCAGGTGTGGTGGTGTACGCCTATAATCCTATCTACTCGGGGCCGAGGCAGGAGAATCAATTGAGCCGAGATCATTCCACTGAACTCCATCCAGCCTGGGTAACTAACAGAGATTCTGTCTCAAAAAATTAGTTAATTAAATAAATCAAGCATCTGGCCACCCATCTAAATAACTGACACTAATTTAAACAGAATTTGCTACCATAAACCAGGTGACCTATTTTCCACATTATTGGAGAAAAGAAAAATTTTAAGTAAATTCTCTATCCCAAGAGAGAATAGAAAAAAATATACACAACAAAAAACTGTTGCTCAAGTGATAGGGAGCTGACAGCAAAATCTTAAACAAAATTAACTGCTACAAAGTTAAGGTTTACATAATAAATGCAAAATTTTAAATAACAAACACAATAATTGGCAAAATATTTTTGTTCAATGGGTTGCAAAAATCAAGAGGGTTAATCGAAGTATGCCTGTTTTCTGATGGTTATAGCTTAAAAATTTCACAAAGACCACCCCAAATACATAGTTTTTAGACGGGCATTCTGTACTACAAGCAGGTAAGGAACAGTCTTGAAGGTATTCCTACAAGGCTCACATGGTATTTATCACAGGCCGTGTATAAATTGGGCACTCAAGAAGCATCTAATAGCTGATGAGCTACTTCAAAATTATTTTAGACCAACTCTTAAAATATTTTCTGGTTGCCGAAATACCATTATTAAATACAATTAAACATTTTTGCTCTTAAACTGATTAAAATAGTACCACAGATCTTTTGAACAACCACTTTTACAGAATTTTGAAATTAAAATTTCAAATTTCATTTGAAAGTCATTTATGATGTATAAGTCACATTTAAAGTCAAAGCACTGCTGAGCTATCTTGCAGAAACTTTTGAGTCCCCAGAATTCAGACTCTAAAATGAATGATGGCCAATAAAGTCAAAATATTCTGTGGTACAAGTAGAGATATACAAACAGACTAAAGGTCTATAGCAGGGAATTATGAAGGAATACAATTTGAGCAGCACAATTTTATTTTACAGTCAGATATGAGGGGACTTGGCTATTTCACATACTAAGGTCTACAGATTTTAAAATGCTGACTAGAAGTTCAATACATTTAAAAATATTTAAGAGTAGCCAGGCATGGTGGCTCACACCTGTTAATTCCAGCACTTTGGGAGGCCGAGATGGGTGGATCACGAGGTCAGGAGATTGAGACCATCCTGGCAAACATGGTGAAACCCCATCACTACCAAAAATACAAAAAAATTAGCTGGGCATGGTGGCGCACGCCTGTAGTCCCAGCTACTTGGTAGGCTGAGGCAGGAGAATCACTTGAACTCGGGAGGCAGAAGTTGCAGTGAGTCAAGATTGCACCATTGCACTCCAGCCTGGCAACAGAGTGAGACTCCATCTCAAAAAAAAAAAAAAAAAAAAAAAATAAAAAAACAAAAAAAAAAAAAAAAAAAAAAAAAAAATTTAGCAGCAGAAAATTTCTATTTTTAAAAAGAGATTACTGTATTAAAAAATATTTGCATTATGTAATAATGCTTTTTCCTTGTAAGTAAAAAATTACCAGGACTAGTATCACTAAACAAAGGCTTGTCATAAAGTACTGGTACTCTGAATGTACTACATGAGAAAAAAGTCAAATTAATAATACTTGAATTCATCAAATGAAATGTTCCATTATCCTCAAATTTAAAAAATTTCGTAATGTTTATTATACATAGTCTCCTCCTAATAAAAGAGCATCAGTAATAAAGATTCAGTTTTCAGTAATTTTCAATCTTCAAGACTAACAGACTTAATTTTTGATTGGGTTTCTAAATTCTCCACAATATCTTTCAGATAATCTTCATCTTTTAAAAAATATACATATAATTCTCTTTCCATTTGATGTAATTTATTATTTGCCAAAGTTTTTCTTTTTGTCTTCACATCAGCAAGAATATCAGTGAGGAGATGATTTAGTTTATTCATTTGAGATTCAACTTGATGAAACTGCTCTGTTAACTCCTAAAAAAGGAAAATAAAAATAAAAATTCAAACACTTTATTCCTAACACCAATTATAAAATTAAAATATAACTTACATGGAAAGACTTTAAACGATTTAATAACTTCCCACAATTTTAGCAATAAATCTCAATTTAAAATCCATAACAGGTTAATTGCAACAACTTCTGATAATTTTAAGCAAACCCTTCCTGAAGAGTACTTGATATGTAAGTTGTTCTGTGTATTCATATATTCAACAAATATCATTGTGCCAAGTACTGTTTTAGAGATTACTGATAAAAATGAACAAAATCTCCCTCATGGAGCTTATATTCTGCTTAATTAATCAAATATTGTTTTAGCCTATTCTCTGTTTATTCTAGAAAGAAGGTACAGAATATAAGACCAATAAAAAAGAATTATCTAAACACAAGTCTCCATTTTTCATATTTTCTTACCAGATATAATTACACATGATATTCTACAAAAATCATCTTGACTAATCATGTAATTTTCCTGCTCAAGAATCTAGCCATGCCAGAACCTTCACACTTATTATAATAAATTCAAATTCCTCAGTTTCTAGCATTTAAACCAGATTATTAGCAAGTGTCCATAGCTTTCTAATTAAGCATTTTACTTAAAATTTTAGCCAGTATCACCAAAGAGGTTTTCAGAAAATCTGCTGCTCTAACTACCCTCAATTTTTCACAGCTTCTCAGCATGGTCCACAAGCATCATAATTATCTGAGGTACTTGTTATGAATATAGACTCCTGTACCCCACATTAGACTAAATTACTTAATCTCTGTACAGGACTAGGGACCTGCATTTTGATATGCTCCCTGATGATTCTAATGTACAAGTTCAAGAATGACGACTTAAGACCTGTCATAAATGCCAATTCACAGAGCAGTACTTCTTAAAATACATATTTTTGAAAATCAAGTAACTTTGATATTATATCTACATTTAGTGATCTCCTCTAAGACAAACTTGGTAAACTTGAATATAACGAGAAACAATGATCTCATCTTTACCTTCAATTAAATACTAAAAATCACATAATTGCTAAAACAGTATTGCTACAGATACTGAAGTTCAGCTTCATTAATAACAGAAACACAAAACTGATATGGCATTTTATATCACATTAAGATAGAGAAAAACACTAATGATACCCAGTGATAAGACTGCAGTGAAATTACCATATTTTAGTAATTACTGGATACATGTTTTTCATATTTGAAATGAAGATGCATCTTAATCAAGAATCTCATTATGATTGTTTCTGGCCAGGTACTCTTAAGAAATACTTTCTCACCAACATTCTTGATATACAATGTGGAAAATTACAAACAACTTTGAGTCAAAAAAATAACTTAGAATTGGACACTGAAATGTGAAGCTTTAGAACTACCCTAACCATTTAAATTATTTTTCTCCTTTTAACATATGTCCAAGAGTGGTATGATAAAAATCTATGTCTACTTATACCTAAAAAGATATTTTCTAGTAAGTATGAAAAACAAAAATTCTTAATAAGAAAACATTATGTCAGTTTAAGAGTTTTTTGTTTTAGCAATTCATAAAATGATGGTGTTCCTTATGATCAATGGTGTCTACTAGACACTTAAATAGCACTGGTAGCATTATAAACTCCTTTAAAAAGCAGTACAAAGGCAAAAAAAAGTATATATATCGCCCTAGCATAAAAAACCCCAATGATCCTGTTTCCAAGAATTTATCCAGATGGAAGTATCCAACAACAAGCTACATACCCAAAGATACACAAAGATACTGATGTTCAAGAGCAAACAAAAGAAAAAAATGAAGACTATCAAAATGCCCAGTAACAATAACCATGATGGCACAGTAATTAAATCAATAGGGTACAGTTAACATTAAAAGAAAACTATTTGGAGAGTAAAAATGTTTATTTCATCATGCTAAGTAAAAACAAAACTACGGTCTTTGCTGAGGTTCTTTAGAAGTTAGCACCATGGCAGAAGAAATGAAGATCAAAATTAAGAACTACGGAACTGTCCCTTTTGACAGCCACTCACCAACCAGAACCAGAACATGAACTGCTGGCACAACTACCTGGGCTTCTACCACTCCAAGAAGGTAATGACTGCTAAAGAGGATGATGTCTCTGTGTGCAAATGGTACTGGCATGTGTACAAGTCCCTCTGCCCCATATCCTCAGTCTTGGCCTGGGACAAAGGCATGTTTCTTGGGAAGATCTGAACTGGTTCCACCCCACCTTTCCTGTTTTCCATCCTTCTCCCAGGGTGGTAAAGGGGGCCCTGGGTACATGATGATCCCTATCCTGGGTCCATGAATCAGGACTTAATAATAAAAACTTACTGGACACGTATAAAAAAAACTATACGCCTTATAATTACGAAGCAAAAGAAAAATGGCACAGGAATATTAATATGAGACAAAAGAATATCAAGACAAAAAGCATCATAGGAATAGTCATTATGCAATGCTAAATGCTTTGATTCACTGCAATTTAAAACCACCAGGATAATTGTTCACTGCAATTTTAAACTTGGATATAACTAAAAAAAAAATAGACTCAAAATACATAAAGAAAAAAATGATACAAAACTACATGGAGAAATTCTGAAATCCACCATCAGAGCAGAAATTTTTACACAATTCCCAATATATCAAGAAGGCAAAAATCAGTAATGGGAGACCTTTCAAAAAAAACCATCACAGATACCACTTCACACCCATTGGGATGGCTATTTTAAAAACTGCAGGAAATAACAAGTGTTGGCAAAGATGTGGAGAAAGTAGAACTGTGCATCTATGAAACATACAAGACTATCATAGCAGTGTGACCTATAGTAACAAAAACTGGAAATAACCTAAATGTCTGTCAATCTAACAGATAACTACATTGTGGAATATCATATAATGGAATACTACCTATACAAAAGAGAAAACTGAATGAACTATATAGCTTTACATGTATCAACATGAGTAAGTCTCAAAAACATGTTAAGCCACTGAAAAAGCAAGCAAGTCATTGAAGGACACATACCATCAATATACATACCATCAGTATAATACCACCAGTATAATAACAGCATATAAAGTTCAAAAACATACAAAATTAGGCTGAGCGCATTGGCTCACACCTGTAATCCCAGCACTGTGAGAGGCTGAGGCAGGCAGATCACAAGGTCAAGAGATCAAGACCATCCTGGCCAAACCCTGTCTCTACTAAAAATACAAAAATTAGCTGAGTGTGGTAGCATGTGCCTGTAGTACCAGCTACTCAGGAAGCTGAAGCAGAAGAATCATTTGAACTGGGAGGTAGAGGTTGCAGGGCACTGACATCACACCACTGCACTCCAGCCTGGTGACAGAGCGAGACTCGGTCTCAAAAAACAACAACATATACAACTAAATATACAGTCTAGGAATATATATATATGTGTGTGCATACGTGTGTGTAATAAACTATACATAAAAGCAAGAAAATGATGGACAAAATTAAGCATGATAGTTACTCTTTGAAGAAGAGAGGGGAATTATATTAGGAGGGGCATATACCAGTAACTAAACATAGAGGATTTTAAAGATATAAAGGCAATCTTAGATTTGCTAAGATGAGTGAAAACAATAGAGGTGTTTTTTTCTTTTTTAAACACTAATATACACATTACATATCCTTTGGTGTCTGAACAATTGTATACATTTTTAAATTTCTGTGCATACTCATCAAAAACTATCTGAAAAATATATTTATATGTGAACAAAAATTAGGAGATATAAAAATATATTTTATATTAAGGCAATGGAATTGGGGTAATAATTTCCTATTGTTAACATTTTCTTTAATATCTTTTACAACAAACTTTTTTTTTTAAAAAGCATTTTTAACTACTATGGCAAATACCCACCTGATCACTAAGCAGAAGCTGATTTCCTCCTTGATACAAAGCATCACAAAGCATGTCCACATCATTATTTAGTTTGGATAGAAAGAAAGAATGTTCTTGAGCAGATACTGCCAACTGATCTTGTACTAAAGAAACATTCTGTTTCAATTTCTCAGCCACTTCCTCAAGGTTTCCATGAGTTAGAAACAATTCTTTTTTCTTGTTCTCTCCCTCCAAAAGTTGGTAAAGCCTAAAATATAAAAGTTAAAAATTTTAAGTCAGAATTTTCAAATAAGTATCATTTTCAAAATTACAATCCACTGTACTGGGGCATTTGTGGGGATAGCTAAGTAACAACTTATAAAAATATTGGGCCGGGAAGGGTGGCTCACACCTGTAATCCCAGCACTTTGGGAGGCCGAGGTAGGCAGATCATGAGGTTAGGAGATTGAGGCTGTCCTGGCCAACATGGTGAAACCCTGTCTCTACTAAAATACAAAAAATTAGCCAAGCGTGGGGGCCTGCACCTGTAATCCCAGCTACTCAGGAGGCTGAGGCAGGGGAATCACTTGAACTCAGGTGGTGCTGGTTGCACTAAACCAAGATCACACCACTGCACTCCAGCCTGGGCGACAGTGAGACTCTGTCTCAAAAAAAAAAAAAGTGTGTGTCTGCTAAAATCAAGCAACTAAAACCACTCTAACTGTAGTACTATTTCAGTACATACATATTCTAACTACTACATTAGCTATACATTCTATTACTGAATTCCCAGCTTCCCCACCAACCAAGTTTTACATATAAAATTCTTTTAACTTTAGCTGCCACTAACATACTTCAAAGTGCACTTCGGAGATACCTCCAAAGAAAACACTTGTTTCACAGAATATAACTATGATGTAGTACAAACAGGCTATGGCTCATGTCTATAATCTCAGCACTGTGGGAGGACTGCTTGAGCCCAGAAGTTCAAGACCAGATTGGGAAACATAATGAAGCCCCATCTCTACAAAAAAAAATTTTTTTTAATTAGCCAGGCATAGTGGCACGTGCCTGTAGTCCTAACTACTTGAGAAGTTCAGGTGGGAGGATCGCCTGAGCCCAGGAGTTGGAGGCTGCAGTGAGCTATGGTCACATCACTGTACTCCCACCTGGGCAAGACAGTGAGATCTTGTCTTAAAAGGAAAGAAAAAGAAAAGGAAGGAAGAGAGAAAGGAAGGGAAAGCAAGGAGATAAAGGAGGGAAGGAAGGAAAAAACAAGCAAGCAGGCAAGCCAGCCAGCAAGGAATGAATTTGAAACAGAAGACCTAGGTCTAGGTCTGAGTTTTCCGGGATGTGAAACCCAGGGCAAATCGATCTTTCAGACTTATTTCCACATCTTAACTATGCCACATCTTAACCTACCTATATTACAGGATTGTGGTGGGATTAAAAGAGAAAAACTGAAAATGTAAACAATGTAAAATATAAAGATGTAAAATTAAAACAATGTAAAATGTAAACAATAAAGAGCTACATAAATAGCTATAATAATAAACTTTTGCTACTCCAGTTTTGTCTGTATTTGGTTAGCAAATTAAAATCTTGATGAGCCATGAGCCCACTTTAATATGTCAAACATTAACTGCAGAAAATTATTCTACAGGACAAATGGAAAAATCTGGGATAGCACCCTCCACATATCTTTAACAAAAAAAGGTCTGCTCTTTTTCTCAGAATTGTTTTAAAAGTTATTTTATCAAGTTGTAACAGACTTCCTAAAACTAGTTCAATCCCAAAGCTGCCAATTACAGTCTTATAGATGTAACTACACAATTCCAAGGGGTACCATTCACATAAATCATGATGTCAATGGTAACCCCTGAAATTGTGCAATGAGGCAACCCTATCCAGGCCCCTCATTTTATTAACATGAAAACAAAAAGATTAGATGTTTTTACCCTACCTGGAGAAAAATGAGGAGTAGGAGCCAGATTTTTGAGGTCGTAAAGACTACTTTAGCCCTCCAATTTTCAGCATCCCTGTGCCATCAATTGCTCAGACATCCAGATGAAGCTTGGGAGCTGGCATTCATTCTCAATCATTCTCCTAACTAAACACAGAAATGAAGTCTTCTCCCCTCTCCACTGTTACCTTCTCCAAATGCAGTCAATCCCCTGCCCAGCAATACCTACTATGCTAAGCTATATTCAAACTTCCTGCCCCAAATCTAAAATGAGATATATAAATAATGATGCCGAAAGGAGAATGAAACCCATTCATTCTTCCAACCCATCCACTTCAGGTATAAAGTAGCTACTTTTAGATCTAACATAAATGGAAAAGGGAGCA
>NW_016107432.1:4123775-4136342 GCF_001604975.1 Cebus imitator
AAAAAAAAAAAAAAAAATATATATATATATATATATGTAAAGGAAAAAAAGGTATATAAAAATGGGAAAAAAATAGACCAAAAGTGAAATGGAAAGAATTGTTAAAAGTTCCAAAATTTTAGCTCAAACTTGCTCTAGTATTTTGCAAAAAGAAAATATTTACTAAAGAAACAAGGAAGCATACATACCTATGAGTAGAATAATCCTTAGTGTCAATGGTATTCCTTGGATTTATCTGCTGAGAGACTGATGGATCTGTTAACATTTCTAATTGCTTGTACAGCATCAAGTTACTTTGACTAAGTTCTTGAACCAAATTTTCAAGTTGACGATATATGTCCCAATGCTTTCTTAATTCAATTTCATATGATAACTGTAGAAGTTCAAATGATGCCTTTTGTTTTATTAATTGATTTAAAACTAACTCTTGTCTTGCTGTATAATAATCTTGTTTAGCAATCTGTAGATCAAAATCTCCCTTTACCACTGGCATATTTAATAACTGGGCATTCTCTCTTACCACAGCAGGTAAACTTTTGTCTTTTATTTGAGTGATCTGTTCTTCAAGTTTCTTAATCTCACCGGTCAAGCTAGAAATTTTAGCATCCAAATTTTCTTTGTCCACAGCCTACAAAAACCAAAGCAATTACATTTGAAACTGGATGCCTAAATTTGAAATCATCTTAAGATTATTTTCAGTTTCCACTTTAGGTGACCAGATACAGCTCAATGAATGAAAACAAATTTAATATTCCTATAAACCAAAATTACAGCTTAAAAATGAAAAATGTAGACTAAGTCAAGGGTATGAATTACTAAATTTTAATGCTATTACTACCATACATATAGTAATGGTTACCAAAATAGAGATCTTATCATGCTTGTTTTTCTCTACCAAAATCATTAATAGCATACTACTCACTGAATCCAAGTATATGTTAAGTTTTTCTTAAAAGTTAAAATTACCTCAATAGGTCCTAGTCAGCCAGTCGATTTTGGCTGACTTCTACATAATTATTGGACTTCCTATATTATTCCAAAGTTTTTGTCAGCTATAGAAACTAACTTGGTGCTGATATTCAAATTCAGAAAACTTACATTTTTACTCGACTATCTAGTAGTTACACTACCAAGAAAGCAAACTCTCCAAGAGTGCTGACAGACATCTGTAATACATTTATCCATATATTCTCAAAAAGGAATCAGTTTGTCTACTGAACTTGGACCTCTGACTTTATTAGCACTATGCTCTGGTTGGAGCAAAAGAGGCAGAATACCCATAATAAAACAATTAGTTTCTGGCCACATCTTAAAAAGGAAATCTCAGTCCAATCTGTATCTGCATTACACAAATTTAAAATTCAGAATGCAAATTAAAGCACTTTTGTTTAAAATAAACTAGATCATGTGGTTGAGATTATAATTACTATTGCTGCCCTGCATTAACATATGGGTCTATTTGTATGAAACATTGACACATATCACAAATAAGTACTGAACAAGGAGAAAATAAAATGTAATCTCTTATTAGATCCCCCATTCTAAAGTACTTTAATAGCACTATATCCTCTATTCCCTAACAATAATTACAATATGAATCTAGTCTCATTTCTTATGCTTACCTTGCTGGATAGGCTATGAAGATTCTCCTCTGCCCATTTTATACTTGCCTTCATGCTCAAATTACTTGCTTTCAAGTGAATTAATTGATGTTGAGCACAAATGTATGCGAGCTGCAGCCTAGCCATCTCTAGTCGTCTCTCTTCAAGGATTACCTGATCATCACAAATAGATGGTGTCTGTATATCTAAAAGCTGAAAATTGTCTTCATTTGAACTTTCAACTACTTCATGTATACCCTGAAAGAAATGTTTTTTGGTATACAAAGTTAATGCTGCTGTGCTTTGCTCTTCCTGACTCAGGTATTTTTCCAAGGAAAATTGAGATAAAAATACTAGTTGATTTGTCCCTTGACCTAAATTAGAATGTCTGAAGAACGTCATCAATTGTGTAACTTCATCAGTAAGGGCCTGAAGTTCATTACTAATCTTAGTGTTCACTGCATTTAGAATACCTTGACTCTGCTTCAGCTTTTTAATGGCTGCTGCTTCTTTATCATTTAACGTCAGAGATTTGTGGCTAGTTACCGAGGCCATCAACTGGCATTTATTGCGTCGCTGAATTTTTAGGTTCTTTAATTTCAGTAGAGTTTGAACCTCATCCTCTAATTTCTCCAGCTCTTTGTCATCCAGTCTAGGTGTCTTCAAATCAGAAGTTTTACACGTCTTAAGAGCTTCATCCAATGCTGTCCCTTCTAAGATGGGCTTGCCTGATTTCTGAAGAATGCTAAAAGCTTCCAATTCTCTTTCAGACAACACGTTCTGTTCATTCACATTCCCACAAAACCACTTCAGAAACGATACATCTTCAGCACCCTCAAACAACCAGTCAAAATCTTCTCCATTAAGATTATCAGCTTTGGGATAACCAATTTTTTTTAATGTTTCCACAAAGTCATTTCCACAACTCATGGTTTAACTACCCCAGTTTTGTTGTATCTGATACGGGTTTACCGTGTTGATTTTTAGAAAATAAAGCCAAACAGAAAAAAGCTACGTTTCATAGCAAGTCCACAGGGAAGGGAACATCTATTTTTTCAAATCTATAATGTTCCTCCTGGGGGGGAAGAAAACAAATATTAGACCACAAATAAGACGACAGTTTTTAAAAAGACGACACAGACAAATACCACATGATATCGGGGGCGGGATAACTGCAAGGTAGTTGTACCTGCAATGTTTGACGGTGACAAAAACAAACGACTAGGCTAGTACTCAGGAAACCGCAACAGTTATGAAAATTAACAAGTGAAACTATCTGGATCCATTTTATCTTTTTTCTAAACATAAAACGGTTTAAAATGCACGACACTTTACAGAGCAACATTTGTTTTAAATTCAAAACATAGGGATACAAACCAACCCAAGCCAGCAGGTGGGTGAACGGCCTCTTTCCCCGCCCTCCCTATGTAAGAAGACGGAAATAAGTACAGCACATCTTCGGAAGCATCAACTGAATACTTACCTCCACGGCTCCACGCGCAAGGCTGCGCCTCGAGAGCCCACCGCCGCGGTGCGGAAACCGTCAGGGGCTCCGGGGAAGCGCACGGCCGCAACTAAGAGCGCCTCGGGCCGCTGTGCAGACAGCGCCGAGGGAGCCCCGACGCCGGGGCCGCGCGAACCGCAGAGGCGACGGCAGGCCCCAGGGACCCGCGGCCCCGAAAACAACCGACGCGCCAGCGGCGAAACCTTCAGCGCCGTGACACCTCCGCACGCTAACAAAACAAACGCGCAAGCCCACCGAATCGGTGTCGACACCCGGTTGCAGACGCCGGGAAGGACCGGGCCCGCGCAACCCCCGCCCCGCTCCTAGTACTGCGGACCGGGCCGCGCTCCCAGAGCAGCTGCCGGAACACCTGGAAGGAGACCCCAGGAGCTCAGGAAAAGAAGAGGCAGCGGGGTGCGGACGGGGATCACGGCCACTCCCCCAGCCCACACCCGGGCGCCCAGAACCGAGGCCCGCGTCAGTCACCTCAGGACGCTCCGCTGGCTCCTCACAAGCGCTTGCCGCCACCGCCCTCGGAGCCCCGCGCGCCTCGCACTGCCTGACGGGAGCGCCTGGACGCGCGCACGCGTGCAAAGGCTGAGGCGGGGATCGCGGGAGGGCTGACTGCGCAGGCGTGGTATCAAAAGAGGCGGAGTCAGCGAGGCTGGACTATGGAGTGGAGCTGAGCAGGCGGTGCTCCGCCCCCGGCTGCGGCGGGCTTCAAGCCTCCTAGGCGGGGCGCGGGCAGGGAGAGGCGGGGCCTGGGCCGGCAGAGCGGGGCGGGGCCAGGGCAGGGGGCGGGGCCTGGGCAGGGGCGGGGCCTGGGCAAGGAGTAGGGTGCTGAGAGCGGTGGGGTGGCCTCTGGGGAGCCGCAGCCACCGGCCTGCTCTCAACGCAGCCATCAGTTGCGCTTCAGGCCTGCCCTGCCCCGTACCTCAATCCGGACCTCTGAAGGCGCTTTTGAGGCGTACAGAAGAGCAGCACCTGTTGGTGGCTGGGAGACAGGCTGCAGCCCGGCGGTCTGGCCCACTGGGCCGGGATGACAGCGCTCTCCCCCGAGGGGGCCTGGTCTCCATGTCCACAGCGGGGCCGGAGCAGTGCCTGGCACATCTGAAGAGTTAGGGGTTGTTTGCTGAGACTCTTTTACAATGAACTTTATTTTGCAAAAGCACTTAATTCCCAATCCCTCACCTGACCACTGTGTGAAAGCTGGCTTCCTCCACAATCTTATTTTCCAAATGTTAGAAATAAGCTCATATAAGCAGAGCGGCCTGAGTTAAACACAACGATGCATTTAACTCAGGGAGGATGGTGCACTGCTTCCAAAGAGGACGGCCGCCGGTGAAAGACCACTGGAAGGGGACTGCTGAATTTCATGTGCACCTGGCTGATGCCCGGCAGCCCAGTGAGACCGGACCTCTCTATTGGACGGAATTGGTTTGGATCTTACCCAACAAAAACGCTTTGCCACTCCTCAGTCTTCCACAGGTTCTCCGGAGCTTTGGTCATGGGTAAATATAATAGCACTCCCTCCCTTCAGCATCAAATGACCCTAAAGGCGGCTTGTTAGACAAACGACAGAAGTCGTTTGGATAGTTTTTCTTAGTATTTCGAAGGAGAGAAATAAGAATGTTCTAAGGCATATATTGTCATCTAATCGAGTCAAACATTTTTCCTGTTCATTCTTCTCTTGTTTTCCTTTTTTATCCTCCTCTTTTAAAAGTCAGTGAGGCATAAAATGTTCTGAAAAACAAACATGGCAAGGGAAAGAGTTCACAGAGTGGTGCCCAATCTGCAGGCAGGAGGACCCAGGGCACTGGAGTGGGGAGGCCTGGTGGGAGGACCCCTGCAGCCCAGGCTGGAGGTCGGGGTGGGCATCATGGGACACAGTTGAGCCAGTTTGGACAGGAGGAAGTGGGAGCTGTGCAGGCAATGCCTCCCAGAAATGTTGCTGATGAGGCAAAGTCTGAGTGGGAGGAGCGTGACAGAGACGACAGAGAGACAAAGAGAGAAACAGAGAGACACAAAGAGAGACAGACAGAGACAGAGTGACAGAGAGATAGAGACAGAGAGACAGAGAGAGAAACAGAGAGACACAGAGACAGAGACAGAGACAAACAGAGACAGAGAGACAGAGACAGAGAGACACAGAGAGAGCATGCAGAATGACACAAGCTGAGGGGTGGGAATGCAGGGCTGAGAGGAGGATTTTTTATTTTGTTTTGTTTTAAAATGGGAGGAACTTGATATTTATAGACTGCAAGGAGGAACTCTGAGGAGACAGCATGGAAGATGCCAGAAAGACAAGGGGCTCCTTTACAGAAAGAGATCCCTGGAGGGCAGGAGGGGTGCACTGCAGAGCCCTGGAGGCTGCTCTAGAAACCCACTTTCCCAGTGACTCCTGGGGGGTTTCTTGGGCCACAAATTAATTCTCCATGTGATTTGGAATTGCCAACCATAGCTATTTGTTGGAAGGGTGTTTAGGGGACCACAAAAGCCATAAAAACATGAAGTAAAAATTGCAATAGTATCAGCCCCAGAGTACAAATGACAAGCACAATAGGTTTAACTATGCAGACATGGAAAGTTTTCTTCACCTTGCCTTGGGAATTTAAGCAAGCAAGTATGTTACACTTATTTCTAGGATCAACTTTCTTTTCAGCAGTCAAAATCATTTGGGGTTTCAGTAGGGTCAAAAGATAACTGGGGCCCAGGAATTAATCCTCCCTGAGAAAGCTCATGAGGATATCATGGACTAAACAGACCTCAGGACAGAGCTGTGAGGATCAAGTGTTTTGCTGTTCGCTTTTTCTCCTTCCTGTGGAAGCGGTTTTCTCCTGGTAATATTAAAAAATATTTTATGTTTTGGACAATATCTTTTCAGTCTATTTTTAAACTTTAGAAGTAATAGTCAGATGTTAAAGACGATTTGTTTTAGATATGTTTTCCATGAATTTTGTGGGACTCTATTCTGCAAGCAATGGAGAATGGGGGCTGTTTTGAAGCAGGAGAGTGAATTCTCAGATGTGTGTTAGAAGCATAATTCTGCAAAACCAAAAATTACAAAAGGTGGCAAGAGATAAGATACAGGACCACTCTTGCAGCATGCGGGTGAGGAGGAGATAGGTGGGCACAGAGAGCTGCAGGAGCCGGCAGAGCGTGCGGCCTGATGACTCGCAAGATGGTGACGGAGACTCTGGGGCTTCTAGCTGAGCAGAGAGTGGCATTGCTTCCTGTTCTTCCTACTAATCCTTCCTATTAAGTAGAAGATGGTAGGGTTGGGAAAGAGTTTATTTTTCATCCTGTTGACATACATGTGACAAAGGTGAGAACTCAGTCCCCTAAATCAAGAGCAGGTTTGGGTCAGCATAAGCCCAAAGGAGGTGACAGAGTTCATTCACCAAGGTGGCCACGTGGAGAGGGCCTTCAGAGTGGGGAGGAATGGGGGCCACAAGGGCTGGCAGCGGAGCCTGGGATTGATGGTGTGTCAGAAAGGGCCTCAGGACAAGAGAAGGGGTTGTGAGCTCCTAAGGTTCAGCAGGCCAGTGGCATAACCGTTGTCATTCTGGAAGGATCCCCATGAGGCTGGTGTGTGCGGGGCTGACCTGGCCAGGGACTAGGAGAGGAGGAAGGAGCAATGTGAGAAGGCCCTGTGGCGATTAGCCCAGATGATTCCAGCACCTAATTTGAGTGGCCATAATCCCAGCAAAAATGTGGTAGGAAGGGATACGGGGGCTCAGGGCCCACTTCCCGGAGGAGGCTTGCTTGAGCTGGTGAATGCAGGGGGTGGATGGGAGTGGGGGATGAAGCCAGTGCAGGGGCTGTCAGGAACGAGCTGAAGGACAAAAAGCGGTGTTTGAGTTTAATCTGGAGGCCATGGGGACCCAGGGGAGGACTTTAGGGAGGCGGACAAGGAGAAATTTGAGGCCATTCTGGCTGCCAAGAAGTGGGTGGGCAGGAGGCTGCAGGCAGGTGTCCTACTTGGAGGGGGACTTGCTGTAACCCAGCAAGCACGAAGATGGAAAACAGAGACGGAATCTGCTGGGAGAATCAAGGGCTTCCCAAAGGACGGGAGTCCTGTTCCAGGTATCCCACCCTCCAGCCTGGTGAGCAGGAGGAGGGCTGCTTCTCCAAATCTCAGTGTGCCACCTGTGAGAAAGGCCCAGCATGAGGATACCAGGCACCAGTCATACAAGGAACTGGGCACAGCCCCTGGCATCCACATGCTTTCGATGGAATACAGTGGTGGTGGTGATCCCAAATCATAACATTTGGGATTCAAATGTCCACATTTACATGAATGCCTAAATCACGGTGGCTCTGAGGCCCCAGCCACATTCCCAGGAGGAACTGCTTTCTTTCCTGTGGTGTCCCCACTAATGGCCTCCAGGACTCCCGGGGTCCACACGGGTTCAAGGATCCAGACTGCTGCTGGGGGCTGTGAAAGCTCAGATTCCTTCCTGAGGCCCGGGCAGTTACCCTCCATGGCCACCCCACAACCTGCTGGCGGGTCCCACTGGGCCATCTCCAGTACATAGCTGCCATGTGCAGTGTGGTGGCCCCATTCTCTCAGGAGCCCCCGTAGGACCTCCCAGCTCCAACTCCTCTCCAGAACTGAAGGTGGGTATTTCCTCTCTCAGCTGCCTGTTGCTGGGGCCCCCAGGACTCCTCCCTCTGCACCAGGGTACCTGGGCCCATGCCCCCAACCCCAGCCTTCGAAGATCAGAGGGCCCTGCTTCCGGGGGGTTCCAATAGGCCTCAGGGTCAAAGAGCGGGCAGCCAGCCCGACTTGCTTGGGTGAAGGCAAGGCCTCTCTTCCCCCACTGCACAAGGCTCACCACCTCACAACAGCCCCCACAATGGGCACGACAGGAACCTGTGCCTCCATGGTCACTACTGGCACAAGGAGACAGCTGGCCATGCCATCTCGCTGCACCTCAGCACGGCACGTCCCCACAGCAGAAGGCAGAAGCCATGCCCAGGCAGTTCTGGGAACAGGTGCAGGAGGATTCTCATGGTGCAGCTCTGAGAGCCAGTGGCCTCTGCACAGAGGACTCCTGGCTAGCATGGAGCATCCCAAGGGGTGGGCTGTCCTTGGCCAGCAGGGCCCCAGCACAAGGGCCAGAGGCAAAGTCCCAGGGCCTCTGAGACAAGAGCAACTGGTTGGCCAACAGGCCCATGGGGGCTGCTGCCTTGATCCCAGTTTCACCCAGCGCCAGGTGCCCCAGCATCCAGACAGGCAGTTGTGATGGTGGGCCCGGTATGGTTGGTGGCAAGGGATGCCGTGCTCCGTCAGGCCTCCCAGAAAGGAGGCTGTGGCAGGCCATCGAGGGCCACAACTGAAAGGCACACAGCGTGGTGCCATTGGGCCAGGCTCTCTGCTTGGAGGCCGAGGGCAGGGAGTGGAGCACGGTGACAGTGACAATCACAGAAAGAGCCAGAGCCAGCAGAGTGAGGTATAAAAATCTGTATTTATATTACAATGACATAAGGACACAGCGTGGCCCACAAGGTGGACAGCTGGGCGGGGGCCCCTTTCCCTCTCCAGAACACGCCCCCTCACTGGCACCAGGCCCTCGTGTGGCCCCCAACTCTGGCACGGAACCTGTCCTAGTGCCCGACGTGGGCCTGGGGCCACCTTGCTGGCCCAGGGTCAGGGTCCGCTGTGCAGGCAGTGGGGAGAGGATCCCAGGTTCACTGACAGACGGAGGCAGGGCACAGGGGAACCCGCCTCACCCTTCGGATGGCATGGGCCGGGGCAGACAGGAGATCAGGGCCCCCAGAGCCAAAGGCTGGAGCAGGGCTCCACTGGCCAGGGTCGCAGGCCCAAGCACTGTGCCCCTAAGATGGGGTCTGCAGAGGCGAAGCTTTGCTGCGGCTTCTCCCACTCTGTGAGGATGGCGGGGCCCTGGCATGTGGTTTGCGGGGGCTGCCTCCCAGTAAGGCTGGGGACCCAGCCCTTGGCCTAGGTGCTCAGCGGCCGAGAGCACCAGTGTGGGCTGGGAGGGCACAAGCAGAGACTCGGGTATCCCAGGGCTGTTCTGCTCTCGTCTGCTCTCTATAGACACGGTGATAGCCTCTTGGTCCCTGGAGCCACCAGGGATGGCAACCTAGGCCCCTGGCAGTGAGCTGTGGGAGGTCTGAGCATGTGGGTGACTCCTAGCACCAGCCCCCACCCAGTGGGCCACCCCTCACCCACCTGCTGGTGGCAGGGAGGGGCAGCTGAACAGCACCCCGGTGGCTGTGAGACTGCCTCCCAGTCCACATGGGAACCACAGCCTGAAAAGCCATGGGCTGAGCTGCCGGGAGGGTTGGCTGAGGGGCCACCGCTGGTCACTGGTGGATTCTGCTGGTCAGAGATGACAGCAGAAGCCCCCCGGCCGCCCCAGGCACCAGACGGTGGGGCAGGGAGCTGGTGCTTCAGGAATTCAGGGCAGGGATGCAACCACCTCAGTGCCCTGGAGTGCTGGCTTGGAAAGCAAGCTCTTAAACATGGCCCGCCTTGCTCAGAGGTGCAGGGGTGTTTGAAATGAAGGCTGGGGGGACAGCTCAGGCAGGCAGGGGAAGCTTTCTGGGCACCAGTGGGCTTGGAAGAAGCTGCAGACAGGCTTCCTCACCGCCACCCGCAGGGCGTGTGGATGGCCCTCGGCTCCAGGCAACCCGCCCCCTACAGCCTGTAGGGCAGGTTCTGTGCCAGAGCTGTTTCCAGGGACCCCTTTCTGCCACAACAGTCCCCCCACCCTGGGGCATCTGTGCATATGACTGAAAATAGACATGAATTTTCCCCGCGATACGGAAATTGGTAAAGATGCAGCAGAGGCGTGCTGAGGGCCGGCCCCACCAGGGACAGAGACTACAGGAAGGAAAGGCTGGGGCAAGCCTCCCGGTGCCAGGCCTGCACCACCGCTGAGCACAGTCCTCACTGGCTGCCAGCGTCTGAAACCTGGCGCTCTCGCCTAGGCCAGGAAGTGGGGGTCTCGAGGCAGGTGAAGGCGAGAATCCGCCTCTTTAGGGAGCAAGCAGGCCCCTGCCAGCCACTGAGGAAGGCAACACTAGGGGTCAGGTCACAGCCCCTCTGTGCCACCCCCAGGAAGCCCTGGCTGGCAGGAGGGGCTGCCCACAGGGGATGGGAGGATGGCACTGGCTGGGCAGGCCTGGGGCACCCTGAGCCATGAGGGACATGCTGGTGGGAAGGGCAAGGCCAGACACAAGACACAAGGCACACTTTGACAACATGACAGAGGGACAGGTCCCTGAGACGCTGGGTGGCTCCCACCCCTCGGCAAACAAGGACACAACAACGGCTAGGAAAATAGAGTACAAAAATCTGGTTCCGGGAACAGGCAGCACACGGACACCCCTGGCTGAGTCTTCACGCTTTCTTCTTTTTAAAAATGCTTCTGTTTTTTGGGAAAGCCTCTCTGCCAGCTGAGGCTGCTGCAGCAGAGCTCATAAGGACCCATTTCCTAAGGAGGCTCCGGAGCCCTCACCGGGCTGCGGGGCAGTGCAGCATTTTACTTTTTTGCTTTTTGTTTAAAAAAGGGAGATGAAAAAGCCCCCGAGGACCCAGCGGCTGCAACTCCAGCTCACCCCAGCCCCAGCCAGGGAGAGAAGTCCCTCTCCTGTGCACAGGCACGACTGCTGGGTGGGCGCGGGTCAGCCGGAGCTGGAGGGGAAGCGGGCACAGCCCAGGGGCTGCTGTTTGCCAGATGACCCCTGAAGGCCATCATCCCCAGAACATGTGACCTCGGGGCGCCCAGGTGTGTCTGTGTATGTGAGCGTGTACACAGGTGCGTGTGCCTAGGTGCGTGCGTGTGCGTGTCTGACAGTCCTACCGGAGCAGATGCTGCCCAGCAGGGAGAGCCCAGCCCTTGGCCCTGACACCTTCGAGGTGGGAAGGACCCTGACCACCCACCTGCCCCAGGCGCTCACCCAAGTCCCGCCCTTCATGGATCCCTTGTCCACGCCAGGAGCCTACGTGGACTGACAGGGAGGTGAACAGACAGACGGACGGACAGCCAGCCTTGCCTTCCTTACTTCTCAGTCCACTCCTTTCTCCTGGGGTCCAGGGTTGGGGGTCTGAGCTCCCTGTGGTGGTCATTAAGCTTCCTCACACGGTGCCCGCCGAGGTTTGCAGCAATGACATTTAATACTTCTGGAATGATTAGGAATCTGAGAACAGACCGTGGGCGGCTATGCTGACCAGGGCTCCGGGCGTGGGAGCTGGGCCCTGCCTCCTTGCAGGGGACCCTGCCCAGCTGGGAGGGGCAGGTGGCTCCGCAGGCCCTGACCAGCAAGCGGACAGTGCCAGGCAGCCCAGGCGGCAGTTGGAGCTTCCAGAATGGCACAGCAGTGGGCCTGTGGAGAGGCTGGCGTCAACTGAAGGAGAACTGGAGGGCTGACACGCGTGGCTGGCGGGCAGGCAGGCCAAGCAGCAGAGGGCACAGGCCTACGAGAGGGCGGGGCGGCCCAGCCGCCGGCAGTGGGGCCCGAAGCCGCTGTCGCTGCTGCTGCCACTCTGCAGGCTGTAGTGGTCGTCTGCGTCACTGCTGCTGCCAACACTGTCCAGCTCACCAGGGCCAAACTCCATGCCCTCTATGTCCACCTCTGGAGAGAACAGAGCGGGGATGGGGTCAGACCACGTGGTGGGTACCGGCCCATCTCTCTCTTTTCTGGAAACGGAAGCTCTGGGCAGAGGGGCAGAAGTACAGAGGGTGTAGTCTGGGAAGGAGGGCAGCAGATGCCAGGAGGGCTCTGACTAAGAACCCAGCCTCAGAAGCACCAGCCCTCCGTGGTCGCCTCGGCCTCTGCCTCCCACCCTCCCCATCCAGTCCCTCTGCACTCGGACGGTGATGCACACACACACGACTACAGCAGGGAGCTGGGAGGGGCCTCCTTTCCACCCAGGGAGCTGTGCCACTGCGTGCCCAGAGGCCCCGGCGAGGCTGCCCCACGCCCCACCTTGCTCTGAGTCGTCTGTGGAGACAGCAGAGCCCGTGCTATCCGTGCGCACACGCTCCACGCTCTGCACCGACAGCTGCTCCAGGCGCCGTTTCAGAAAGCGATGCTCCTGCTGCAGCTGCTCCTTGATGCTCAGTGCCCGGCGGTCCTGCTCCTCCAGTTTCTGGGGGTGAGGGGGGCTGTGAGCCCACAGCAAGAAGGGGTGTCCCCCACCCCTGCAAGGTGCCCCCTCCCTAACAAGGCCTAGCCAGGCTAAGGGCTATAGGGTGCCCAGTCTCCACCAGTCCCACAGCCTGACATGGGTCCCTCCCTGCCCCAGCCAGGTGGTCACAGTCAGGTGACACCTCCTGGCCCTGTGGTTTCCATCTAGGCCCAGCTCTAAAGCCCGCAAACACCAGGCAGCCTTGGCCAAGCCGAGCCATGTGTGGCCGTGACACCCTGGTCAGTCCATACGACTTGACCTTTGGCTGGGCCGAGCCATGTGTGGCCGTGACACCCTGG